>NC_136415.1:71438071-71970178 GCF_051521515.1 Lactuca serriola
CTCGTTACAACTCTCTGTCTTTCCATTAGCCATTTCTACGACGAAGGTTTCTTTTAGTGCTTGCGGTGTTTGATTAAGTAATGTTTAAATTTTTGGTTCATGAAGCTCCTCTCTGCCCCACTATCAAATATGATACATGCATATGAGTTATCGAGGAGGAACGTACCCGTGACAACTGTGGGTTCTGCCACGACTTCATTGTGGCCAATAGCAAGTAGTCTCCCCGCTCCTCCCGCATTCCCAGTTTAGGACAGTTTCTTTTGAAGTGTCCTGTCTCGCCACACCCGTAGCAGGCCTGGCTCACTCTTGTACCAAGGACCTGGGTGATGGGTTTGGGTGGTGCTTTGTAAAACCGGATAGTATGGCCCTTCCGGTTACAGTTGGTGCAGTGCATTTCCCGGCAGGGGCCGTTGTGATGGAAATTGCACTTAGTGCACTTGGGTAGGCTCCCTGCATATGGCTTTGCTGGTACAGGGGCAACAGGAGTTGTGGCAGCACAGACAACCACAACCTGTTGGTTCTTGGAAGTGGGTTGAGCTGATTTTCCCTTTTTTCGGTCCCAACGCTTTCTCTTGTTGTCGGCCGCTTTGGTTGGCGCTGAGACAGCAGTTGTAGTTGTTGTTGGAGGAGAAGGAACCTCGTGATCGATAAGCCTTTGGGCCAATTGCTTGGCACTATCAAAGGTTGCAGGGTTCAAGGCTAGAACGTTTCCTCGGTACGGGGGTACCAAACCCCAGATGTATCTCTCGATTTTCTTGCTTTCGGTGGGGATCATGTTGGGACATAGAGTCACTAGGTCGCTGAACCTGGCTGTGTAAGCCACTATGTAGGAACCCTTCATCTTAAGGTTCCACAGTTCCTCTTCGAGTTTCTAAACCTCGCCCCGCGGGCAATACTCTTTTTCCATCAGATCCTTCAATGTTTCCCAACCCATAGCATTAGCCGCTACTCGGGAGACTGATTTGACATGGCCATTCCACCACGTCTGTGACAATAGTCAAAATCGGGTCAAGTCTAAGCCGGTCAAGGTCAACGAGTCAAACCGGTCAACTCAATTAAAACCTTGTATGATAGGGTTTATATTATGTAATTACTGTATAACTCACTATTTTAATGAGAAAACACCACTTGGAAAGTTCATGTGTTTAAATTTCCTTAGCATTAGTGCTAAACAATGAACAAAAACAATAATACAATGTTGCATACTCATAGGGAGTGCGTAAGATCCTAAATCATGGCACAACGGGGTCTAAAGACCTTGCATTGCGAAGCCGAACACTCTCATTCATCACACACGAAAACACTCTCAATCGTTTTCACTCTATCTCCCTGTATGTGAAATCTCTCCCAAATCTCTCTAAGTATGTGAAATCTCTCCCACGTACCTCTTTGTATGTGAAATCTCTCCAAGTATGCCAAATCTCTCCCAAATCTCTCTAAGTATGTGAAATCTCTCCCACATATCTCTTTGTATGTGAAATCTCTCCAAGTATGTCAAATCTCTCCCAAATCTCTCTAAGTATGTGAAATCTCTCCCACATATCTCTTTGTATGTGAAATCTCTCCAAGTATGTCAAATCTCTCCCAAATCCCTCTAAGTATGTGAAATCTCTCCCAAATCTCTCCAAGTATGTCAAATCTCTCCCAAATCTCTCTAAGTATGTGAAATCTCTCCCACATATCTCTTTGTATGTGAAATCTCTCCAAGTATGTCAAATCTCTCCCAAATCTCTCTAAGTATGTGAAATCTCTCCCACATATCTCTTTGTATGTTAAATCTCTCCAAGTATGTCAAATCTCTCCCAAATCTCTCCAAGTATGTCAAATCTCTCCCAAATCTCTCTAAGTATGTGAAATCTCTCCCACATATCTCTTTGTATGTGAAATCTCTCCAAGTATGTCAAATCTCTCCCAAATCTCTCTAAGTATGTGAAATCTCTCCCACATATCTCTTTGTATGTGAAATCTCTCCAAGTATGTCAAATCTCTCCCAAGTATGTCAAATCTCTCCCAAATCTCTCTAAGTATGTGAAATCTCTCCCACATATCTCTTTGTATGTGAAATCTCTCCAAGTATGTCAAATCTCTCCCAAATCTCTCCAAGTATGTCAAATCTCTCCCAAATCTCTCTAAGTATGTGAAATCTCTCTCACGTATCTCTTCGTATGCGAAATCTCTCCAAGTACGTCAAATCTCTCCCAAATCTCTCTGAAAACGAGGAATCTCTCTCAAATCTCTCTCGAAATCTCTCCCAACTTTCTATAATCACTCGGGGCATCCCGACCCTCGAATTTGGCGAAAATAGCCCAAGAACGGAAGTCTACGCGAAAAACGGATTTAAGGAAACGAACCCTCTGAACCGAAAGTACTATTCATGAACCGAACCGAAAGCACTATTCATGAGGGTCCAAACCGAAAGTACTGTTCATGTGCTGGACCGAAGTTACTGTTCATCCGAACCGAACCCGGCCATGAAGGAGATCCGAACCGAACCCTGCTAAGAAGAAAGGTCCGAACCGAACCTCGGGTAGAAGGGAGATCCGAACCGAAGGTACTGTTCACTACAGTTCCTTCGGTTCTAGCCTGCCTCGGACCGAACCTTGCCTTCGCGTCGGACAGCTTCCCTTCGGACCGGACCACCCGCCTTCGCTTTCCACTTCGCTTCGGACTGCATCGCCTCGGACCGAGCCACCCTTCGCGCCTTCGCCTCCGGATTCAACCCCCCCCCCCCCCCCGCGTCCGAACCGAGCCCAGCTGACCGAGCCTCGGCCTAGGTCCGAAGAAACACGCTGGAAATTGCATTTTTCGCCTCGTTTTTGCATATTTTTGCGTTTTAAACCCATTTTTAATTATTTTAACATGGGATTTTCACCCAAAACTTTATTTTTAATTATAAGACCCCTAAATTAATGATTTAATCACATTTTAAGGATAAAATCTTATTTAAAAAGGAGTTGGTAAAGTACAAAAGAAGAGTGTTGACCTTACCCTAGTTATGACGCAAGCAACCCCCATGTCCACTCCATGACAACCCACACTCCTCCCCACCATACCTTGTACTTTTTACCTCCCTCACAAGCCACCTCCATGCTTTGAGAGCTGGATATTCACCCTCTCTCCCCATTTTTCTCTCATTTGTTCTCACTTTCACAAGAAGATCAAACTCCTTTCTCTCTCACTCTCTCTCTAGAAATCCAAGATTCAAGGGCTGATCTTGAGAGTTTCCTCCACCTTTGGTAAGCATAATCCATTTCCTTTATGATTATCTCAATTATTTCCACTCAAATCATGGATATCTTACACAAACTCCACTATATTTGTGTTAGAGCTTCGAATCTTCAAGCGATCCTTCTAGTGTTCTTGGATTGAACACTTCTTTTCTTCAACACTTATCTACTGAAATCACACAAGGTGAGTTCATACCCCTACATTTTCATGTTTTCTTAAGTTTTTAGGGGGGGAATACAAGTTAAAACACCAAGAACATAACTAAAATTTTCTAACAGCTTTCATCAGAAAAGTTGGACTCCATTCACGGACTGTTTTGGACACCTTAAACATTTTAGTTTTCAAAACTGTTTTAGGTGCATGTAGTTCCACTTTTTATCCTTAAAATGACTACTTGCACATCTCCATACGATTTTTCTACAATTTATGGTGATTTTTACAAAACTGCCTATCCTTTCAAACACCAATCCGGACCAGTCTGTGATTATGGACTTTTTCACCTAAGTTGCAGGTCATTGAAAATCATGGTAAAAATTATGAGTAAACTAGACACATTTTGGGAACTCCCAGAATTTACGGATTTAGTTTTCGACTTCGTATGATTTTTCTATAAAGTTTCAAAAACAGTGTAGAAAGGCTGAAAATTTGTTAACAGCTTGTAATTTTTACTACACTTTGTATTGTGTTGAGCAAAGTGTATATTGTCAAGTTCTAAGTATTGAATGTAATATGTTGTAAATTTTATCATCTTAAACGGAAAATAGGTCACTCATGATAAGATTATTCATTCATTTAGAACACGTATACATACATATAAACTATAATAAGCATAGTTTAATGGATTTTTATAATCCTAACACCTTTTCATAAAAGAAGTTCTTATACATTACAAACGTTTTGGATAAAACTATAATAGGTATAGTTTTCAATACATCACATAATACACACGTACGAGAAGGGTACATTCATACGGAAAGGTTTTACACTCCCGCATACAACTTGTAAACTTGTTAACCTAAATTGTGAGACATTCTCTTTCCGTACGTCCGAGTGCGGAATATAAAATCCTGTACGTTATAATCAGAGTCTCCTGGAGGGAGAACGTGATAGTTGTATATAGATCTATATTGGGTTTGACACCCCACACCTTGCTGCTAGCTACAGTTGGACCTGCAGGTCTACGGGTGATAATTGTCATTTCAGTTAATCGACGCCTGAGAAACGTCGTGGCAGGTTCACTAGTCTTAAGTATGATTATAGCGGCTCACATAAGGACATAACAATACATAAAGTTTACGGGATTTTTATAAAACTTTAATGGGTTTTATGTCGATTTTTTTTAAAAATCACTTTTATCTCAATAAGTACCGATATTACTGTCTACATTCGGTTTTTGGTATTTATGACTACACATCATTTGAAACCACATTTATAGCTTTAAGTATAGGCGATACTTGTTATTTTCTCGGTCCTAAGACTTAGGACTACATATACATCAAGTATTAACAAACAATAGAAGTTTCGGGAACATCATTTAATTCAAGTGCGTTTATGTCAATTTAAGTACATTTCATTTTCCTTTAATAAGAAAGGTTACTTATACATTTCGGTCATCGGTTATGTGACTACATTACATAAACTTTATAAAGAAAATATCGGATTTTCTGAATACATATCATATCATTTTTACAAGGAAAACGGTCTAATTCTCCAATAAAATCTCTTATGAACTCACCAACCATTGTGTTGACACTTTTTCAAACTGCTTGTATTCTCAGGAAATCGCTAAACAGGTAACAAAATACTTTTGAGGATGGGACGTTGAGGCGTCAAACTTACCTTATTTTGTCAACATATTGTAATTGAATTTGAAACATGTAATACATACAATGATGTAACTTTTTCAATTATATATATGTTGGTTGTGTTTACTTTCATCACTATTACCATTGTTGTTATGATACTACACATGAAGTCCTCCATCCCTGGACGTTTCCGCCACCCTTGGTTCAGGGGTGTGACAGATTGGTATCAGAGCACGGTTTATAGTGAATTAAGTATATCAAACAACATAGGATATACAAACTATAAACACATTTGGGACTAAGAGTCTCTGATTTTAAAACATTCTAAGCGGTTATACTTTTCGAAAACGAATAAGTTCTGTTTAAAAGTATACCTACATGCATTGCATACGCGCGTAGTGTCATAACTAGAAGAACTTAAACTAAAAGAAGAGGAGTTGAACGCTACGAGTATGCCTTGGTATAAGTAATCAGTTTTGGGAAGGATATAGCCTGATCAACTATATTAGTCCGGAAAGTGATTTACTCATACCGGGGGATAGCCGTAGGAGGGCAACAAGCCTTATAACCTAACTTCACCCTACAAAGAGTGCTATAAGAACCAAATCTAAACATTTAAAATACTATAGGAGTATTTGTATGTTGCTATATCGCAATATTATTAATATCTACTACTATCCGCTTCTTACCCCTCTATTCTCGCGTAGACGTCATGGCAGGATTTCACCTACCAGGAGACCCATACTTTCCCAACCAGGGAAATGCCGGCTGCATTGAGGAAGAGCCCGAAGAGCTGATTGAAGAGGATCCCGAAGAAGAGCCCGAGGAAGAAGAAGAGGAGGTAGATGAAGAAGAAGAAGAAGAGGAAGACGACGAGGTGGACATGGATGAGGAGGAAAGTGAAGAAGAGCCAGAGGAGGAAGTCTTCAACCCTCCTTACATTGCTAGGGTGCCTGCAAACCGCTGGGGGCACAATGGGCCTGAGCCCCGTTGGGCAACCATGATCGAGAGGTGGAGTCGGCAACAGCACCAGAGGTCACCCTATGGCGACCAACGAGGTTATTATGACCTCAGCCACGGGGGACCGGCTGACAGAGCTCTCCCCGTTATGACCCAGCACATCACGAACTTGGGAAACCAGAGTAGGGAAATGGCAGACCAGATTCGAAATCTCAGCGCTATTACGGCAGCCACCGATGCACGCACCCAGGATTTGGAGAGGGACTTCTATCCATTGGACCGACTCATCGAGGACCTTACCGCCGCACGAGCGGAGGTAAGGGAGTACCAGGTGAGACACGCAGCTCTCGAGGAGAGGGTGATCGCGGCTGAGCGCCGGATTGCGGAGCTTCAGGGAGCCTCGACCTCATCCCAGGGCCACCATGGATCAGATGCTTCATGCCACGAGTAGTTTTCGCGCTACTTATATTTTGTTATAAATCTAGGATTTCGAGTATGCTTTGGTGCTACTCTTTGTTGCGAATAGGTTGACCTTGCGACTAAGTGATCACACTAGTCAAAGGGACTTTTGTACTACCAAAACTTTATCTTTATATTAATGTAATATAAACCTTTATGAGGTCAATTTCCTAAGAACATTATGTACTAGCAAATTATCAATGAATGTGGTTTGTATTTTAATTCTTTTGATGCTGACACAAACAAAGCACTTGACTCTGCTGGAGTCAACACTAATTAATTCATAAGTTTAATTGCATAAACTTGACAATTAATTGCCTTCTAAATTATTAAAAACACGGACAAAATACAATTGAGATGAAACAAGTAACGCTCGACTCGTTTCACCGCTGAAATTTTACCGACAAGTCTTTCTTTTATATTCTTATGTCAGAACCATGCCGCCAAGGAGAAGACCAAGGCCTTCCGGAAACTCAGCACCGCCCACTCCGCCGCCACCTCCAGAGTTTGATCCGGTAATGTTTCAGGCTGCAGTAACAGCAGCCGTGGCGGCAGCAATGTCGCAAATGGGTACAAACGGTTCCGGCGGTTCCGGATCCAGGAATACTAACTCGAATCAGGGGGACAGCACAGGGCGCACTAAGGAGTGTTCATACAAAGACTTCACTAATGGCAAACCCGATCCTTTCGACGGGAGCGGGGGCGTCATAGCGCTGATGCAATGGTTCGAAAGGACCGAAGCAGTCTTCGAAATCTGTGCTTGCCCCGAGGCAAGCAAGGTCAAGTATGCGGCATTCACTTTCACAAGAAAAGCTCTTACTTGGTGGAATGGCCGAGTTAAGTCACTTACGCCTGCAGTGGCTAACTCCATCGGCTGGGAGAACTTAAAAGTGTTGATGCTAAAAGAGTATTGCCCGAGGGGAGAAATACAAAAGCTCGAGGAGGAACTATGGAATCTCAAGATGTCGGGGATGGATCTCGAAGCTTATACAGCCCGATTCAACGACCTAGCACTCCTCTGTCCTGCAATGGTTACTCCGGAGGAGAAGAAGGTAGAGCGATACCTTTGGGGGCTGTCATCCCAGATTCATGACAGTGTTCTGGCCTCGAAACCTACTACCTTTGAAAGTGCCAAGGAACTGGCACAACAGCTTATCGATCATAGGGCCAGCCGTGGCACCATGGTCGCCGCCACCAACCAAACGAAAGGAGGAAACAACAAGAGGAAGTTCTGGAACATTAAAAAGAAACAACCGGTGCGGGACCCCGCAAAGAAGCAACGGACAGTTGCTGTCCGTGCAGCCACTATTGCTCCTGCCCCAGCGCCGCCAAAGCCATATGCTGGAATTCTCGCCAAGTGCAACAAGTGCAACTACCATCACAAGGGCGCTTGTCGGGAATTGCACTGCAAAAACTGCGACAAGAAAGGGCATACCGCTCGTTTCTGTAGAGCGCCAACACGACCAAACAACCAAGTTGCCAATGCGGGGGCAAGCCAAACCTGCTATGAATGTGGTGAAGCAGGACACTTCAGGAGAAACTGCCCCAAGGCACAAACCCCTAATGGTGATGGTGTAGGGAGAGTCCTGACAATGGGACACGGAGAAGCGGTCAAGGATCCCTCGGTGGTCTCTGGTACGTTTCTCCTCAATAACACATATGCATGCGTACTATTTGATAGTGGAGCAGAGAGGAGTTTTGTGAGCCATGAATTCAAACAATTACTAAAACAAACTCCTCAATCATTAAAAGATACATACGTAGTAGAAATGGCTAATGGGAAAGAAGAGCACACTAATGTTATATACTCATGGTGTACCCTCACTCTAGACAACCATTCGTTTAAAGTAGACCTGATGCCGGTCACAATAAAATGCTTTGACATAATCATCGGTATGGATTGGTTAAGTTCACATCGTGCCGACATTCTATGTTACGAAAGGGCCGTTCGCCTTAATCTGCCGAATGGCGAAACCCTCTTTATCTATGGCGACAAACCTAGTTCAAATTTGCAAGTCATCTCTTGCGTCAAAGCCCAAAAGTACCTCCGAAAGGAGTACCACGCATTTCTAGCCCACATAGTAGATACGAAACGAGAGGTGAAAGATATCAACGACATTCCCGAGGTGTGCAACTATCCCGATGTATTCCCCGAAGATCTTCCAGGTGTACCCTCCGCACGACAAGTCGAATTCCGGATCGACTTAATCCCGGGAGCTACCCCCGTCGCTAAGGCTCCATACCGTTTAGCACCGGCAGAAATGCAATAACTTTCCAGCCAGTTAAATGAACTGTTAAGCAAAGGATTTATCAGGCCAAGCTTCTCACCCTGGGGAGCACCGGTCTTATTTGTAAAGAAGAAAGACGGATCTTTTCGCATGTGCATAGACTACCGGGAGCTAAACAAACTCACTATCAAGAACCGATATCCCTTACCCCGAATCGATGATCTCTTTGACCAACTCCAAGGAGCAAGCTACTTTTCAAAAATCGACTTGAGGTCGGGTTACCATCAACTGCGAGTACAAGAGGAGGATATCCCCAAGACTGCGTTCAGAACTCGTTACGGGCACTATGAGTTTGTGGTAATGCCCTTCGGATTAACGAACGCACCGGCAGTATTTATGGACCTGATGAATCGAGTGTGTCGACCCTACTTAGACAAATTCGTGATTGTGTTCATCGACGATATTTTAATCTACTCCCGAAGCGAAGAAGAGCACCGTCAGCATCTCCGGCTAATCTTGGAAACACTGAGGGCTGAGAAACTTTACGCCAAGTTCTCTAAATGCGAATTCTGGATTAGAGAAGTGAATTTTCTTGGCCATGTGGTTAGCGAGAAGGGGATACATGTGGATCCCGCAAAAATCCAAGCTATTAAAAACTGGTCAGCACCTACAACGCCGACGGAGATTCGTCAATTTTTAGGGCTCGCCGGCTACTACCGAAGATTCATACAAAACTTCTCGAAGATCGCCAAACCACTCACCACCCTGACTCAAAAAGGTGTGGTATTTAAGTGGGGAGATAAACAAGAAACCGCCTTCCAGACGTTAAAACAAGCCCTGTGCAGCGCACCAGTTTTGTCTCTTCCCGAAGGAACTGATGACTTCGTGGTATACTGCGATGCTTCAAATCAAGTTCTCGGATGCGTGCTCATGCAGAGAGGAAAAGTCATCGCCTACGCATCGAGACAGCTTAAAACACACGAAGTTAATTACACCACCCATGACCTTGAATTGGGAGCGGTAATGTTCGCTTTGAAGATTTGGAGGCACTACCTCTACGGCACAAAATGTACCATCTTCACCGACCACAAAAGTCTTCAGCATATCCTCAATCAGAAAGAGCTCAACATGCGACAACGGAGATGGGTTGAACTGCTAAATGACTACGAGTGCGAAATTCGCTACCACCCGGGCAAGGCCAATGTAGTGGCTGATGCCCTAAGCAGGAAGGAATATTCGGGCCGCCGAGTAAAATCCTTAACCATGACCATCCATTCCCACCTGGCCACACAAATTCGGGAAGCTCAATTAGAAGCCTTGAAACCAGAGAATGTGGCGGGTGAGGCATTAAGGGGAATGGATAAGAAATTAGAAGTCAAGGATGACGGAACCCGTTATCTCAGTAACCGGATCTGGACACCGAAGTTCGGTGGGATCCGAGACGTGGTCATGAATGAAGCACACAATACTCGATACTCCATTCATCCAGGGTCAGATAAGATGTATCTAGACCTCAAAAAGTTATACTGGTGGCCGAATATGAAAGCCGAGATTGCTACATATGTGGGCAAGTGCCTGACTTGCACCAAGGTCAAGGTGGAATACCAGAAACCCTCAGGACTACTACAACAGCCTGATATACCGGAATGGAAGTGGGAACAGATAACCATGGACTTCATAACCAAGCTACCTAAGACTGCGAGCGGGTTTGACGCTATATGGGTGATTGTAGACAGATTGACCAAGTCTGCGCACTTCCTACCAATAAAGGAAACCGACAAGATGGAGAAATTAACCAGAATATACCTCAAGGAGATTGTGCGACTGCATGGTGTACCAATATCTATCATCTCAGACCGAGATAGTAGGTTCACTTCGAGATTTTGGCAGTCCCTGCAGAAATCCTTGGGTACTAGGCTAGACATGAGTACGGCCTACCACCCACAAACCGACGGGCAGAGCAAGCGCACTATACAGACCTTAGAAGACATGTTGAGAGCATGTGTGATAGACTTTGGTAAAGCGTGGGATACCCATTTGCCGCTGATTGAATTCTCCTACAATAACAGCTATCACACCAGCATTAAAGTCGCTCCATTCGAAGCTCTTTACGGTCGCAAGTGCAGGTCACCCCTATGTTGGGCTGAAGTGGGGGATACTCAGTTAGCTAGGGAGCAAATTCCGAATAGCACCCTCACTGGTCCTGAAATCATAAGGGAGACCACATAAAAGATTGTTCAAATTCGAGAGAGGCTGAAGGCCTCCCGAGATCGACAGAAGAGCTACGCGGATAAGCGACGCAAACCTTTGGAATTCCAGGTTGGCGATCGTGTGTTACTAAAAGTTTCCCCTTGGAAAGGAATGATACGCTTCGGCAAACGGGGGAAACTAAACCCGAGGTACATTGGACCGTTCGAAATCCTCGCCAGGATTGGTCCTGTGGCGTACAAACTTCGATTACCTCAAGAACTCGATAAGGTACATCCCACCTTTCACGTATCGAACCTGAAGAAATGTCTGTCCGACGAGACACTTGTGATACCTCTCGATGAGATCGAAGTTGACGAAAATCTCCACTTCGTGGAAGAGCCAGTAGAGATTATGGATCGGGAGGTCAAAAGAACGAAACAAAGCCGTATTCCCATTGTAAAGGTTCGATGGAACGCTAAACGAGGACCTGAGTTCACCTGGGAGCGCGAAGACCAAATGAAGCAAAAGTACCCGCACCTTTTCCTAAACTCTTAAAGCCCTGGCCAAAGCGTAAATTTCGGGACGAAATTCCCTCTAACGGGGGGATGATGTGACAATAGTCAAAATCGGGTCAAGTCTAAGTCGGTCAAGGTCAACGAGTCAAACCGGTCAACTCAATTAAAACCTTGTATGATAGGGTTTATATTATGTAATTACTGTATAACTCACTATTTTAATGAGAAAACACCACTTGGAAAGTTCATGTGTTTAAATTTCCTTAGCATTAGTGCTAAACAATGAACAAAAACAATAATACAATGTTGCATACTCATAGGGAGTGCGTAAGATCCTAAATCATGGCACAACGGGGTCTAAAGACCTTGCATTGCGAAGCCGAACACTCTCATTCATCACACACGAAAACACTCTCAATCGTTTTCACTCTATCTCCCTGTATGTGAAATCTCTCCCAAATCTCTCTAAGTATGTGAAATCTCTCCCACGTACCTCTTTGTATGTGAAATCTCTCCAAGTATGCCAAATCTCTCCCAAATCTCTCTAAGTATGTGAAATCTCTCCCACATATCTCTTTGTATGTGAAATCTCTCCAAGTATGTCAAATCTCTCCCAAATCTCTCTAAGTATGTGAAATCTCTCCCACATATCTCTTTGTATGTGAAATCTCTCCAAGTATGTCAAATCTCTCCCAAATCCCTCTAAGTATGTGAAATCTCTCCCAAATCTCTCCAAGTATGTCAAATCTCTCCCAAATCTCTCTAAGTATGTGAAATCTCTCCCACATATCTCTTTGTATGTGAAATCTCTCCAAGTATGTCAAATCTCTCCCAAATCTCTCTAAGTATGTGAAATCTCTCCCACATATCTCTTTGTATGTGAAATCTCTCCAAGTATGTGAAATCTCTCCCAAATCTCTCCAAGTATGTCAAATCTCTCTAAGTATGTGAAATCTCTCCCACATATCTCTTTGTATGTGAAATCTCTCCAAGTATGTCAAATCTCTCCCAAATCTCTCTAAGTATGTGAAATCTCTCCCACATATCTCTTTGTATGTGAAATCTCTCCAAGTATGTCAAATCTCTCCAAGTATGTCAAATCTCTCCCAAATCTCTCTAAGTATGTGAAATCTCTCCCACATATCTCTTTGTATGTGAAATCTCTCCAAGTATGTCAAATCTCTCCCAAATCTCTCCAAGTATGTCAAATCTCTCCCAAATCTCTCTAAGTATGTGAAATCTCTCTCACGTATCTCTTCGTATGCGAAATCTCTCCAAGTACGTCAAATCTCTCCCAAATCTCTCTGAAAACGAGGAATCTCTCTCAAATCTCTCTCGAAATCTCTCCCAACTTTCTATAATCACTCGGGGCATCCCGACCCTCGAATTTGGCGAAAATAGCCCAAGAACGGAAGTCTACGCGAAAAACGGATTTAAGGAAACGAACCCTCTGAACCGAAAGTACTATTCATGAACCGAACCGAAAGCACTATTCATGAGGGTCCAAACCGAAAGTACTGTTCATGTGCTGGACCGAAGTTACTGTTCATCCGAACCGAACCCGGCCATGAAGGAGATCCGAACCGAACCCTGCTAAGAAGAAAGGTCCGAACCGAACCTCGGGTAGAAGGGAGATCCGAACCGAAGGTACTGTTCACTACAGTTCCTTCGGTTCTAGCCTGCCTCGGACCGAACCTTGCCTTCGCGTCGGACAGCTTCCCTTCGGACCGGACCACCCGCCTTCGCTTTCCACTTCGCTTCGGACTGCATCGCCTCGGACCGAGCCACCCTTCGCGCCTTCGCCTCCGGATTCAACCCCCCCCCCCCCCCCCCCCCCCCGCGTCCGAACCGAGCCCAGCTGACCGAGCCTCGGCCTAGGTCCGAAGAAACACGCTGGAAATTGCATTTTTCGCCTCGTTTTTGCATATTTTTGCGTTTTAAACCCATTTTTAATTATTTTAACATGAGATTTTCACCCAAAACTTTAATGGGTTTTTATGTCGATTTTTTTTAAAAATCACTTTTATCTCAATAAGTACCGATATTACTGTCTACATTCGGTTTTTGGTATTTATGACTACACATCATTTGAAACCACATTTATAGCTTTAAGTATAGGCGATACTTGTTATTTTCTCGGTCCTAAGACTTAGGACTACATATACATCAAGTATTAACAAACAATAGAAGTTTTGGGAACATCATTTAATTCAAGTGCGTTTATGTCAATTTAAGTACATTTCATTTTCCTTTAATAAGAAAGGTTACTTATACATTTCGGTCATCGGTTATGTGACTACATTACATAAACTTTATAAAGAAAATATCGGATTTTCTGAATACATATCATATCATTTTTACAAGGAAAACGGTCTAATTCTCCAATAAAATCTCTTATGAACTCACCAACCATTGTGTTGACACTTTTTCAAACTGCTTGTATTCTCAGGAAATCGCTAAACAGGTAACAAAATACTTTTGAGGATGGGACGTTGAGGCGTCAAACTTACCTTATTTTGTCAACATATTGTAATTGAATTTGAAACATGTAATACATACAATGATGTAACTTTTTCAATTATATATATGTTGGTTGTGTTTACTTTCATCACTATTACCATTGTTGTTATGATACTACACATGAAGTCCTCCATCCCTGGACGTTTCCGCCATCCTTGGTTCAGGGGTGTGACAACGTCAAGGCTCTTTCAGTGAAGGTGCAGACAACAAATTTTATCTTGCTTCCTTCAGGACAAGAGCACATCTCAAAGATTGCTTCCGTTCTTTCTATCCAATGTGATAATGCAATGATCCCTACGGTTCTGTTAAAGAACTCGGGTTTGTAGTTGATGAAGTCTTTATAGGTACACTCCCATGTACGTGGTTGGCTTTCACCATCGTTAGAGTTGGTGCCCGTTCCAGCTCCACTGGCACCACCAGAATTTACTTGAGTAATGGTTGTGGCCACAGTTGCGGTCACGACAGCCTGAAACATCACCGCATCGAACTGCGGAGGGGGTGGTGGTGGTGGAGTTCGATTTACAGGCGTGCCTCTGGTCGGACGCTTGCGAGGCGGCATCTTTTACTGAAAGTTTATAGAGATGATGATAAATAGTAAGAATCAATTGTAAGTATGGTGAGAGTATTTCATGGACTAAATCGCCATAGTCCAACCATTAGAATGAGTGTATGATTGAAATAGAGAAACAACCATAGAGTAAGGAAACACAAGGGTAAATACCTTCTAATAGATTAGATAACTTCCAATATTCCTGGTATTAATGATGTAAATGAGTTCAGGAAAAATGACCTAACAGTAGGTATTACATCAAACCATAAGGGAAAATGTTGACAATTTAGAAATCCAGTTAAAGTACTTGAAAGATAGGAATATTTTACAGACAAGTGCTTCATATAGCACAGAAAGAAACGTTATTCCTTAAATCAAAAGAAAAGATGAGTCAACGTCTTCTACCGACGACGGGTATCCCTCGGGCGAACCCTCAGATCTGCCAGTTGACGTACAACTTCTTGAAGATGTCACTCATGCGCCCTCTAACGCACTCAGAGTTCTATGACTTCGGCTCGGGATGCAGTTAGTTGTTGCTGAAGAGCCTCATTGGTTCTCCTAGTCCTTTCCATAGCCTCTTCGAGTTGGCAAATGCCGACTGTGTTAAAGCCAGAGTTGGCATCAATTTCCATGACTCGGTCGATGGCTGCACGACCTTGCTCGACATTCTGAGCAATTCTACAGACCATAATGGGCAGGACTCGGTCAGCTGAGCCTCCCTCGCTTAGGTTGTAAAAGCTTCGGTCTCTGTTGAAGGGTAAAGGCTGACCCTGTTCATCACTCCAACGGTTCAAGTTTGTCGCCCACAAGGGTATGGGGCCTTGAAACGCTGGTCGGGGGTTGAGGTTTGGGATTGGAGCCTCTTGAGGTAGGTTGTTGACTTCTGGTTCAGAGTCGGAACCATCCGAAAAGACTTTAGTGAGGTGATCATCCAAAGGGATTAGATGATCATCTTCTGGCTCGGCTTCCATCCATCCAACATTGCATTGATTTGGGAAGTACGGGTCGCCAGGAGGATGGAATCCAACCATGATATCTACGCGAGAAAATGGGTATAAGAATCTTATAATAATAGACGTACTATTTAAGATAATTATAAGATGATCCTTACCAGTTACTCCAATAATTGCTTAGTGCATACCAGTTATATGAAATCAAAACAGGATAGACCTTCGAATAAGTAACCCTAACTCCAAATCCACAACCAAATAAGGAACTGGAAGTAAAGCAAGGATCAAAAATTCTAAGTCTATGACACCTTAATCTCATATAACCTTAGCGTATCCACTTAGCTACTCTTGACCTACTAGTAAAGGCCTTTTTAGTTCTCAACTAAGTAATTATAGTAACACGAAATACTCCTATAGTATTTTAGTTTCATGTTTTGTTCTAATGTTATCATTGTAGTAGTGTTGGTAAGTTTGTAGACTTGTTGCAACCACACAACCATGCTTAGGCACATGCTAGTCACTCCTCGGAAGATATAGTTGATCAGGCTATATCACTCCCAGATTTGACTATATGTCTCTAAGCCTAGTCGTGTTGTTCAACAATTGTAATACTTTCGTTCTATCCTAGTGACACTGATTTTAGTATGAATGTAGGTATGTATACTTAGTTAAATATTTTATTATTTAAAAGTATAAACTATTGGTCAGAGTATTTTAATCCCGTTGTGTTTATAGTTTGTATATCTTTTATAGGTTGATATACTCGATTCACTATAAACGATGCTCTGATACCAATCTGTCACACCCCAAAACCGAAACGGCGGAAACGTTTGGGGGTGGAGGACGTCATGTACAGTATCATAACAATGCATAATAGTAAAAACAAGCAACAACATCCATTGCATTAATATAATAGTTAAATACATGTGTGTTCTTTTGTAAGTTTAAATGACACCAAAAATGTATAATCAGAATAAGACGAGTCTTGGATCCACTCCGTCCTTCAAAAGTTGTATGGGTGTACCTGTCTTACTGGTCCCCTGAGAATACAAGTTATTTTGAAAAAGAGTATCAGCATAAAAATGTTGGTGAGTTCATAAGTATTTAGTTTCATTGTCTGAATAAAAATGTTTGAAACAGTGTAATGTAAGTGTTTGTAATTGTTTGCAAATGTTTGTAAATGTTTGTACTTCCTAGAATATCCTATATTTTCTACTTAAATGTAGTCTTCTACCAAGATCCGACTGTTTGTATGTTTGTTCTTTTGTAAATGTATGAGTTTTCCCAAATATAGCTATCGTTATCAAAATATAGTTTACATTATTGTTTATGTGGGAAAATCATAAAGTAAATGCAATAGGGAAAATAATGATTCCTCTCAGTAGTGACACTACTGACTGTAAAGTGATAAAATGAAGACTCCAGGTCGTATTAAATGTACTAGACCCCTTGGGGAGTCTTATTGCCTTTAATTCTTATCCGGTTAATTAAAGGTTTATATGTGAACTAGTTTGTAACCATGCTGATTGACGGCTAAATACCTGACGACCTTTCAGTGTCATAAAATAGTGAGGTGACATTTTGTCACCCCTTGGCCTTACCGGCTGGGACTGTAGCTAGCAGTCGGGGTATGGGAGTGTCTCTCCCGTATAAATCTATACACACGATGCCCGCTCTCCCTCCAAGAGACTTTGGTTACAATGATATACAACAATGTCTTGTTGTATCCGAAAATAGTATTTCACATTCTAGTTATCGTATTCTAATTTTTGTGTGGTATATCCTTATGTATAGTATAGTATTTAGTTCTCTTAGTTTCTCTTCATAGTATGTTCTCTTGTATAGTGCATAGTATGTGTTGTTTCTCGTTATGATACGTTTGTAATGACTCATAAATGTACCGACTCTTGTATGTTTTGTTGTACTAATAATAGTGAGTGGTAATCTCTTAAACTATACCTATTATTGTTTACTAGTAATGTTGTTTGTATGTCTGAGTGTGTTGAACTGAAATAAAAGCTTTTATGTCTATGCATATATACAAACATGTAACTAAGGATCAAACGACACTCGGACAAACAACAAGATACTCTAGGTCCACAACTAAACAAGGAACAAGAAATAAAGTGAGTTATCAGTCCTAAGTCCTTCAAACCTTACTTATATAACTATATATGCATTAGACATGGTTTGGCAATATATAAGTTTGAAAAGTTAAAAGAAAGGGGTTTGGCATAAGAGAATAAGTTTTATAAAGAGTTTAATATGTAAAAGAGTTCGATAAACATTTTGAAGTAGCTTGTTTGATAAAACAGTTAAAAGCATAGTAAATCCATTTGTTTGATAGTTATTAGTCACATATGATTGATATAATAACTATAATGCTTCAACTTGTATCCCCCCCATAAAAGCATTAAAATCATTATAAAGGTTGATGTATGAACTCACCTGCAGTGAGTGGTTTGGATGAAATTGATGTATAGGATGCTAAGTGTCAAATGAAGACTTGAACACACTCACACATGGATCCTATTTAACATATAATGACACATATATGTATCTAATTAGTGATTAAGCAACTAATTAAGAAAGTAAAGACACCCTAGACATGGAAAACACTTTGATTCAAGTGCTAGAAGTACAAAGGGTTGCATCTAAGGGTTGTAGGGCCTCACTTTGGAGTTTACGGCCCAAGTTTAAACCCCCATGAGTTTACAGCCCATGGGTTTATGGCCCAATGAGTTTACAGCCGTAAACTCATGGTATCTTGTACCATTTAGATGTTTAAGGTCCTATACCCATCTTGGAAGTGTTCTAGACCTAGTTCCAAGGCTTAGGAAGGTGTTGTGGCAACTTTGCACCACTAAATAGAGTTTACGGCCAAGGAAGATTGCCTTGGCCGTAAACACCCTTTTGCTCATAATTTCTTGGTGTTTTCCAGTTGTTTAACAAGGGATTCTAGTAACAAGATAAGGGTAGTATGCTTACGTTTTGAAGGCAAATGGGGGTGTTTTTGGCCAAAACACTTTGGAGTTTCTTGATGTTCTTGATGATCTAGGTTCAAAAGATGAATTTGTGGATGAATTCAAGGAAGAAATCAAGAAGAAGTGATGTATCAACACATAGATGGAAGGATTTACTTACATTTTGAAGATTGGAAGCAAAACCCTTATGGTCCTTGGGAAAGAATCCGATTTTTCAAGGCTTGGAATGGTAAAAATGAAGAAAAATGACTAAGGAACATATATATACCATGGAGTTTACGGCCACCTTGAGTTTACAGCCGTAAACTCCTCTTTTGAGGGTTTATGGCTTGCTTGATAGCTTACAAATTCAATAGACACTTCTTTTCACTCATTCTTTTGGTGTACTAAGCTCAGAATGTTCAAACAAAATCTAATTAGGGTTAAAAGTTAGCAGAAACAAGTTTGACTTTGATTGAAGTGGATGGTGTGTACAAGATAGAAATTTCGGGTTGTCACATAATATATTAAGACGAACTGGAGTTGAAATGCACACATTAAAAGAATAATTGGAAAAATGGTTTTATGTTTACCTAGTTTTCACGTCGTGAACTTTTAAGATTCACGTCGTGAGTCAGTTTTTAATGGTTTTCAAGCTTACATGTAATCGCAACTTCATGTCATGAGTTTTCCTATGTCACTTCGTGAAGCAATATTTTTCACAAAAATAGAAGATCATTCTTACATATTATTACATGGGTCACCACCATTCTTCATGTAATTATTATGAAGACCATTATGGCTCAATTTCTCAACCATGCAATGTGGCATATGCTTTCCCACATTGTTCTTTATGCTTTGGAGATTTGCACAACATTTGTTGAAGATTAAAGGCTCGATTCAAAATTGTTGCGGCATATTTTCATATCTCATGTGTTCAAGATCCAAGTTCCATATTAAAAGAATGTATTCAAGATGCACAATGTATCCACACATTTGGAGTTCGATCTCGCCAATGCTACCCCATGGGAGTCTGTTCATTTTTCTCCCTTTTATTGTTTTTATATTATTTTATGCATACAATGAGGGCATTGTATGTAATAAGTGTGGGGTAGGGGTAGAAAAAGTAAATTACTAGAAATTAGTAAATTTAAAATTTTTTGACATAGATTTCGAATAATAATCTAAAATTAATTCTAGTAATAATAATTTAAACTTAAATTGCTACTGTTATGTGGGATGATCCAATGAGAGCTCAAATGTTTAGCTGAACCAACACATGTTATAGTATATTTGTGACTTCCCAGTCTTAGTGAAAAGTCATGAGATATAAAAGGTAATCTGGTAGTTTATATGGTATAATATGTTTTGCAGCCTAAACCTGAAATCTATCCAGGAAAGTGTGACAACCCGATATTTCAAGTCATTGTAATGATCTAAAGTCAAGTATTATAACATATTTTTGAATTAATAATAAAATAGCGTCAAAAAGAAAATGTTTAAAGTCTCAATTAGGTTGCATAAAGTAATAGATATCGTAACAAGGTTTTCAAAAATGTAAAGAACACAAAAATCCGAGTTATAACGAAGAAGTTATGACCAATCAAAGATCCGCGATAAAACCGGTAAAACAATGTTAAGTGTAAAAAGTGAAATTTCAACAAAATACTTTTTAGCCATAGGTATCTAAACGAAAGTTGTAGATTATGTTAAACCTTGAACGTGCATAAAAAAACGTCCAAATATGACTTCGTATGAGTAAGTTATGATTTTTCTAAGTTTCAGAATAACAGTAGACAGCTAAAAACTCGAAATAAAGATCAAACAATTTTTAGCCGACGCAACTTAAACAAGAATTGAAGGTCTCGACAATAGTAATACAACGGTAAAAAGATAGACGAAAACGGACGTCGGATGAAGAAGTTATGGATTTTTTTAACAAACTTTTCATGTCCCGGCCTATTAAAAGTATATAATTAAAATAAAGTCAAAATTTTCCGACGAAGTCTAAATGAAAGTTGTAGAGTATGTTCTCACCTACGCGTGGATATAAGGAACGTCAAAAACGGAACTTATATGCAAAAGTTATGTATTTTTGAAGTTTAGTATATCGGATTACGCCAAGCGTACATGGGTACGCCCAGCGTACCCGTATACATGGATCGGAATGGGCCACATCAACCTGAACCACCACTCGAGTGTCTCGGGTCTGAGACCATGACGCATCCGGTCTGATCCAAAGAGTACGCCCAGCGTAAATCAACCATTCAGCCCCTATAAATAGAACACAAGGGCTGCCGAGTTTGGTTGCTCAAATTCTTCTCTCACTCCTTTTTTTCCTCGTTTTACATGCAATTTATGCCCCCGAAGCCCCGGTATCATCCCGACACCCGAAGCAAGTCCTGAAGCTCCGAAACTCCCGAGAAATTTACCACTTTCCGGTCGGAGTGCTGCCCGAGTAAAGTCTCGTTTTTCATCAAATCATCACTCTTACCAGGTGAGTTCATACACCCACATTTCCATACTTTTTACAGTTTTAGGGGGGGGGGGGGGTACTAGTCTAACACAAAGATTTTTGGTGTTATATATGATTTCAAATAAGTGTTAAAATGACATCAAGTCATCTCAAATATTTCAAAATGTTTAAATTATTTTGAAAGGTTATGCCAACTTATATTTTTCCCCAAAAATTATATTTATATAATTGTATATGTATATAAATATAAAAGTTATTTCATTCAGTTTCAATACTATTTGTAACTTGCTGAGCAAGGGGTTGCATTCATGAACAATTAGTATCAATACAGAAAATACATATAAAGTATAATAGGTATAATTTATAATTCAAGAACACCAATACACAAGTAAAGTATACGCTAGTACATTGTTTTACAATAACAAGGGTTGGATTCAAAACCACACAAGTGTGAACAATTTAAAAATACATTTCAAGAATACTAAACAAGAAACTTACTAACAGTCATTTATTTTAGAATGATTGAGTTTTCATCGTTATTATACACGTAACATCTATATACTTTTCTAGGAGTTAATATGTTCAGGTTGTTAGTATATTTAAACAACATAGTTAAAGTCCTGATATTATAACCAGAATCTCCATCATAGGGATCGAAACAAATGTGTATAGATCTATATAGGATTGACAATCCCACACCTAAACTATTAGCTACAGTTAGACCGGCAGGTCTGGGGTGACAATTGTTATCAACATTTTCGACGCCTCCAAAGCGTCGTATCAGGCCATCTAGTCATAGTATGGTTATAATAAACTCATGAAAAGATATTAAACAATACGGTTAGTGTATAATTAACTAAACTTGAGTACATTTCAAAATACTAACTTTACAAAGGTACAATTTACAGTATTACATTACAGTTTACCATAACAGCTGGTGGAACCAGGCACAATTACTTTTACATGTTTTACAAAGGAAATTCAAATACATAATACTGGTCCACAAACGGAACGGTTTTATGGGATTAAAACTACTTTTCATATACAAAAGAAAATATAGGATTTTCTGGAACAGTTTTACGTATTCAATGAATAGAAAACAAGCTTTCAAACATAAATACTTATGCTCTCACTCAACTTTATGTTGATACTCCTTTTCAAATTACTTTTATTCTCAGGGAATCGGTAGACAGGTACTCCCCAAGCTTCTGAGAAGACGGAGCCATTTTGAGTCATGTCTTCTATATTTTGTATCAACTATTTTGGTGTCAATATACTATGATTGAACACATGTATAAATTTTTACTTATTAATGTAGTGGTTTTTTGTACTTTGATTTCTATAAATGCATGTGCTGTGATACTACAAATGAAGTCATCCACCCCCGTACGTTTCCGCCGTCTGGTTTGGGGGTGTGACAGAAAACTTATGTAGTCATTGCACATAGACTAATACCTTTAGCCAATAAGGGTTGAAGTTAAGCGCCCCTGCTTAAGCATGTAGGTTTTAAGAGAAAAAAGTGAGATGCATGTTAAAAAAAAAAAAAAAAAAAAGAGAAATTACCAAAAAGTTGAAGAATTTTTGGAGCTATCAAAGTATGAAGATCAAAAGATCAAAATTCCAAAGAATCAAAATTTGAAGATACCAAAAATAAAGAAGGTGGTGAATTTAAAGAAGTGTCAAAGGTCAAATATCAAAGAAGTGAAGAATTCCAAGAGCTCCATTGTGGTATCTAAAGTTGTAATTTCTAGATTATGTATGCTTGGGTAGCTTAACAAAAATTACCTTGAGGTTAAGAAAGATTTCTGAGGTTTGATTCGGAGGGTTGCATAAATGAATGTCGTATAAGCTAAGGGGGTGAAGGTTCATGAGGAGTGAGAGTATTTAGGATTGGGAAGTTATTAGGACTTTAGACACACATATGCGCATTGAGGTCTTGGTATAATGGCTGAGTTTAGAATGGATTGTTCTATATGATGCTAGTGATGAAGGTTTGAATTTAAAATAATTAGATTTGCTTGAGGGCAAGCAAAGAATAAGTGTAGGGTATTTTAATATTGCCATATTTATACATATTTCTAGGAAATATTTAAGTACAATTTTATTAATATTTTGGTTATTTGCATGGAGTAATGATACTCATAAGGTTAAACTGTATTTTGCAGCCAAATAGAAGATATTTTGAAGAAAAGGGACTAGAAGTGTCAAAGAGTGAAACTTTGGAGGATGTAGACTTGAAAGATAGAAAATCCAACAAAAATACTCTCTCAAGACATGAGTATTCAATGCTGACGACATGAGTTGGGACCTTCCAGAAGATAAACACCGCGTATCAGGAATTCGTGTTGAATATAGATATCTACTGGATTCACGACGTGAGCCTTCAAAGCTCACGACGTGAGTCGGAAAAAATCTAAAAACTATATAAGTCCTTGATCCCTACGATTTTAGGAGGTTAGCTAACTTAGGAGAGGATTCAGAAGTCGAAAACCAGAGAGAAAGAAGGTCTAGAAATTGGGTTGAACACCAAGGAAGAAGAAGTTCATAATTCAATTATTAGTTTGGTACTTTTAAACATGTTTTTATTATAACTTGCTTATGTTTATTTGTTAGAATGTCCAGCTAAATCTAGCTGCTTCTGTTAGCTAGATGAAGCTGGAACTCATGGTTTTATTCTATTGATTTAGACTTTTCTTGTTGGTTATGTCTTGTGTTTGATTGGTTATACCTAGAATGCTTGATTTGATAATTAGATTGTTTAAACTTCTTATTCTGTGTAGTTAGTGACCATTAATCTACATGAATTTGAATACCTAGTAATTTAGTGAACATTAGATTATTAGAGCTAAGATCAAACCAATATTAGATAAGTACCTGAATTGTTAAATTTAGTTGTGCTAGAGAACTCATATTGTGACCACAATTATGTTTATTAATTCAATATTACATAGCTCAATTTCTATTTAATAAATTGATTCTGTGTTAAATTATGTGTGACCATACATAGATCTACATGAATTAGTTTAATATTAGTAAATTTGGAATTGAATTGCTAATAATGTCTTAATTGGTAACCAACAGAATTGTAATAAGTATTATTTTAAACCATTGAGGGAAAGTGGATTCAACTAACAGAAGTGTTTTCGTTAATTGATTGAATAATTGTTAAGGAATTAAGTTTTTTTAAACTTGCAAAATTAGATAAAAACCAATACTTTGCTAGAATCTTAGGTTAACTTAATAGTAGTTGAATTAATTAATTAAAATTGTTCCCTGTCTTCGACCCCGACTTACTTAAACTACATTAGAATTCGACTAGGTACACTGCCTAAGTGCATTTTAGTTTGTTAAGTTAGTTAGGTTAATAATTTAAAATTAGGTGTAGCTATTTGCACGCATCACCTATGGTGGTGGCGGCGACCGGAGGTGAAGAAGGAGTTGGTGGATGCTTAAGACTCCTAGGGTTAAGGTTTTGGGAGGGTTATATACCCCAAGCCCCCCATAAGCATTATCCCATAATGCCATAATTAGTCCCTCGACCTCCATTTTCTTTCAAGACAAATCCACAATTTACCTTTTCAACCCCATTCATTTAAAATCCCTTCAAATTAAGTCCAACATTTTACCAAGCGGCCCCTCCCTCCACAAATTATTTTCAATGGAAGCCCTTATGTTACCAAATGACCCCTTAGCCTCCACAATCTCTTCAAATTAAGTCCCCATAATTTACCAAGTAGTCCCTGCCTTCATAAATATTTACGAAACCAATCCGAAACTTACACTTTTAACCCCCGACTTCTAAAATTATGATTGTTAGCTCCTCGAGACCAACACCTTGCTATATAATTATTGGTTTTAGGGATACTATTCATTCATTAATTGTTTATTTATTTAATAAATAAACGGGGTGTTACAAGTTTGTAAACTTTAATTTTGATGAATGTTGTTTTTGGTAATAAAAGTAACACTGGTGATGTTTTCATGAAATTCAAAATAAGACTTCCGCTAACGTATTCTATTAAATAAATGCTTTAAAAATATGAAAAAATGGGTGACAAATCACGGTGTTACAGATCTTGTCCCTCGTCCTCCCTCTACCAACATTGTTGGTTGTCGTTGGCTCTACCATCACAAGTTTGACTCTCACGGTAATCTCGATCGCTACAAAGCCAGACTTGTAGCTCAAGGTTTCTCTCGGAAACCCGGTCTATATTTTGATGATACATTTATCCTGGTTGTCAAACCCGCTACAAGTCGTACTGTTCTTAGTATTGTTGTCTCATGTCATTGACCAATTCATCAACTTGATGTTAAAAACGCCTTCCTTCATGGTGATTTAACAGAAGAAGTCTACATGAAACAGCTTCATGGTTATGTTCATCCCACTTTACCTAACCACGTGTGTTGCCTTTGTAAGGCGTTATATGGTCTTGAACAGGCTTCCTGTGCCTTATATCAATAGTTTGCTATTTATATCTCCTCTATTGGCTTCACCAACAATAATCAGACAACTCTCTTTTAACATTTCATCATGAAACCAAGACTATCTATCTCCTCCTATATATGTATGATATCATCCTCACGACTTCCAGACCATCTCTCATTACGAGAGTTATCACTCGTCTCTCGTCTGAGTTTTCCATGACGAACTTAGGTCCTTTGTCTTTTTTTTCTCGGCATAGTTGCTACTTGTTCCTCAGATAGTATGTTTCTTTCACAGACTGCATTTGCTAACCACGTGTAGCACTCCTACGGACACCAAACTGAAACTCTCTTTACCCGGGAAGCCAATTTCCTATCTGATCGTATATCGAAGTCTTGTTGGGGCTCTATAGTATCTAACCTTCACTCTTCGGATATTGCCTATATGGTTCAACATGTCTGCCTTTTTATGCACGATCCTCGTGAACCACATTTTCTAGCTCTTAGTGAATCATGTGTTTATCTTCACGGTACACTTCACCATGGTCTGTACATCCGTCTATCTCATGTCGATCCTTTGGTCTCTTATTTTGATGTTGATGTGGCTGGATGTCCCTTAAAACGTCGATCCACATCTGGATTATATGTATATCTAAGTGACAATCTTGTTCCATGGTCTTCTAAACGTCAACACGTCGTCTCTCGGTCTGTGCCGAAGGCTGAGTATCAGGTTAGCTAATGTAGTTGTCGAAATGGTTTGGCATCGAAATCTCCTTCTAGAACCTTCTTGCCCTCTGACTCACTTTACAATTGTGTTTTGTGATAATATGAGTGCCATGTACTTAGCTTCTAACCCAATTCAACACCAAAGAATAAAACATATGGAAATAGATTTTCATTTTATCAGGGAACGCGTTGCTATTGGTGAGGTTCGTGTGTTGCATGTTCCTTCGGCTCATCAGTTTGCAAATATATTTACTAAAAGACTACCTGCATAGTTATTTTTGGATTTTCAGGACAATTTAAGCATTAGAGAACCTCCTACTCAAACTAAAGGGAGTGTTAATTGTATAATTTTATTTTGTGTTTAGCGTAGATTTTATATACGTAGTATTATTCAGGGCTCCTTTATGTAATTATGTTACTTGATATCAATAATAATGCAAAACCTAAGAAGTCTTTTCCACATCTAACACAATCAAAAAATCGTTAAATGTTCTACCCCCATATAATGTGCCACATAACACGTTTACCATTGGACGCTTAGATGACATCGTATTTTTTTTTTTTATTATTTTTTTTAATAATTGCGACTAACTTCTAATACGTGTGTTAGTTGGAGCTACAAACGTTGAAACATGCCTATTGTTGACAAATTGTCCCACACATATTCTACCCTACATGCTTACAAAAACAAATAACATATTATAAAACAAAGGATGTTATTTATTTTAAGAAATTAAATTATTTTAGCCATTTACTTCTCGTTATCCGGTATTAGTTAATATTACCTGATAATATTACACTTTATTTCTTTTTAGCATGTACACTTGTTTTTTTCTATATTAAAAACATTTTGTGATATTTTAGGAGTAATTTTATCTTTAGTGTCGTTGGTATGCCATTTGGTGTGTTACGTATGCATGTGATTGAAGCCAATGGTCCACTTCTCTAGATTAATATTATTGGCCACCTCCGATATTCAAACACCTACAATATACCATTATCCACTCCGTAGCCTTTTTGTATTATAATCCTTTTAGGAGTTATTTAAAATATCCTAGAGTTTTTTATTTTTTTTTTATTTTTTATTTTTTTTATTTTTAATATAACACAACTAATTTATAATATGTATAATCGTTGATTAGTTTCATCTATTGTTGATTGTATATATAGGATGAAATTAATTTTACAATATCAATATTTGTGTATAAAAATGTTACATTTTACGTTAAAAATTCTGTTGCAAAGGAGAACAATTGATAACAAAATAACATAGTTAAAGGGATTTAGCATCGAAACAATAGACATTTAGTTTTTTTTTTGTTTTGTTTTGTTTTTTTCTAAGACAAAATATATGTAGTCTGCGAACCACATGTGCAGATATCTGCAGTACAAGAGATAGACTAAACATCTACATTATGATAGAAGCATATTGTTTGTTTTCAAGGTTTGTAGGCTGCTAAAATAAATTAAAATCTAAATAAGTTGTGTTTTTTTATAACTTAAAAGTGGTTTTCAATACTTTTATTATTTTATTATAAATAATTAACAAATCTAGATCAGATTTTATGTATTATTATATAAAAAGTAAAAATAAAATAATAAGAATTAACGTGTATATTTGATAAAAACCAATAATTTTTTGTGGTGAACTTATATATAGATATTGTAGTTAGGGATCAAAGAACTTAACACATAAAATGGATGAAAATAAATTTCAAGCTTTTTTAAAAAAATGAAAATTTTCAAAAATTTGAATTTATCTTTTCAAGTAAATCATTTAAAAATTAAACATAATTTTTTTCCAAGAAATGGATGATATTATATTAAATAATTTTTTATAAAAATTGATACAAAAATGTAAGACAATATTGGGATTTTTTTCATATCTACATAAATAGTTTCAATGACCATTATTGTAATTAAATATTTATTTATAAATTTGTCACAAACCCCGTACTTGTATCTTCAAACCTTTTTTTTCTTGAAGTATTATATTTTTTTTCAAGTTGTTTATTATATATAAAGTTGGAATAAATCTAGAATAAATATAAGTTAAAAAAATAAAGATATATATGTTTTTTAGGCTAGAAGATGTCTGAAGACTCTGGTTCATATCTGCGACCTTTTTAGATTTGCAGTCTTTAGAAAAACAAATGGTATGCGAATATTAATGTCTACGCGGCATGGAGAGAATAGGTCAAGAAGATCCGCAGATGAAAAACAAATAACACCTTAGTGACCCACCAATAGAGTCGTAGATTTTCTTGTTTCAATTTTTTGGAAACAGGTGTTACATATTAAACTATCAAAGAAATATAAAAGAAACTAAATATGATGATTTATAGGTTCAAAGATATTCATTTTCGATCGAAACATGTCGAACACAAAAAAAGTATACATTAAACATGCTAAACTAGATCAAACAGATTACTTTTTAATTAGTTGAGGTATAATCTAGTTTGTTTAACAATTGTTGATTGAACCAAACATGATTAAGGCATATATACTAAGGCTGAACAAAATTGAAACCGAAAACCGAAAAACTGATAAAACCGAAACCGAACTCAAACCGTCAGTTTTGGGTTTAAGTTTATCAAAATTGAAAAATTGAGGTTGGGTTTGGTTTTGGGGTTAAAAGCGATCCACTAAAACTGAACCAACCCAATGGGTTTAAAACTGACCCAAACCCAAGAAACCGACCCGATATACATATTATTAATTATTTGATATATTTTTAACAAATGTTATTTGTTTATTATAATAATCAATATAGAATAGTTTCAAAACCATAACCTCGTTCTTTACTAATGCTCCTCCCATATTATTCTCTCAGCCTATCACATGCAAGAGCACAATTGCATCAGGAAGAGACAAACTGTATCCCCAAGTCAATAATTCATTTAGGTGGTGTTTGTTTTTTTATCTGTAGATCTTTTTGGTCTCTTTTTTCTGCGTCACAAACTATTCGTTTTTTTAAAAGATCGCAGACCTATTGCACGCCCTTTTCTTGTCCTAGATATGGAGTAGAATCTTTTAACATCTTTAGACATCTTTTAGCATAAAAGAACATCATTCCCATTAATATATATATTTTTCGAATGTCTCTTTTATTTTTGTAAACCCTTCGGACATTAATATATTTTTTTTCAAATGTCTTTTTTTTTTGTAACCTATTAGACATCAATATTTTTTATTAGAATGCATTTTTTTTTGTAATATTTCTTCATTTTAACTACAAAGAAGTACAATAAATATCAAATATATTCGCTAATTCATACCATTTTACTTTTATTTTTTATATTACAACTCATTTTTTAAAAATGATCTAATTACTCTATTGTCATTAAAGTGTAAAATAATTTAGCCAAACACATTAATCATAATATAATGTTACAATAAAGAAATAAAATAAAAAATTGTTATAAAAAAAATGAAAGTGTTATACAATAACACATAAAGTTTGATATAGATTTGCTAATAATCTATAATAAAGTCATAAAGTGACAAGTTCAAAAATATGATTTTATAATAGAAAATATCCAACAAAAACAAAGGATACATATGATTACAATATAGAATCTCTTAAATGAATTGAAATCCAAAGGAATTTGAATTTAATGGAACCTTTTAGTGTTGTAAAGCTAGAACTATTTAAATTTCAATATTGAAAAACTTTTTTAGGTTCAAAAAACCAATTTATTCAAATTTGAGTTTATTTTAGCAATTTGAAGATGTTAAAAAACAAAGACTTCTTCTTGTGGATTGCAAACGTTTGATCTAGATCTTCTACTACAAAGATCTATAGATGTGGTCCACGTACAACATTCATTTTGTCTCTGAAAAGACAAACAACACCTTAGTTGATATGTGAATAACATGTAAGTATGATAAAAATCTTGAATCTCGACACAAGGAAGACGACGACACACTGAATTTGTTTCATTTTAGTTAGAATTGATGGAAAATGGGTTGAAACCCCAAACCCATCAACCCATGGGTTGAACCCAAAAACTGAAGAAACCGACCTACGAACCCAAAAACCGAACACGTTCAAAAACCGGACCCAATGAGTTTCAAAACTCAAAAACCAAAATTATCGGTGTGGGGGCTCGGTTTCACTCAAAAATCGACCCAAACAGACTCATGCCTCTTATCAGACCTAATAACTAGTTAGAGACATATAAGAGCTAAATATAACCAAATTAAAGACTTCTAATTATGATATTAAATTGTCTAAATTTAACCAGGTTAGACTTAACCTCTTATGAGACCACTAAGAGGTATATCAAACATTCATAATAGTAATTGTTATCAATCTGTGTATTAGATGATATCTTTCTTTTTTATAATAAAAGAGTCTAACGTTATACATGAAACACGCTTTGCTGTTCTAAACAAAACGACATGAATTCATTAGAAAAAACATGAGCCACTTAAATGCATCAATTCATTTATCTTAGACCATACACAAATGAGTAGTGGGCCCGGTATTGTTATATGGAAAAAGAGGGAGGGGGTCCAGTGTAATTAATCACGAGAAAATAGAAGTGAAAGGACTGTGAGGAGGTTGGTGTGTTTAATAATTACGGGACTTTGGAAGACAACCACATGACTCATTTAATTATAGCCAAGACCATGTTATTTTACCCTCACCATCATTCTTTTTGGCAAAATGTCTACTAATGGAAACTACTTGAGTTTTACTTTTTCTTTAAGATGAATAGTAAAAAAGAATAAAAGATATTTTTGTTATTTTATTGATTACCTTTAATCTTTTAATATAATAAGTTTTTTTATTTTTTATATACAAAACATTACCAATTAAGTATAACAAACATATAATTTTCACCATTGATGTAACATCTACCGGTTTCTTTATTACCTTTTACCTATTACCTATTACTGGGCTTATCTCCAAATTCCACATCGCCTTTTCACTGGAATTTTGGACCAAATTGGTCTAAAATTTATGATTTGTTTGTTTTTTAGTGCTACAAGCTATATATTGAAAAACACCCAAAGGAGCCCAAAAATTAAGACATGTATATGGTTATGGCCTTATGGGTAAAGTTGGGATTCACGAAAATAACACGTAAAATTCATCCATTAAACGATTTTTGTATTTGCTTTTAACAACTAGATAGTTGTTTTAAGTAACTTATCAGGGGCTATTTAGGGATGTTTGATAGCCTTTTAAATCTTCAATTAAGAAGAGTGAGACACGTAAATTCATAAAAGTTCCAAACAGTCATTTATTCTCATTCATTGCAAAAAACATAATTAATGATTCTATGTTTGAAATTTAAATGCACAAAAGAAATCCACAACAAGATTCACCAAAATCCGAACCTTCCCTTAACTTTTCAAATTCATGGTACACAACACAACATCGACAAAAAAAATGTGTTCAAGGTTACATGAAAATGGAACCAAAAATACAAAACAACACACCTTCTTTTGTAAAATTTACAACAATTCATGGAACTTTTTTCAGGTATTAGTGTACACGATATCAACTTTGAACTAATTTCTACTTCTTTTTTCCTGTTGTATAGAGATTAAACCAAATATAAAAAAAAAAAAATGTAACACAACAACAAATCTTTCACCAAAAGACGACTCACATATTTGTAACCAACTCGAACTATGTTATCTGTTCTTCTTTAAATTGTAGAAGCCCCGAGGGTGGTGGTTGTGGTTGTTGTTGATGGTGGTTTGGATAGTCTTGTCTCCGGATCAATGAATGTCCGCCATGATTAGGCGGCTGAAGCTGAGCGGCGGCGGCGGTGTTGGCGGCAATATTATGGCTGCTGTTTTTCGCCGCCGGCACATCGTGGGTGTGTTTTCCTTCGTATGTGGTTATCACTGCTTTTGGATCACTTGCAGCTCTCTCTACATGCTTGCGTACGTTGCACCCTTGGCTTGTGCACTTGTAATAACTCCTGGATATAACATAAAAAGATATTCATGACACCAAAATAAGGTAAATGTTTAGCATGATGAAAACATGAAATGCATGGAATGGTTTATTCCATAGCAACAATTAATGGAATGTAATGGTGGAGCTAGAAAAAAAATACCTCGGATGAGGATTTCCTTTCACAACTTTTTGTCCATACTTTCTCCATCTATACCCATCATCAAGAAGATCGACTTCACTAGTTGTTTGAACAATGATCCGAGGTTCTGTAACTCCTCTGTGTGATGAAACGGGGTCCACACCCCTTGCCTCTATGTTCCTTCACATTATATAACAACTTAGGTCGTGCATGACACACCACAGCTAGCTTATTTTTCGAGTATTTTTTTAAATTGTCATTTCTGGCAAGCCAAAAAGTAACTAATAAGCTAATTTTTAAAAAGCTACTTAGAATAGCTTTTCATGAGTTTTTTCAAAAAGTCTCGAACATACCCTTAATTAATTATATCTTCCGGTTAGCTTGTCAGCTAGTTTTTATAAAACGTTATTTTTTGTTTGCTAGCTTATAAACTACCAGCTAAGTTTTCATCTATCAGCTAGCTTTTCAGCTACCAACTAGCTTTTCAGCTAGTTTGCCAAACATAGCCTTAATACATATAAATCATCATCATATACTAAAAAATATATTAATCAAATAAAAAAAATACCTCCTTTTTTGTTGAGGTTCATCTTCATGTCTTTCATCTACTCGACTTACATCATTACCCACTTCCTCACTATCACTCGACCCCGAATGTTCATACGTAGCTTGACTAGATTCTTGATCTTTCATCAACGAATGGTTAAAATTACCAATCTGCCCCTCGAATTTATGTTCGTTTACGCTTGAAGTACCATTACTAGAATCTTTTCCACGTTTGCTTTGAGGTGGCTGGTGGTTGTGTTGCCCCTTATAAATAATTTCCGTCACTTGCCCCTCTACAGACCGCTCAACTTGCTTCTTTACAGGACAATTTGGATGGGTACATTTGTAATAACTACGAGGGTATTCACTACCCTTCACTTGTTTTTGCCCGTATTTCCTCCAATTGTAGCCATCATCAGCGGGCTTATCGACTGCTATGGAGGAAGGGTAGTAGCGGTTATCGGAATTTGAAAAGTCAGACGAGTCCTTGGCGGTGTTGTGGTCCGGCTTAGCTGGCGGCAGGCGGTGGTAGGTGGCGGCAGTGGAGGTAAAGGAATGGATTTGTGGTAGTGATGAAGCTTGTGCTGTCACTTGAGCTAATGCTTGTTGGTGGGACATTCCAAGAGAAGCCTATTGAGGAAACCAGAAGTAATTAAGTTGCTAAAATGAATGTGATATTTCATAAAGTGTTGCATTTAATAAAATGGTAGAATTTGGATTCCATATTCTCCACAACTTAAACAATATTTTTTGTGGTTATATTATATCACAGAGGGCTAAATGTACCTTTGTGGTTTCATAATTTTTTACTTGTTAAGGACTCAAGGTATTGTACTTTCGAAAGATCTAAGCATTTTTAGCAATATACTTTAACATTTTCTTATTAGGATATTATAGTTTGAATAATCTACACAATAATGAAAGTTGTTTTGTAATTTGATGACATTGTTATAACTAGATAGAGTTTTTGAAATTAATAAACTATGTTAATATTTTTGCATTTAACCCAAAAGGAGCAATAAGTTTCATTGATAATAATGAATGACGAAAACATATAACTTTTTCAACAAAGTTTGAAGAAGATAATTTAAATCATAGCAATATCATAACTTTAGTAGGTGCCTGAAAGTTTGAAACCTCCTTTTAGAAAAGATAAAGCTGTTATTCATAGATGATACTCATATATAATCGGGGAATTTAGGGCCCTCATGTTCTTTTCAATTGAATCTAAAACTGTAAACATAACAATTATAAACTTTTTCCTTTTTTGTAGAACACGCCTCTTACTCGAGTCAAATTTTCCTATATGCATCATGAGTTTATTTACCATATATAGGCAATACAATATCATTCACATGCGCTGCTCATTAATGGCAAATGAATACTTTTAGCTACTCTATTTATCATCGTGAATGAATGTTAATTTTGGCGTCAATAAAAGCACATATATATCAGACTCATATAAAGAACTTGAGCTATGGAGACGCTTTGTAAAACCTGAGTTTGAGGGAAAAATCCCGGTGAATCGAGCAAGGTAGCCGGACTTAGGCCCGGAGGTATAGTAAACATCGACGGCTGAGTAACCACCAAACTTGAAGGCCGACCATTGTTACTAAACTGAAAGTCAACGTTTCCTCCACCACCGCCACCGCCACCGCCACCGCCGCTGTTAACGGACTCTTTGTTAGAATAAGAGTGTCGGATATCCAGATGACTCGACGGTCTACGGTCGGGAATCTCTGCCGGCGACAACATAGCTCCGGATAGAAGTTGAGAGAATGAACGACAATCGGAATCCGGATCGTTCTCTGAGAAGAAATTTGAGACTAAAGTCATTGGTCCAGGACTAGCTCCCGGACCGCTGCCTCCGCCGGCGAACAAAGTCTCCACCGTCGAACGTGGCGGGAGCGTTATCGAAGGCCGTGTAGACGGTACCGACAACGATAATCCTCTATTTTCGTCCATATTTAAAATTTTAAGCTTGTTGAAGTTGTATCACATCTCCGGTGTAAATAGGTTCAGCCGGCGATGAATATCTCCGGCACGTTTTCTCTCTCTAGACGATATTTTCTCTCTCTAAGAGTTGTGTTTTTTTGGGGATAGTTTTGGTGTCTGTATTCAGATGATCTGCACAATCAGTAAAAAGTCCACGGAGCAGATGCGAAAAAGGCATCCGGAAACTATTTCCATATTTGGGTATTCCTCTGCTGCCCCCCACATGTTTCCTAGTTTTTAATTCCACCCCCTCAATTACGATCAGTTACCATTTGAATCCTTGATTATAGATTTCGTAATATCTAAACTTGTAAACCACATCCAAGTTATTTCAAGTACTTATGAAAATTTAATTTTGTACATATATAAAATTTATTAACATATATATTTTTTGTATCAAACTTATCATACCCAAGTGTCGAGGAAGGATGCATTTAAATATATCAATACATAACTCAAGCACATAAGGCAAACATTGACGAGGAGAGTAAACCACCAATTTCGGTGTGGCTTTTTCCGAAAGAGAAATCAAATGTCTTCATATTTTTTTTCCTATCCATCTTCTTACTCATTAAACAAATGTCAAAATCAAGAGAAGAGATTAAGAAAGAGAATTAGAAGATTCCACATGTCATGAATTTATATGAGTAGGAAGATAAATAAGAACAAAATGTATGATGATATTTAATTTTTCTTCCCGAAAAGATAATAGATAGGGTGATTGGCATGAAGTGCATATCATAAGAAGACACAAAGTTCACAGAAAATCTCCCGGAACAATCTCTATTAACATGTGACTAAGCTCACCACGAGCTTCTTTATATTATATATACCAAACAATTGGAATAATGAAAGCATTTGGAATGTTGTCAAAAACTCTGCACATGTCTTCGATGTCAAACTTGATGAGTTTAAAACCTCTTTAGATCGATTGGATCTTCAATAGGTTAATCAGAAAATCAAACAAAAACAGTTGAAAAACACGAATGAACCAAAGTATGGCTTAATGATTCAAATATAGTCACACCTCAGCAGAGCTCGATGAAGAACTTCCACTATAGAGGTGATCTAGGGTTTTCAATACTATTAAAAAGAATAATCGTAAAAGCTATCTAACAAGAGTGCATGCATGCACCATAAATAGTAAACCCTAGAATAACAAACACGATCGGACATGCCCAATACTGTGACTACAATGGACCGAATACAAGGCCCAATGATGCAATACTTCTAGTCCCAACAATCTTCCCCTTCGCGTCAATTGGGGCGAGACTTTATTTCGGTGGTAGTTGAGGAGTTCGCTTCACAACCTTGAACAACATGGTATTATTGCAAGTAAGACTTGACGAAAATCGATGTACCACCGAAGCATATCAGAAAAGTGCTTTTTATCTGCTTCACTGTTCTGCCTACACTTATGAATGATGTCGAGTATATGCTCCAGGCAAGTTGTAGAGAAGAGATGTTTTTCAATGAGAGCGAACTAACATTTTTGACATTCGCCTCTGGTAAACATGACAGAGTTAAGCTTTGAGTCAATGTTCCCCATCTTCATCTTATTGATATCACTTGATGATCCAATGGGTAAAATTGTAGGCTTATTTCTAAGGACCGAAGCAACTTCCTGATCCATCTTCGCCACTTCAAGAATGTAGCAGACCAGCATTCTTTTAAGATGATCAATGATTGGCTCATATTCTTGAGGATTGGTAAGGAGAAAGTTGTGCAGCAGAATCCAATCATGAGGATTGAGATTTGGAAGATCAGCAAGTGAGATGACGTGCTCTGAATTAGCCGAACCTCTGGTCACTTTGAATTTGATGTTGATAAATTCCCAGCAGGAGTAGGCTTTAACACTTTGACAATTGTGATCTTTTGAGCACTCCAAGTCAAATATTGAGGCTGAGCAAACTCGAGATAATAGTCAATCAAATCTCTGTCAACCTTTGGGTCAGGAGAGGGAGCATTAGCAATAGGCTGGAAACAGTGGAAGACAAATGTCTTTCGGGTGATTGGCATGTCAAACTGTGAGTCTTTGGAATTCTCACGGTCAAGAGAGATGACTAGTTCAAGCCAGTGTGTGCTTAGAGAATCCACTGCTTCCTTGATAAGTTTCTCCAACGACCAAAGAGGAAAAAGAGTTTTCTTGCTTTCTAGAAGGTCGTGAGCTTCTTTCATCTTTCGCTCCTTTACTTCAGCTTCACTAGCAGCTTTGGCGTTGAGATCGAGTTCTCTGTCACGTTGCTCCGTTTCAGGGCATCAGCGATGGTCTCTTCTTCTTCATCACTGTCTTCAATGATCTTCTTTCCTTTGTCCTTCACACTTGAACCCGAAGTTACATTACCCTTCGGTTTAGTGGTGACCTTCAGTTGAGCAGTTTCGCTTGTAGGAGGAGGCAGAGTAGTGCTTTGAATACCTTCTCCCCTTGTTTCGGAGGGACAACTGTCTCCGAAACACCCTCTATTCGGCTCAAGATTTCTAGAGCAGGGCCAAGCTTTTCTGCTAGATGCCTTCTGACTGAGAGAGTACGGATGGAGTCATGGGCATCCAAGACGTTGCAGAGGAGAGCATGCACATCACTGACACAACTCTTCACGACTGCTTTCTCAGAGCGAAGATTTTCAAGCTCTGTGTTCGCCTGAGTGAGTTGTAGAGACTTCGTCTTGACTAGGGTGGTTTTGAGAACCAACTCATCCATTATTTTGCTCTCTAATGCCAGATCCTCCTGAAGCTTTGTAAGATGACTGTTAACGGAGGGTTGCAACTTAACATTGTCAGTTTGAATGCTCTGGCGCAAGGAGGCGAAGTGCTACTTTTTGGTCTTAAGAGATGTAGCAAGCTTCTCAACAGTGGCATTAACTTTGTTGGCATTCAGCTCTGCAGCACCCAATAAAGACTCAAGAAAGATATTAGCGTTATGAATTAGTTTATCGACTTTTTCGGTCGCTTCTTTACAGGTCTTGGTTGAGGCGTCAATGGCAGATGTTGCTTTGGCAATAGAGGCTTCATGCTCTTTTATAAAAGTAGCCATCATAGCCATCACAATAGCTTCTGAAAAGGAATCACGGGTAGAGGAGGAGGAGGCCATAAGCTTGTCCAGCTTTTCATTCACCTCCTTGAGGTGCCTCTTTGTGACAGGAGCATCATCCTCTTCATCACTTTGAACTCGATAGGGGCGGTAGTAAAAAGTATCAAACTCGACACCCTCTCCACTAAGAAGAGTGTTGGTTTCGGTCGATTGTGTGGGAGAGAGAGGTTTTGTAGTAACTGGAATTTCGGTTACTGAAGAATGTACCCCCGTATCAGATATGTTGGTCCGAACCTCAGTAGTGGTTGGTTTGGTTGTAGTGGTTGTTGCTTCACAAAACACAGGAGTAGGGATTGGAATAGTTGGTGTAGGTTGGGTTGTTATAACTGGTGAAATTTGAGGAATGGAGATTGGGATTGATATTTGTGGAGGAGAAGGTGGGTGGGAGCGAACAGTTACCTCAGGTGTAGGCGAACAAGGAGGTGTGCCACCACGAACCGAACTCTCATCATCTGAGCTTTCGCTTCCGGTATCACTTTCGGTTGGAGGAACAATGGGTTGATGACCAGAAGGCACATAATCAAAGTCACTTGTGGATGAGATGATGGGTTTCTTGACCACCTTCTTGATTTTCTTCTTCTTAGGCTGTGAAGGAGCTGCTTTATCTTGCTTTCGCTTCTTTGGAGTAGCAGCTTGGTAGAAGGTCCCTCTTTCTTTTGATCAGCCTTTTTACCCCTCTTGGTTGGTCTATCTGCATCCTCGATGGAGCGAATCATCTCCGGAGTAAGTTCCTTTGGGCCTAATGAAGGGAGCTTCTTGTATTCCTGAATCACCTTGCTTTCTTTGGAGACACATGCATACATTGATTCTGGAACCGATCATTGAAGAGATACTTGGTTGGATCGGTGACGATTATCTTGGTAGTATGAAACATAGCTATGGAGAAAAGCAGCGAGTCCCCCATGATTGGTATGTGAAAGCGCCCCATTGCCCATTGAGTGACAATGGTCCAGAATATGCTATAAGAGATTTCTGAATGGCGAGAGTTTGACGAAAGAATCTGAACCAGCAGAAGCCAGAGAACCGAACCGTAATCCAGAATGATACCAGTGTATATCCCATAGAGCATAGTCATGAATGAATTGCTAGCACCGTCTGAGTCTGCACTTCACTCCGATATCCCTTTGAAAAGAAGGGTGAAGGGGCCATTCCACTGAGGAGGAAGGCAAGATTTCTTGACCTTGGTCACAGTGGTGAGGATTTCGATGTATCCCATGTTATAGAACATCGAAAAGAGTTGAACTGTGGTGATGAAGTCAGGATTAACCATGGATGCTTCATAAGAAAGCCCTGGCAGTGAGCAAAATCGATTCTTGGAGATTGATGCCTTTTGATTGAGAATGTCAAAGAAAACCCTCACTGAAGTTTTGTCATAAGTGGCAGTAGAGTATATCTGAGAGAGGCAGGACATAGGAACGACTTCAACCTACGATAGAGCAATTACGAATGGGGAATACTTGAGAAATTTCACCACTTGATACATGTAAGGATCATAGGTAAAAGGTGTAAGCTCAATCGGTAGGTTTTGGTTAGGCTTGCTTGTGAGAAGAGTGGATCGAGCAGAGGTTTCTTAAACAGATGAAGATTCTGCCTTTGAAGGAGCTTGATGAGAGAGACGATGAACAGTGTAAAGAAATCACCTTTTGTGCTTGAGAGTTGTTGTGAGTGGTAAAGGGTAAAGTGATTGTAATCGAAATCCTTATATACGATTTTGAAAAGAGAAAAATCTGGTCCAATGATTTCTCCTTTTTGTGAAACGACGCCTATAAAGGCGTGATGTGACAACTTGCAACCCCAAAAAAGTAGCAGAGGACGCATGACATGGGTAACCATTTCAAATTCATGCGCCTTTCTATACTTATCTCCCTTTTCAAATTTTCAATCGATTTGACTTCCTACTGACTCACCCCTTCATCTTTTAAATGAATCGACACCACCATAGTAAACTGAAGCCATATGCTGACTCATCCATTCGTTTATAAATTACTGCATGTCACCATAAGGAACCGAAGCTATATGTTTGAAAATAGCTTATTAGTAACCGAACCAGACTTTGGAAAATCACAAAGATTTTCGTGCAAGATAGTGTCAAAGATAAAGAAATAAAACAAACTATTTGTGGGATTTTGTGATGTCATTAAAGACATTAAGCAGTGGATCCCGGGCACAAATCTTTTTCCTTTAAAATCTAAATAGACCTTAAAGTCTTATGTGGTTTCCCGTTAAAATAAGATCAAGTACTTGTTAAGAAGCATTGAAATGCATCTTTTATATATAAGGCTATTAAGGGTGGCTTTCGCTTCAATTCAGGTTTCGGTTCTTGATATAAGACCGAAAGAGAACGAAGTACTTGTGAGACTGATGTAGCCTGTTAAACAAGTAGCTTTGGAATATATTCAGAGACTTGTTGATAATTTGTAGAAATCTCAAAGAAAAATAAAACTGGATCCTATGGGAAGAAAAGTCTTGGTGATAGACAATTTCATAAGGATCTCTCAAAAGAAAAAGAGATTTCAAGGTACCTTCACAAAATGTGGTTTTGATAATTCATTGGTGAAAACTAGAACATTTAATTGTTCACCATCAATTCATTATAGGTATTGAATTTTGGGTTTCACTTAGCACGTAGTGACACGAAACTAAGATCACTAACACAGATGGTGTGTAACCGTAAACCTCACTGGTAAATGCTGAGAGTCTCAAGGGTTACATTCATGGAACGAAGTGTGATGGAGAAAAATATTGAGGAAGCTAAAGAACCGAATGTACCTCTGCTATAATAGATTGACCAAGCATAAAACTCTTAACTCAATGTGAGAAGAGTAAGGTAGCTCATGATTAGAGTGAATTTGACAGCCTAATTGGGAAGACATGATTTGTATATATCAAGGCATTAAGGCTTCCCTCAAAATCTTTGGAGGCTTAGGTCAAAATGCAACAACATGCTTATAGGGACACTTAGCTAGTATAAAGATTGAATGTTATACCTGCCCCAACTCCATCATATGAAGTGGACCTTATACATGAATTAGAATATGACTAAAAAACATAAAAATAAAATAAAATAAAATATTTTGGAATTTTGAATTTATTTTTCTGCGAAAGAAATAAAAACAGAAAAGAAAATGTTTTTGGGTTTTATAAATTTTTCTGAAAAGAATTAAAAACAGCAAGAAAAATATTTTTGGATTTTATGAAAAATAAAATAAATAAAAATAAAATAAATAACTAGAAAAATAATGTACAATTGATACAACCGAAACGTCACCTTGAGTTAAGAGGCGAAATGGACCGAGCGTTCGGTTCATTTCGGTTCCCGGAAGAACCAAACCCGAAATAGACCGAGCGTTCGCTCTATTTCGCTTCCAACATTTAATGAGGTGAAAGCTATTTCGGTACAGATTCAACTTCCATCATTCCTAAGCCTTGTAGGATTTTATTAAAACTTGCTCCAGGCAAGGCTTTAGTAAAAATGTCAGCTAATTGATCAGTGGTTCTTACAAAGTGCATTTCGACGTTACCATCTTCCACATGATCCTTGATAAAGTAATACCTCATTGCTATGTGTTTCATCTTGGAGTGTTGCATTGGGTTGTGACATATTCTTATTTCACTTTCTGAGTCACAATATAGTGGGATTTTCTTCATGTTCAGGCCATAGTCTCGAAGTTGACTTTGTATCCAAATGACATGTGAGGTACATGATGCATCAGCTATATACTCTGCTTCGACTGTAGAGAGAGATACACAGGTTTGTTTCTTGGACTACCAGCTGACAAGTTTGCCATCAAGAAACTGGCATCCTCCAGTAGTGCTATTTCGGTCCAGTCCACATCCTCCTAGATCAGCATCAGAGAATGCTTGGATAAAGAATCCTGACTTTGTTGTGTACCATAGACCGAGAGAAGAGGTTCGCTTCAAATATCGAAAGATATTCTTCATAGACAACATGTGAGGTTCTCGTGGATTAGCTTGAAACCAGGCTTTAGGAGCTTGCTTCAAACCATAGACCGCCTTGTCCAAAATGTAGCAATGATCTAGATACTTTTCATTCACGAAACCGGGTGGTTGCTCTACATATACCGTCTCTTCCAACTCTCCATTTAGGAATGCACACTTGACGTCCATTTGATACAATTCAAAGTTCTTATGGGCAACATAGGCAAGAAAGATACAAACCGATTCTAACCTTTCCACTGGAGTGAAGGTCTATTTGTAATCTATGCCTTCTTCTTGACATTACCCATTCACGACCAACCTTGCCTTATTAAGAATCACGTTCCCTTCCTTGTCCATCTTGTTTCTGAAAACCTATTTTAGTCCAACTATAGATGCATCTTTTGGTGTTGGAATCAGCCTCCACACTTTGTTTCGTTCAAACTCATTAAGTTCATCTTGCATTGCCTGTACCCAATCAGAATGATCGAGTGCAGTGTTAACCGTCTTTGGTTCAACTTTGGAGACAAACGAATTAAACATGAAAAATTCCACCTGAGAGAATACTGCACTTTTCTTCGCTTTCAATTGTGATCGAGTAAGCACTTTTTCTGATGATTCACCAATAATTTGGGTTTTTGGATGATCTTTGGTCCATTTGGTGAGAGGATGGTAATTTGGATCATATGAGGGATCCAACTCAGCATTTACTTCTTCTTCAAATTCTGACTGAGTATCATCATCATTCGTATTAACATTCTCCCCCTCGAATGACGAAGCAATTTTGGCTTTAGGCCTTGAATTCTCTGATGGGTTTTAGGTAAAACAAATAAACTAGAAAACAATTCCTAAGTTCACATGCAACCTACTTGGGATCAATGTTTTAACTATTGAACATACAACTTTGAATTGCAAAGCAAGAACCCTAGAGGAGAGAGGCTAATTTCAAAATTGACAAACTAGGGTTAGGAGTTACATACCTTTTAATTGTTATAGCAAACAATTGACAATTCCCTTGATCTTAATCTTCTTGGAAGCTTAGCACCACAAGTGTAATGCCTCTAATGGAATCACACCCAAACTAGCAAGAAGGAAAGTAAAGGAGAGAGGGGAGAGGGAGTATGAAAAATCTCGGCCTTAGGGTTTCTTCAAAAGAAAGAGTGACCAAAACATGAACCAGGAGGCTCCTTATATAGTTGATGGATCTAGGGTTTAGGGGAAACCCTAGTTATCCTTTGCTTAAGGCCTAAGCAAACCCAAGGGCCTTATCTTGGACCCCTTGGATGAATTCTCTAGGGTTTCCCCTAGGGTTTTCGTCCACCTCCTTCCAAGGGGGTTCTAGAGCCTTCCACTCAACTATTAGATAATTGCAAACCAATCCCTACACCTTACAATTAATAATTTTAACCCCAAAATTAATTCTGATTAATTTTTGACTAACTATTAATTAAACATAATGATTTCTAATTAATATATTATTCTTTTAACATATTAATAAATTCATTTATATTAATTTATTAATCTTATAATAAATTAATATGTCTCCTTTCATAATTTCCTTGTCTGGTTGCTAGATTTGAGGGCAACCCAAAAGGACCGTGCTGCTATCAATTCAAGTACATACCAATTATAGTTATGGGCTTAGACACCTAATCCAACATTCTCCCCCTCAATTGGATGTTCAGTTGATGGGTTCTCCCCATGGAATGGTAATTCAGGGTTCTCTGATGAAGATGAACCCTCCCCCTGTGTCACAATTATAAATTTTTATGCCTTGTAACCAACACTTAAACCAAATTATGAATCAAAAACATAAGAGCATGTATGATGCATACTCTATGACAGCAAAACTTCAATCAAACACCCTCTGCAAGCAATTCAAATAGTCATTAAGCAATTGGAAACCCTAGAAGTTCTTGTTTAAGTCCATTTTGGACTAGGACTTCCTTATTTGGGCTCATTGGACCAATAAGCTTCCAATTTGACCATCTTGGGTTTAGAACTCTTAAATGGGCTCTAATTGGACCCACTTCCATTTAATTCAATATTTTGGGCCATATTGGGCCTAGAATGCAATAGATTAATTATATGAACCATTTTGGACCATAATTAACCTAATCTAGCCTAATAGGTAATAAAAATCACATTTATATTTTTTTTAGGGCCAAAAATTATCTAACCTAGCTATAATATGGGCTTAAGGGCAAAAAGCCCAAAAACCTCCTCTCACCCTCTCCATTCTCGGCCCAAGCCCAAAAGAGTGAGGGGTTGACTTTGTGAGTGTCACCTTACAATTGTTCAAGGGACTTCCATGCAAGAAGACCCAAACATCCATGCACTCACATACTTCCATGCTAGCTAACTCTTTTTCTCCCTCTCTCTTGCTCTCGGCCAAGTCCAAGCACACACACACACACATTTCACTCTCCTTTCTCTCAAGAAAAGACTCTCATATCTCATCCATATTTCGAGATCTAAGAAGGATTCAAGGGGGATTCTTACACAAATTCTTCATCTAAGGTAAGATCAAGTGTGGATCTATGTTATAGGTTCTTTGTTTTATCAAAAATCTCCTTTTAACCCATGTAAAATCATGATCACTCTCTTAGAAACCCTCTAAGTTCGAGATCATCCAAGTGAGGACACTAAGGCCGAATTTCTTCTCATTTTTTTTCCAAAAACCGAAACCACACCCAAAGGCGAGCTTCATACCCCCTCGTTTTTGGTTTTTATAAGTTTTGTGGGGGAGAATACAAGCAAATGTGTAGATCTATGAGTAAATGTATGCCTTGTGTGATTTTTATGCTTATATGTATGATCTTATATGATTGTGATGTTTATATTAGTCAAAAGAACTTAAAAACCGAGATCTACAATGTGAAGAATGAAATAAGTATAACTTATACCATTTCACACTAATCAAGTCTAGGAAAATAATTTAGTTGGTTAATATGAACATTTTTGGACTTAAAACCCATTTTTGGGCTCAAAATGCCAGAAAAATATAAAACTAAGGGGCCCAAAACGACAAAATATAAATTCTGAAGGTTGAGATGAGCCTAAACAGTTTCTAATATGTATTTTCTGAATATCAATACTTTTGAAGGGTTAAAAATGTGAATTTTAAACATAATGGGCTAATATGGCCTTTTCGGCCCAATAAAGCCCCAAATTGCGAGATTTTTTAATTAGAGGGGCTGAAACTGCACATTTCTGTAAAACAGGGGATTACTAGTATACTAAATCTATTTCAATGGTCAAAAATGCTTTTCAAATTAAAAAGGGACCAAAGATGCAAAAAATTTCCATTTTGGGCCAAAATTGTAAAAGTTGCGAAAATGGAGGTTTCAACCGAGAAAATTTCATTTTTGTAGGACTTAAGCTGTTTATCAAGTAAATTTGTGCTAAAAATGTCTTTCCAATAAGTTTTGATACTAAAGTGTCAAGAAAAATGGTTTAAGGACTAAAATGGAAATTCTTTTATACACAAAGGGTTAAAAGTGTAAATTTTACTCAAGAAGGGGCTTAAAAAGATAAACTCTAATTCTTAAAACAACAAATCCCTTAAGATAAAAATACGAGTACTACACCTACCGGCGAAACGTAATAATAAATACACTTTCAACACCAAGATTGTTACCAAACGAATTGATTCGGTCTCGAATCAATAACGAATCAAAAATCAATAAACAATGATACTTCAATACACACGCGGAAATTTACGAGAAGTCAATATTCAATCTTTGGGCTTGAAAGTTTCAAATCGTGCTTGTTGGGCCTAGCTAGCCCAATGACATGATCTTTAGGCCCGAAGGGAACGCGCTTACATGTTATTGGGCCTTCTATGACCTATTTCCGTGTAAAAGGACTTTCAATAGCTTTATTGTGTTGTTGGGCCCCAAGGGTCCTTTGGTACTGCTAGCAAAGTCGAAAAGTCAAATGCGAGTCGGGCCAAGTGCCTTTCGCATTCACGATAGCCTTGAACGACTTATGGAAATAACGGGGGCTTCGTACCCTCTTTTCTCCTCGGTTGTGGGGCTATGAGAAGTCAGGGTGGTTGGATTAAGTGAGTAGTACGGACGACGCCTAAGGGATCGTTTGTATTTGGTAGTTGTAAACTAGTCATTTTCATTAATGCGTGATTATAACGACTCACACCCCATAATTAATCCAATGTCACCTGGAATTATCAAAAACAAACGTCGTATCGGAATAACACTAAATAAGCCACGTAATTTGATGTATTAGGAAAACATCGGGTTTTCCTGGGGAATCAACACTCTTAACTATGTGACGTATACAAAGTCTAACAATTATTCACGATTACTATAATCAACAAGCATACTTATAGATCTTCACACTTTTTCTTATATACAACATTTTTTTAGAAAATATCGGATTTTCTGTGGTTTTCAAAATTATACAAATCATTTCTTTTCAAACCTTACTTATGAACTCACCAACATTTCATATGTTGACGTTTTTCCAAAATACTTGTATTCTCAGGTAACAGGTAAATCGAAGAAAAATGTATCCAGTGATGTCATAATGTTTGTTTAATTAGTATCGAACGGTTTATGTTTTGGAAATGTAATGTTTTGAAACAATGTACTGAATGTAAGCAATATCGGTTGTAATATTTCAATGCATGGTGATGAATGATGTTATGATTCGTGTATAATCATTGTGATGGTATTCAATTGAGTCACAATAGCCCTCGGACGTTTCCGCCGTCTGGTTCGGGGGTGTGACACCCTGAAATGTAGAACTTTCTTTTGGACGTACACTTGGACTAGGCTGTTCAGTTGATCTCGGTTGCTCTTGTTCCATATCCTTTACTGCATCATTTATAATTTGCTTCAAGGTATCAATCTTGTTGTCTGCTGACTTTGTTTTCAGAGTGAATGGCTTTTTCTGGTTCATCGAATAAGAGCATGTATTGCTCAAATAAATTGGAGATGGACACCGTGACCTGACCAGACATTGGAAAGATTTCCTCCATTGAGCCTTCAGTTGTTTGAAACTTCTTGACGTAATTGTCATCGAAGGTGACATAATAGGTTTCTTCTATTTTCTTGGAACGGTTATTCAAAACCCTATATGCCTTGGAGTTTAAGGAATAACCCAGACAAATTCCTTCGTCAACTTTGACATCAAACTTGTTTCGGTTCTCCTTGGAATTGAAAATAAAACATCTTCAACCGAACACATAGAAGAACTTGACATTTGGCTCTCGGTTGTTCAAGATTTCATATGGAGTGATAGAGAAACACTTGTTGAGGAATGACCGGTTCTGATTGTTGCAAGCAGCATCAATAGCATCAGCCCAGGAATATAGAGGTAACGAGGCGAAACTTAGCATGGTTCGAGTTGCTTCACACAACGAGCAATTTCGCCTTTCAACGACACCATTTTGTTGGGGAGTATAGGGAACATAAAAGTTGTGAAAAACTCCCTCTTCAGCAAGAAATTCTTCAAATTCATTGTTCTTGAACTCCAGCCCATTTTCACTTCGAATGTTTCTAACAAGCTTTCGCAGTTGAACCTTGATTTGCTTGATAAAAAACTTTAAGTTTTGGAGTAGCCTCTGATTTCTGTTTAAGAAAGAAAACCCAGGTGAATCTAGAAAAATCATCTACTATTACTAATATATATTTGTTACCACCAATGCTTTCAATAGCTGAGGGTCCACATAAATCAATATGTAGAAGCTTAAGTGGTTCAGTGATCTTCATGTTGACTCAAGTTGGATGACTCTTCCTGCTTTGCTTTCCCATCTCACATGCAGCACACAAATGTTCCTTGTCAAACTTGAGTAGTGGAAGTCCCCTCACATGATCACCAAGAACCAGCTTGTTGATGTCTTTGAAATTGAGGTGTGAGAGCCTTCGGTGCCACAACCAACTATCGTCTGAATGTGCTTTTGTTAGCAGACACACATCTGGCTTCCCTCGAATAGGATTGAGGTTAAGTGGGTACATTTCGCCTTTTCTTTTGTATTTTAACCAAACTGCCTTGGTCTTTTTCTCTACTATTTCTGATCCTTCATCATCGAATGAAACTTTCAATCCAGTTCCCACCACCTGTTGTGAAACACAGATGAGATTGTGTTGTAAGCCTTCCACATATTCTACTTTTCTGATCGAGAATTCGCCATTTGTGATCATTCCATAGCCTTTTATCATGCCACAAGAATTGTTCCCATACTTGACACAACCACCATCTTTTAGAGCTCGAAATTCCCGAAGCTCTTTTCTTCTCCCTGTCATGTGACGTGAGCATCCACTGTCAATATACCATTCGTCGTCGAACTGCTCGTCATGCATAACTTGCAAAAATTAAGCAGATTTAGGAACCCAAAGTTTCTTGGGTCCTTGTGAGCCTTTTACAGAACAGGGAATAACAATTGATGGATCAACCATATAAGTTCTTTTTATGAGAGTGGTGTGATCTTTTCTCTTAATTGTGAAAACTTTGATTTTATTATCTTTAGTTACTTTAACTTCAGATTTTGGAGTTGCCTTTTTATCATTCACAATCTTTTGATTTTGTTTCCTAGGGTTAACTGTCTTCGTTGACTTCTCTTCTCCTTCTGAGACTAGTTTCCCTTTTCCCTTTACATCTGCCTTTGGATTGTGCTTTAATTGAGAGGGATTTGGTTAGAAGCGAAACCTTGCTTTCGGTTTGTGTCGCTTGATGTAGGCGAACCGAAACTACCCCTTCAGTTGCTGGGTTGAGAACCGAAACCATTCTTTCGGTTGTTGCTTTGAGACCCGAAACTACTCTCTTGGTTCATTTCGCTTCCATTTTGGGGACCAAAACTTCCCCTTCGGTTTGGTTGAGCACATGAATGACATTGAGTACATGGAGCAGAGTTTGCTTTTGCTTCTTCCTTCAGTGTCGAGGGCTTGTTTGAACGAACGTAATTAGGGTTTTGGGACTGCTAAAACTGTTTCCTTTCGGAGAGACTCTTCTTGTATCTCATATTACGTAGATGTTTCTTTTCTAACAACTGCTTTGGTGTTTTATGGATGTTGACCTTTGACTTCGGTCTTTCATGATGAGTTTCGCTTGTTAGCGAGGAAGTTTCGCTTGTTGTCTTGACCGGTTCGCTTGGAAACCTTTTGGTACCACTTGAACTTGGCACATCAAACTGTCTAGGCTTGTTAAGTGGTTCTGCCACATATCTACCTTTGACTCTCCATGAAGTTTTCTCTGATAGTCCCACTGTCTCATCAACATTATCTATTGGTGCTGACCAGAAAAACTCATCACATTCATTTGCATTGTCTTCGTTGACCAATGCTGTCAGTTCGGCTCTGTTGCTGTGTTACTCCTTTAGTAGCATAAACCTGATTTGGAGTTGTTTGCACCTTTTGATATACAACTGCCTTTTCTTTGAGAACTTTGGTCTTATCATTGGACAAACGAGCGAACTCAATAGAATTTTTAGAAATAAGATTTTTGTTGGTTTCGGGTTCGCTCTTAACAAATTCAGAACAATCCACCTCATCCTCCACAAATATTCACTCATATCATCATCCTCATTAAATTCAGAAGTATTTTCAATATCAATTTTATTTTCTGAACTCAACTTGGCATTCAAAGAGTCAAATTTCTGCACAGTTTTGGTTTTAATTTTTAATTTGTCATTTTCGTCCAGCATATTCTTAAGCATGTCCTTATGGTCTTTTGACTTGATAAAGGACTCAATTTTGTCAAGACCAATTTTATAACTTGGAGAAATCTCATCAGAGGACACAACTGCTTCACAGTTATACACATCGGCATCAATTTCATCCTCCTTTAATTCAAGGAAGGGCAAAATCATGCGATGAATCTTCTTGCCTATTTCACAATCCAGATGCAATTGGGTAATATTTGAATATAAACGTTTAACAATTAAACAAAAAACATTTTGCTGTTTCAAAAGCTTTAAATTATCCCTTTGCAAATAAATTGTTTCATCCTTAGACCTAATCAACTCTTTCTCATTCAACTCAATCCACATTCGCCTCTCCTCACTCTTCGAAGACACCCTGCTGAGTTGATCAGTTAGGTTAGAGTTTGTGAGGCGAGTTTGAGTTAAACTACCACTTAAACTAGAAAATTAGATTTTAATCCATTTAGTTCCTTTTCATACTTTATGACAGGGATTTTTAATGAAACGATAATAAATTGTACCTTCTTGATCAACTCGTCACATTCGTTAATCTGCTCACCAATAGGTTTCGCTGCGAAACACCGGTCTTCTCGCTCCTTCGCTTCATCATTGCCCCCATCAGTGGTGTAACCCCTCATCTGTGACACCCCAAGAGTCACCATCAGACACCTTCCTGCATCAGCATCTTCTCTAACCACGAAAACCCTGCCATGTGAAGGCTTTCTCACTTCTTCATCTTCAGAATCGGTAGACCATACCTCTACGCCACCGAACTCATCGTTTGCAACATTTTCTGTCACAATCAAAGCATTCATAGTGTTATCTGTTGCAACTTTCTTCTTCTTTATTTCTTCAAGCTTTCTTATGTAATAGGCTTCGTCGTCTTCATTTTCTTCCTTTCTTTCTGACATCCTTCTCAACATGCACTCTTTGGAAAGATGGTTCTTGCCACCACAATAATTACAATCATATTCGGAGTCACCTACATGCTTCATCTCCTTCTTCGGTTCTTCATTCTGAGAAACACTCTTCGGTTCCTCCTTTGCTTTCTTTGAGCTGTAACTTCCTTGCCAGTTTCGGTTCTTAGATGTGGGAAATTTTCTTCGAATAAACTTCTTTGGGTTAGAGACCATCAAAGCATACTCTTCACCAGTAAGATCAAATTTTGACAGATCCTAATCTTCTTCTTCTTCAGACACATTCTTTCCTTTGGAGATAAGAGCCAAAGAACCCAAGCTTGAAACAACATTTGTTTTTTTAGTCACTACACCTTCATGTGACTTTAGAATCCCAACAAGCTTTGCCAAGGAATAAGCTTTAAATTGCTCATGAGCTTTTACAGTTGATACAACTGCCATCCATTCGGGTCTTAGGCCATTCATGAAAGTTACCTTCTGCTCAATGACTTTTCTCTCTATACCATGCTTGATCATTTTGCTTAGAATATGATTGAACCGATCAAAATCCTGGATAAGCTTCTCTTCAGGTTTTTGCTTGAAGTCTCCAAACTCTGATAGTAATAAAGTTTGGACTGAATGCTCCAGATCTTCATCGGTAGAATATAATTCTTTTAACCTGTCCCAAACTTCTTTCGCTGTCGAACATGAGCTAACCAACCGAAAGGTGTCAGATTGTAAGGCGAATCTGATCATTCTAAGCGCTTTGATATTGCATACAAACTTATCCTTCTCATCTTGAGGAACATCTTTAACCTCTACCATAAGCTGATTGTACTCCTTTTGAGTCTTTATGATTATGTTTGTGCCTGAGTGAGCGAAAGGACCTACAATTATTGCTTCCCAGATCAAATACCCATTGTTTTCTGAACCGATCACATAATCTTCGAAGTGATGCATCGAAACTTCATAATCCTAAGTGTATAGGATGGGAATTCTGGTAGTCGATCCAATGCTGTTGGAGATGTTAATGGGGTTTGTGTTTGAATCTTCGTGTGACATGATGATATTACGAATAAACTATCAAGATAAGACTTGTAAACAAAGTTAGGGTAAAATCGAAATCTAAGAACTACGTCAATAGCGAAATGACGGCTCTAACAGAGATCAATATTAGCGGGAAACCTTATAACCTTCTTCGACAGAAGAGATGCATATAGATTACATAGTATCATGCTTTGATACCAATTAATGAGTTAAAAACCTCTTTAGATCGATTGGATCTTCAACAGGTTAATCAGAAAATCAAACAAAAATAGTTGACAAACACGAATGAACCAAACTATGGCTTAATAATTCAAATATAGTCACACCTCAGCAGAGCTCGATGAAGAACTTCCACTGTAGAGGTGAGCTAGGGTTTTCAATACTATTAAAAAGAATAATCGTAAAAGCTATCTCATAAGAGTGCATGCATGCACCATAAATACTAAACCCTAGAATAACAAACACGGTTGGACTTGCCCAATACCATGACTATAATGGAGCGAATACAAGGCCCAATGACACAATACTTCTAGTCCCAACAAAACTACCAAAGAAAAAGGATACCACGGGAAATAACTTTGTATTTGTGAGATACTTGAAGGTTGCAAACGCAAAAGATATCGAGGAAAAACTAAATTGGATTACCTTTTTGGTTAAGCCAAAGTCATTGTAAACAATCCTATTTGATAATAATCGTAAGAAGCTCCCTATAAATAATGGTGGAAGTATCTATATTATTTCCCCCAAAATAGGTGTGTACTCTTGACCTGTAGATCCGAACTATCATTCATACGTGGATATCCTAAAAGGTTCGAACTACCCCAACCTGTTCCTTAACCCTATGAGAATATCCTAAGTGCCAACCACAACCACTGTTGGGTTACGATGCATATATTAAAAATCAGATCAAGTCACCAAGACATAAATAAAGGAAGCAAATCAAACAAAACAACATAATTTGATAGAATCCACGTTTATTCAACTTTATGTAACAAAATTAATACTACAAGAAGGGTAGACGATTACCTCAAGTTGTATTCAAGAAGAATTAGGATCCCAAAAAGAATCCCATTAAAAATTCACACCTTTGTAATTCAACCCTACCAAGATCTCTTTGTTTTCCGTATTCCTTAGTGCCTAAGCTAAAATCACAAAACCCTTTGGATTTTATCTTGGAGTCATCCGCTAAGTAGATGGATAGAAAGAGAGGTAGATAATTTTAGTATTTGGAATGAATGAGTTTCTTTGTCTTGCCTCCTTTATATAGGAGGTATAAAACCCTTATCCTTATCCTTTAATGTTTATTTGAATTGTGATAAATATCTATAACTGAATTATGACAATTATCCATAATTCAAACCTTTCGATATATTTCCTTATCAATCTCTCTGTTAAATTCAGTTATTTACTTGATAAATCAACAAATAAGAAATTAACCCCTCTTAAATAAATACTCTTTCTTTTTCAAGTTGAGCCGAGTGTCTCATATAATTAATTATGTCACAAACTAAATGGTTTTATAGGTTACAAAAAAAACTACGCACTTGTGGATATTCTCTTAACAATTAAGGGTACATGCAACCTAATTAAGGATCTATGTCTTTACACATTATAAAAACATACTATTAAAACTTTCATAAACCCTAGCTATAATCAAAATTCATAAGTTAAGGTTACATACCTTCTGAATTGTTATTGTAAACAATTCCTTGAATCCTTCTAGATCTTGGAAAGCTAGCACCAAAACTATGATGTCTCTAATGGATCACACCCAAAACTAGAAACTCTAAAATGAAGAGGAGAGATAGGAGGAATTTCGGCTATGAGCCTCTATGGAAGAACAAGAACGAAAATTCCAAGTCTTGGGGTTCTATTTATAGTGTGGGTGACTTGCAGAAAAAGCCATATTTAAATCGATTAAATAATAGATTTAATCCCAGTTCAAATCCTTTCTTTATATGTAACCATGAGGCTTCCATAATCCTTGCAAAAACCGTCCACCCCTATATGGGTCCTAGACTTTTCCTTCATTGCTCAACTATGAACAATTAAAATTCAACCCTTGGACCTTTAATTAATTTCAATTAATCCTGAATTAATTATAGATTAATTTTGATTAATAATTAATCAAGTATTATTGATTTTATATTAATTTATCAATCATATAAATTAATAAATAAATTGTTTAACCATTGATCTCATATTAATTTATTAATCACATAATAAATTAACTAATCAGTTCTCTATTTCTAATTAATATATTAATCACATAATATACTAACAAACCATTTCCCCCATAATTTCCGATTAGTTTATTAATCATATAATAATCTAATAAATTAACCTTCTCTCTCCTAATATCATTTCTGGTTATGAGGGCGACCCAAAAGGAATTTGCTTTTAATCACAACAATATACCAATTTAGTTATGAGCTTAAACACCTTAATCCAACAGTCTCCCATTTGGATAAGTCTATAATGAAAATTGCAAGTATAACCTTGAAACCAAATAGCAAAGTGTGATTTCCAAAGCCACTGCCGAACTTTGAGTAAAATCAAATGTTCGCCCTAAGATAAGTGATCAAATATTTCTTCATTCTACAAGATATTGTATGAATTGAGTCATGGATTAAAGTATCAACCTCCTGTTCATTTATTTGTTTCTCGATCTCTGATTTTTTATGATCAATCCAGACTACAAAATCGAACACATCAATTTATTCTGGTCAGCATCAATTTAGTCTGGACTAGGCTTGGTTCTTATAGATCAACTCAAATCACCGAGGGGCCCAAAGATATCACTTTTCCTATTAAGGCAAAATGAATGAATTACTTTGAATATACAGTCATACATTACTTACCAAATCATACATGAAATAACCCTTTAAAACATCCAGTTACAAGATGCCTTTAAGCAAATCAATGCACGAATGATTAACAAACTATGAGCTATACATCTCTGCTTTAAGAATAGTAGATATTATCATCTTAGAATTACTTGTGATTGAATCCATGAAGTAATCTCTAAGCGTTGGTTTATCTAATACTCAAAATCTTCATTTTCTAAGTACTCATGAATATTGCAGCAATCCCTATGCAATGTCTAATCTCCATAAACAATCTACAAACAATTCATGAAAATCTTAATTCACTTCTTACTTCCAAAAGTATGAATGACTGTGAAATTTTGAATAATGTTTAAAATTACCCAGGGAAGTAAACATGCAAAGTGAAATACAATAATAAACTAATTATCTATGGTATCATACCCCTTGAGTATAAACAAATCCCTATTATTTAATCACCATAAAAGTTACGAATTTATTCATTGTATATTGTTTTGAGTAAACAACTAACCACTTGAATTAAACAACATTAGTCATGCTATGCTATAAACATGCATACTATACTCTCGATAGCCCTTCCCTTGTGAACAAATCGAATGGACATTACTCCAATGATGCTCATTTTATAATTCCAAATTCTTATCATTATTTAAGATGTAGTGGAACTTCATCTTTACATGCATTGACCTTCTGTGATGTCAAGGTTCTAAAGTCACAAAGACTAAGCCTTTGATACTACAAAATGTTCCATTAAAAGTTGTTACTTGAAACAATTCCATGGTTATGAAGTTTCAGATCCAAGGTACTCCTTGGACACTTCTCTTACATTAAAGTTTCCAACTCACATGTAGAATTTTCAACCATCTCCCATTATGGAAACATTTCCATATTCCCATATGACCATCAATGCTAACCAAGAGTCATCTCAATCCAGAACGTGTCACTATGTTTCGTCCCAAATAATTTCAGACTTCCAACTATCCACAAGCAACCAATCTTCGATAAAACCTTAAAATGTTCTTGACAATTATTTAACAACTTTAGTCGCATAAAATTCTAATCCTTTTCTCACAACGTAAAGGCATTTGAAAAATTAGAATAAGTAAATATTATAGCATATGTGATCGATCATATACCAGAATCATATGGGACTTAACTCATTATTACCTATACATGGATTTAATATTTGTTCAATTCCTTACTATAATATTTCTATATATGGAATCTTCTATGTTGAATCATTTAAACAAGATATTCATATATGTCTTTGACTAACTTCTATTAAACTATACGATCTAAACCTTTAGATTCGAAACAAAGTATGAGTGTCCTCTCCCCAAGATTTACTATAACGAAACATTTCCATATAGACTGTTTCATATGAAAACATTATCATCATACAATACCAACAAAAAATGATTTCCTTCATGGATCGAACTTCGCTATTCTAAATTTCTTGATTTCCGGCAGCTCAATGCCTACCAGTGCTTCTGTGTCATTAACATCTTACCCATATTGATCTGTGTACTTTCACTGGCCAACACGCTTTGCTTCTACTTTTAAATGAAAAACATAAAAATCAAAAGCGTTGCTAACTTAACTGGAGGTGCACATAAATAAGAATATATCAATTAAAACACAACATGATTTCAACCTCAGGTCGTGTACTAGTGATAACTAAACGGACCATTGTCGGTTGACTCTTGAAACTCTCAAGATCAATACGACTCACAATGACTTTTTGATATATGAGTTTTTTTTCTCAAGGAACATTCATTAACGAGCTAAAGCAAATATTCAAAACTTTGTGTGGATTCCCGAAAAGAAAACACTTCATAGAATATGACTCAGTTTATCTTTTGTTTATCGACCAAAGAAAACATCACAACTCCAATTCTAAGTGTGCTTGAGTAAGGAAATCATTATTACTCCACATATTACGAGGTGTTATCAACCTTCTTAGTTTGAAATGAGTTTCAAGATAGATTTATAGTTACTAGATCATAGCTCTACAACTTGATTGGAACAAAGCATGACTCATCTTTTGATTGAACCATTTCCAACAATGTTCGATTCCTCTTCTTAGTCGTAAAATTTCACTAAGATGTACTTTAAGGAGTCAGTTGTGATACAATTCCATGATTACTAAGATGATCATAAAACATGATACTAAATTATGCTCCTTTCCTTTTAGATTGGAGAATCTTTTATCTTTTTGTCTAATAGATTCTTCTATGTCGTTATACTATTCATGAACCCTTGCAAAAGTATTAGAATTCTTCTTAATCTTATAAACATAATCATATTTACCAAAGCATCAGTAAGTCATGATGACAAAGTTATCGTCCATTGTGGTGGATCTGAAAGGTCTATATCAATATATACTAGATAAATCAGTCATTCAGTTGCTTCACATAAACATGTGAACAATGATTTAGTCATAATTTCCAATGAAAAAGATTCTCAATATTATTATATTTGAATTGTTCGATTTCAAGTATCTATCCAATTGGTTATGAAATTTCTTTTCACTTGGTCAGTTATGACAATACCATAAGTGCGATGTCATAAGAATCAAGTCCACTATTAATATTGCTATTATTAGAAACACGATCAACACATTCATTTATCCCAAGTGCGATATCATAAGAATCAAGTCCACTATTACTATTGCTATTATTAGAAACACGATCAACACATTCATTTATGCCATTGAAATGAAGACCAAAAGTTAAGGAATAAAGAGACTGATATTGTGTTGGTAAAGTAGAAGCATTTATATGAACCTAACCTTACTTTATATGCGTATAAAGGATATAAATAATGAGATTTTAATGGAATGAATGTCGGATGCTTATAATATAAGTTGTTAAATGAAAATATACACGTTTAGAATGTAAAAGGAAGAAATCATTAAGAAAAAGTAAGAAATTAGTGAAATATAGAAATTTAAATAAATTAAAAATTACCTTACTTTAAGGCTGTGGAAACCAGATTTAATGGATTAATAAATGTGATGTCAAGGTTAAAATGGATAGTTAAAACAATAAAGATGAGATTTTAATAAAAACAAGTCATTTGGAGTCATAATGAGTAATTATATATAACATCCCAAAAATCATGACCAAAAATTTCATTTTTTAAATTATTAAATAAAACTATAATTTTCAAACCATTCCATCAAAACATGAGTCAAAGTAATTCAAACATTATCATCAGAGTTTCCAAATCAAAACATCAGACTAAACATCCCAGGATAAACATCATGGTGTGTGCAATACAGTCATCCCGAGCTCTTTCCTTTGCAATCAGAAGTACCTAAAACCAAAACTGAAAACCGTAAGCACGAAGCTTAGTGAGTTCCTCAACCTACCACATACCATACACATAACCATATAATGTCCCCTACCCCTTCCTCAGTCCCTGCCATGCATAAGACAGTGTCCGACATTAGGCCTCGCCGGGCGTCAAACCCCGCTCGGTATACATATCTGCTTCTCCCAGGCCCCGCCTGGAACTAGGCCTCTCCTGCTATACACATTCAAACAATATCATATAATCATGCTAGCACATAAAGAATCATACGCAGTACTATATGTTCCAGTCCTAAGGCCTCGCCTACCATGGGCCCCGCCCCTACTCTACTAATGATGAGATATGGAACCCCGTCCGCACTCAGCTAGTGATGAGATATGACCCCCCACCCACACTCACCTCCCTACTAGTTACATACAAGTATCACACATACAACAAGTATAACTAAACATTCATAAACATTCCTTGGGTACCACCCGACATTGAACCATAGTCCGGAAAGCATACATATAAACATTCATCGGGCACCGCCCGACATCAGACTTTAGTCGGGAACATAAAATCCTACATGCATATATATGGGTCAACATTGGTGCCTTAGACCCGTTCACACAAAGGGAAACTCACCTCGCACTACTGAAGTCCCCTGGATAATCCTCAGACTAGTAGCTGGCAAATCCCCGAACTGCTGATCCTTCGACTCCCCGAGCTATCAGTACGAAAATAACACTTAGTCAAGACCCAATAATCCTTCTTAGGGTAAAATTACCATTTTACCCCTGATCTAATTTGGTCCATGCCTAAAGCCCAAAATCATAACATGAAAGGCCCAACACTAGGTAGACTTCCCAAGCCCACTAATGGCCCAATTTTCTAAAATGGGCCCAACCCCTCATGGAACCACCTTAAGTAGCCATTCCATACTTCACAATCCTCTCAGGTCAACCTTGATCAAGGTCAAGTCAAAGTCAAAGTCAATATCTAGGTCAACGTCAAAGTCAATGTTCCGATTTGACTCAACTCGTCGAGTTATCCTCCAACTCGGCGAGTTTCCATAAACCACAAGTTGCGATATTTCACATCAAAACAACGAGTTTCCCCAAACTTGTCGATTTCTTCTATTTCAACAGAATCGGGACTCTTCGAATGAGCTCGTCGAGTTCCCTAGTCTATTGACCCCTTCTTAATGCATTCATCCCCTAATCTTCAACCCAAGGCCCCATATTATAGATCTAGTCTGAAAACACTACTAGAAGGATAAAGTTTCCAACTTTACCCACTGAGAACCATCCTAATGGCATAAAACTCACTCCTTAGCCCAAAAGGGGCTTATAACTGATGGGTTTGAGCAACAAGAACTTTCCTGTGTGCACATGCAAACCCTAATTGCTTGGATCTAGGTTTATCTAATTGAACATGCATTCTATCCAAGACTTTCAATACTAGATCTAATGTAAACAATGATTCTAATCATATGAATTAGGATCTAGAACAATACCTTGGATTACTTGCTTGATACTTCTTCTTCTTGGAGCTTAGAGTCACAATTGTCACTCCTCTAATGGCTTACAAACACCAACTAGCAAGAAGATGATTTGAGAGAGAGAGGAAGGTGAGAAATCGGCCCTAGGGTTTCTTGCCTTACATGAGTGCCGATTTCCCTCACCCTAGGGTCCTATTTATACTATAAGCTACTAGGGTTTCACCTTAAACCCTAATTGAATAACTTAGGCCCTAAGCAATCCAAGATCCTCCTAGATACTAGGCTTGGATGAATTTAAGGTTCCCAAACCCTAAATTTCGTCCACCCTCATATCCATAAGGATCCATAGCCCAAAACACAACTATCACACATTTGACAGTTTATGCCCCTTAATTCAATTAACCTCTTTAAGTCACCAAATTAATTCTGAATTAATATATGACTTATATTAATCAAATAACAATATTATTCCTTTAATATATTATTCTCATAATATATAAACAATAATATCTCTTCTCTCTTAACAAATCATCTTGTCAAGTTGCTATGGTGAAGGCAACCCAAAAGGACAATGCACAACCGGGTCAAGTACTTACCAAATATAGTTACAGCCTTAGACACTAATCCAACAATAACTTCATCCACAAGCCACCAAACTTCAAGATGAATCATAAGGTCATAGATCTGGACATTGGGGACAAGATTGTCACATAAAGTTTCCGGCTTTCTCTTCTTGTATGGCCCTTGGAAGCTCACAAGGCCAAAATAGTGGTCTAAAGGTTGCATGGGGCTTCCATGGCCTTAAAGCTGGCACCTTTATAACATGGAGACCCCTCAAGACCTCAGATCTGAAGTATAAACCCATTTGGGACGTGCAAATCCCAAGACCCAAGCCATATGGACCAAGAACAAGCAAACTATGGACTCGAGGATTGGGCTATGGAGGCTGGAAACTCGAGACTTCAGAATGTATAAATAGGGTGCAAAATCCCGGGTCCAAGGTTTCCCAAAACCCGTCCAACTCATCGATTTGTTCCTCCCCAACTCATCGAGTTGAGCTTTAAATTCCTACGGCCCAAATATTCCAACACATTGAGTTTTCACCCTTGAACTCGACGAGTTAGCCTCTTGATAGAAGATTTTCTTTCCTTAATTAGCCTTTTGGATTCTGGGTGTTACATTATAACCTTTTAAAAATGGTATGTTGTGTTTTTTAAAATAAAGTGTGTGAAACCCTATGTTTATGGCCTTGTGAATTGAACTCTAGAGCAGTAATTAAATATATTTGTTTTGAAAGTTGTAGTAGACATAACAATGATTACACTTTAAAAAGAATCAGTAAAAACATAATTCATATGTAAAAGTTATTACAGTTTAAATATGGAAGAGGATTTGGTTTTGCTGAAGGGAAATGTTGAAAAATTGGCTAATTTCATATGAGACAGAAGGTGGGAGACAAAAAGGCCTTATATGCGATTCAGGAAGCTTATCTACGTTGGGCGAACAAGGGAACAAAAAGCCCGGCCGCATGGCACTTCCCTGATACGTGGTAACGAGTCAATGAAACTCCTAACGAATGACAGGGTGGCTGACGGGTTTGGACCAGTTCCGGGTGGGTTTTATACTTAAGCATCGATATACCATCTTTTGACGGAATGTTGACCTATTTTAGCCCCTTGATTAATTTAACCCTATTTTCCTTCCAAAACTCTCTTGAAGATTATGTTTGTATGTGTGTGTTCTTGTTGTGTTAGTATATGTAAGCTCAAACCATAGGAAATCAAGATTATTTCGAGGAGCTTTTCTCTTCTGAAGTAAGGATTAAAGAATTATATGAATGATTGGATCAAAGGCATGATAAGGGAAAAATTTGTGGCAATTAAACCTAACTACTAAAAGGAGACTACATATGGATCTTTTCTTGAGTACATGTCACAAATGCTATATCTTCTAAATGCTTTTGTAATAAATATGTGTATTTACATAAATGGTATTTGGTATGAAATTCCTATGCTTATTATATGTTTCTAATGACAAGAATTTACATAACTCATGACATAACATATTGCATGTGGGAATGCATGCATTTGGAAAATGTGCTTATTAGACACTCATGCATCATATAAGTGTCATTACATTTACTTGTACATAGTATACCATCTTACTAAAAAGATGGTGTATTAGTGTTGACATTATGATGCCAATTATGCTTCAATAGTTGTGACTCTAGGAAGAACAATGACATGAAGGATTGATCTATTCACCCTAAATGGCAAAGGAAGTTGGTACATGGATGTGAATTCCCCAAAACTTATGTACACTTGGATTCTACATTCATATCATGTTCCATATTATAAAATGATAATGTATTATGTTTTGGATATAGTTTATGGAATAAAATGTATATTGCGTCAAAACTAATGTCATTCAAGAGACGAAAGTATTACATATTCCTTTTTGTTTTAAAAGACATATACCTAGAAAGAAAAGATAAGGATGAATTCCTTAGGGCTTAGGGTATTATAATGGACTTTTGATAAGAAGATTTACTTATGAGCTATGCAGTCAATCGGGACGCTATAGCAGTTAGCGGAGGCAAAGAATCGTGATTTTCAAAATAGCAGTGACACTATTAGAGCATTGATTTACCGCGATTATGGCCACTGCTATAGCGGCTTCATAGCTGCTATTTGAACCAATTATGTTGAAGACTTGAAGTACTACAATATGATTAACTGTCAAATTGCTTAATTATTTTATTTTCTAACTTTGATTATATTGAAGTATGATAAAAATGCAAAGTATTGTTTATGTTTTCTTGTTGATTGTGTTAAAGTTTTATTACTTGTGACATTGGTAACCGACATGTGAAGTATTATTAACTAATTATGATATGAGAAGTATGATTTACTAATTAACTAATTAATTGGATTGGATTGAACTTTAAAGTATGATTTACAGATTAATACTCTAATATATATATATATATATATATATATATATATATATATATATATATATATATTCTACAAAATAAAAATTCTATATAATATAAAAAACGTTATAGCATCGCTATACCACCGCGAAAACCGTGATTTCAAAAAGCGGCCAGTGACTGCTATTATATTTTTGACCACGATAATTGCATAGCTTGTGAGAGACGAGAAATGAAAAGAATTTTATTGTAAATTTTATATATACTTTATATGGTTATGTGTACTAGATTGTAAACCTCTAGTATTTTGAACTTAGGCTAAGGGGAGTGGTAACACTCCTAGCACCTTGCCACGTCCTCTTTCTGAGTACCACATCATTTTTCTTCATTTAAAACATATTTTCTTCATTTAAAACATAATCTTAACATTTGGTAGGGAGTGGTAACACTCATCGCACTCCATTTTTTATTACCTTTTTGTAATTTAATTTAATTACTTTATTTTAATAAGCATACATTTTTTTAATATTACACAAATATTTTTTTGATTTAATTAATATGCCATAATTTTTTTAATGACACACACTTCATATTAAATAAAAACAATTACAATAATTTAAAGTACGACTTAATACTAGGGATGAACATATGGATCGGGGAACCGGCCGGAACCGATACCGGAAGCGGAACAGGCACCGGAACCGGAACCCGATGGAACCGGTCGGGCCCGTACCGGGACGTTATTTTTGTGGATTTTTGGAACCGGGAACCAGTAGGAACCGGAACCGATATAACCGGAACCGGTAGAACCGGCAAAAACGGAACCGTATGATGCTATTTTTCGAGGACCGGTTCCAACATTTGAACACACAATAAGAACCAGTAGGAACCGAGAACCGGTGGTCCGGTTCGGTTCCTATTTTTCATCAAGTTCGGTTCCCGGGTCGGTTCCAGTTCGGGCCGGTTCCAGCCGGGTCGGTTTCTTTGCTCATCTCTACTTAATACTACTTAAGACCTAAAACACAATTTCTGATATAGTCCTCTTCATGGCATCAATGGTGATAGGTGGAATATCTCTTTGGATGATGCTTACATTCAATGGCTTTATTTCTTGAATCAATTTCAAGAGCATTGGTTTCTAGTAGAAATAAAACACATGACATAGTCACAGTTAGTTCTTTTTTTTTTTTTAATCTATATAAGTATATTAATATTATAACTACATACGTATCATAAAATGACATATGTTAACATTTCGAATATATGAGGTTAAATATCTAACTGTTAGTGGAAAATGATTTAACAAAAGTTAAAAGTCATTGAATAGGTTAGGTTAGGCATTTGCGTTTTCTAAATTTGGTCTTCCAAATCATCTGAAAGTCAAAATGTACCAAATTCAATCTACATTAAAGAACACCTTTCCCACACCAGATTTACATATGAATCAACTACATTTATCTAACATCACATATTCTAGGACCATTTAAGTTGCAACCTTCCAAAAAATGGCAATACCCTCATGTCTTGGTAGACTGATGGCAAACTTTCTGCAAGCAATGAGCTTTTGATCGCTGTTAGATCATAGAATTTGAGTCATTAAATCCCTATCCTAGCTCCTTCAACAATTGTTTTCAATATCTTTTTTTTGAGAAAATGATGATACAATTTGGGATATAAAAGGAAAATACAAATTTGTAAAAAGTTAGGACTTAACTGGAAAGGTCTCATTTCCCTTACTTTCTCTTGATTTTGACTTTTCCATTAGGGTCAAAACCATAGTCACATAAATCGTTGGGGTAGGCGCGATCTACAAACCAAGTCGCTCGTACCAAAACGTAGTATGAACGTGTACAAGGTACGCTCCGGGTCGCGACTCATAACTTGAAATTGGCTATCCAAATCTTCAATTCGAACGTACCAGAAGCTGTAGAAATCACGATTTGCCTAATTCCAATACTCATTTGCAATCGGTTGGAAACATGGGCCGGAATTTGAAGAGTCGATCGTCTCGACTGTACTTTTTTGTAACTGAACAATTTATGAGAGACTCTTCAAAATTGATTTCATATTCTGTAATTAGGCCTATATTAGGCTTCCATTCAATCGTATTTTTCATTCAATTGTATTCTAGAACATCAAATTTCAAATTTAATAATTTGGTTCTTGAATCCCAAACCCAATACCGATTACATTTACAATATCATGTTTTCTTGGAAAGCAAAGATGTACTAATACCTGTGAGGAAGATGACGGAGGACATAAATCACAACAATACTAGGAGGAAGAAGATCATTATGTTGATCTTAGTAAGGAAGAAGACAACGAGAATCAACCACAATCAGAATAAGAAGTTCAGATAAGTCGTGGGAGTCAAGGTACACAACCAAAAACACAAAGTGTAGATGCGAAGCCTTTATATGATGAAGTTACTTTCATTAGTGCTGGTAGTAGTAAAAATCCCGGTGGTTCTAAAAAATGGGTTTGTAAACATTGTCATGGAACATTTACTAGCTCGTATACCTGCATTTATACTCATTTTTTTGGTGCTCAACTCGGAAAAAAGCTGAAATTAAGAGGTGTCTCGTTGTACTAAAAGACCGTGAAACTTATGGAAGGTTGCGAAAGAAAGTGAAAGAGGCTGAAAACTATGGAGTCTCTAAATCCCAAAGAAGTTTTGTTTAAAAAAAAACGAAGTTTGAGCTCTAAGAAACCGATAGAGCAATCTTTTGCAATAATAGAGAGAAGTGCAGTTGATTTGAAAATTGTGAAGGCCTTATGTGCTAATGAGATTCCATTTAATGTTTTGCGAAATCCTCAATTTCGTGATATGGTAAACGCATTAAGAAAGGCACCCGAAGGTTATAAAGCGCCATCAAGTGGGAATGCAAGAACTGTTTTACTAGACGAATGTGTCAGAGATGTTGAGAAAGACTGGATACCATTTAAAAAAACATGGTATTCACACGCTATTTCTATTGAATCTAATGGGTGGTCAAACATAAAACATAAACCATTGCTTAATGTTCTTGCTGTAAACGGTCGAGGTTCTACGTTTATGAATGCCACTGACTTTTCTGGATTGGAGAAAACAGGTAAAGTAATTGCTCAATTTCTAAGCCAAGCGATTGATTCTGTCGGCCCAAGTAATGTTCTCAGTGTTGTGATGGACAATGCCACAAATTGTAAAGCTATTGGAAAGGAAGTGGAAAAGGTGTACATGCATATTTTTTTGGTCGCCCTGTTGTGTTCATACTTTAAACCTGATTTTTAAAGGTTTTGCAAGGGAGTTTATTTGGTTACAGGACACATATAAAAAGGGGAAAACGATTGTCAAATATTTTCTGAATCATGGACAAGCTTTGTCCATTTTTAGGGAGACTTCAAAGTTGGACCTTTTATAGGTTGCAAAATCCCGATTTGCTTCTCACTATGTTTTGTTGAATAGGTTATTCATTTGTAGAGAGACACTATCTACAACAATTGCTCGTAATTCGTGGAGAGATTGGGTGAAACACGACGATGAACACACTAGAACAATTGGACATCATGTTGTTAATCATACAAGAGATGATGACTTTTGGGTCGAAGTTGAAAATATTTTACGCATCACGAAGCCAATTTATCGGTTGATCAAATTTTGCGATGGTGAAGGCCAAAAAATGGGCGAAATTTATGAAAAGATGTATAAAATGTTGGGGGAAATACAAGATGTGATGAAGGAAAATATGTATGCATCGTATTTCCCTCAAGGACAACAAATTGTATTGAATAGGTGGGAGAAAATGAGCATCCCATTACACTGTTTAGGATTTGCTTTAACTCCACGGTTTTACGATAGCCGCTATCTTGAAACATTAGCATTGGGTGGAACTCGTAGAAAAACGCCTAACCTTGATAAAGAAGTTATACAAGGTGTAATGGAATCATTTAATCGCATTTATGAAAATAGAGACGAAGAACGATTGTTGTGAGAACAATTTGCCACATTTAACATGAAGAAGGGTCTTTACTTTCTACCGGCAACTCAAATGGATGCTATGGAAGCACTTGACTGGTGGTCTACTTATGGCGCGAAAACACCGGAGTTAGCTGATGTGGCAAAAAAGTATTGTTACAACCTATAAGTAGCTTTTCAGCCGAAAGAAATTAGAGCATTTATTTCTATATCCACAATGTGAAGAGAAACCGACTAAGCTGTAAAAGGGCTAACAAACTTGTTTTTGTACATTCAAATATTCGTTTGAGTTCAAGATTTACTGAAGTATATAAAGAAGGGTCACACAAAAAGTAGGATATGGATCCCGAATCTACAGACTTGGAATGATCAAGGCTAGAAGACATAGAATGAGAAGATCTCCAGGAAGACTAAGATAATAACCAAGGAAAAAGACAAAGGGTGGAGTAATGGATAATGGATTAAGTTACATGTTTGAGTTTTAAGTTTATGTTTTATGTTTTGACTTTTTATGTTTGTTGGATTTGATGTAATCTGTTTTGAATTTTTGATGTTTGTTTGGTTGCAAGTTTTAAGTTTATCTAATATGTTTTGAATTTTGGTACATGGTACCACAATATTTGGTACATCGTATCGAAGTGTACCAAAATGAGACTACCCCCCTCATACCGAATTTCAGGGACCTAACGAATTGTGTAACACGTACCCGTACCCATACCAAAGTGTACCGCTAATTATGTGACTATGGTCAAAACGGTTGAATTCTAATAATTTCTGTCAAGAAAAAGAAGATTAAGAAACCATTTAGCAAGATAAAAATCAACATGCTGAACCGTATACAACTACTATGAGAATCCTAACCTTATTTTTTTTTCCAAGAGCAAATCTTCTTCAGAGAGCTCCATAACTAATTCATGTTCCTCATGGATTATCATAAATAATAATCATCAATGTAGTTTTTAGATAGATTATTTGCAAATTGACTCGTTTTACCCCAATTTGAATGAACTGTATAAAAATCTATGGTATAAAAAGTTATTTGGTGGTTTATTTCGATATAAATAATGATATAAATAATATAACAGCCTGAAAGTATAAAGATAAAAGAATCCCATGAAAATCTTTTTTTGTAGTTTTCCGATTCTAAACACAAAAGTTCAGCCAAATGTAATAGACACATTATTAAAAAAAAAAAAAAAAACACCTTTTCTGTAATTCAAAGTTTCCAACATATGAAAACATTATTTGGTTTAATGTATAGCATCGGTATAGACCTAGTGGGGATAATCATGTAGCTAATTGTAATCCAACTAAACATAAAATTTCCAAAACAACGATGATAAATAGCAAAGAGTAAGAGACTAGGGTTCATACTTGATGATTGTCCATTCTTTCTGGAGACACCAAATAGGAAGAAGAATAACATAATTTCGAGCGGCAAGAAGCCAAGGAGTGTGCGTGTATGCTTATAAACTATGATCCCTTAACAGTTCTTAATTACTACCCTTAATTCGATCTAATCACACCAAGAAATTCAGCTAGTATATAATCATGGTATTATGCAATCAAGCAAAATACTGATATAGCTTTGGTCAGGAAACTCCTCGATTAAGCCAACTAAAATCACCAAATACTGAAACGTCTTAAAACAGATGCAATTTAAGGCTCAATTAATCCAATCGAGTGAACCAATACGTAACAAAACTAACCTTTGAGCGTGAATCCCCTTCATGTGCTCTAATCCCATCGGACGAAGCAAAAACTAGGGTTTTCACTTTTATAAAATCTTTGGGAACTCGGCGAAAAGAAACGCTTTGAAAAGATACGGACTGATTACGACGCAGAGCGAGTGAAGACGAAGAAGAAGAAGAAGAAAGAGGAGGGCGAGAAGAAGCACACGAGAGAAACGATTACAATAATTTAAAGCACGGTCAAACCCCACTCCCACCAATCAAATTCATTCCTCAAGAACAATAATATTAGCAGCACTGTGGGTTAAAATTAGGAGTAAACATTCGTTGAGCTCTTCGTCCACCACTTGTTTGACGAAATGCCAAAGTGACTATGTGTTAAGTTCGTTGCTGGAAGGCCAATCCCATTCATCCCCATCGACGTTAACGATTCCATGTCCGCCAATGGTATACCATATATAATTAATTTTACCTTTTTAACTTTCTCCTCCCAACAACCGGAGTTCAGAGTAGTCCTCACTAACACATATACATGATCTTAGGTTCTACTCACACAAACAATTGGTTTGTGGATTTGAGTCCTGATTTTAGTTCAAAGATTTGAATCCTTATTTTTGGAAGCTTTTCGTCTGAACAACAATGGTGGGTCACGAACCTTAAGTTGAACACCACCACCACCACCAAGTCAAAGAGATGCAGGGGTACAAGCTGCTGATGCAATGGACTGTCTTTCCACACAAAAAAGCACTTGACTTTGAGAGAGATTGAAAGAAGTGAGCTGGATTTCTTTTGGTACAAATTTATAGTCCACACAAGCTATTTCTAGACAAAATAAATAAATAAATAAAAAGCGACTTGTTAGAAGTTTGTATTGCATGTTTTGGGTGTTATGGTTTGGTGAGAAGTTCTTGTACACATGGCCAGATGATGTGGATGATGAAATGCTAACAACTCGTGCTACATCATCAATTATCTCAACTGCCCAATTAAAAATCATTGAATATGATAATGGCATCATCAATGTGAAAACAACTCCCTTTGTATTGAAAAATGCTAGTGATAAAGATACTTATTCAGATTCTGTTGATTGGAAATATCTTGGAAACTCCCATATGGTGCGCCTCAACATTCAACTCACTTTATATAGAAATTTCTTGGAAACTCACATCTTTATGTATATAGTTCATTTTAGTTCATTTCACTGATATCTCAACAAATTAACACATCCATGGCATCATCATCATCGGCTTCTCCTTCCTCTCCTGTTCTTTCTTCTCAGTCATGTAAGTACCATGTTTTTCTTAGCTTTAGAGGAGAAGACACTCGTAATACATTTGTGGGCCATCTCTATTCGGCTCTTGAACAAGAAGGAATCCACACTTACAAAGACGATGAAACACTTCCACGGGGCGAATCAATCCACCCATCCCTTATGAAGGCTATTGAAGAATCACAGATAGCCGTCATTGTATTTTCAAAAAACTATTGTGATTCTTTGTGGTGTCTGGATGAACTTGCACATATTATGAAATGCAGGGATACCAGAGGACAAATTGTTATGCCTATATTTTACGATGTGGATCCCTCTGAAGTACGAAAACAAAAACGGAAGTATGGAGAAGCATTTGCTAAACATGAGTTGGAGAACAAAACCAAGGTTGAATCTTGGAGAAAAGCACTTGTGGATGCAAGTAATATTTGTGGATGGGATCCTAAGCACATTGCCAACGGGTAATTTTCTTCTTTGTTTTTGCAACCTTTTATGCGTAAGATATGTGTGCTCTACAAAGCTTCTATATTTGTACCTTTTAAGCGTTGTTTGCAAATGTTTTAATTATTCTTGATGAAGTTGATGACCTTGATAAACAGAGAGGTTTTGACTTCATCACATGATCGGAGTCAAATATAAACCTGTAAAAGATTCGGTCATGCTTTCAGCAGATGTGGTTTCTTAGGATATCGAGCAAGTTAGAAGATATTAGATATCCTAAGTCCTAGGACTATGGATAAGCTCAAATTAAGTTATGATTAAATTTATTGACTTTTAGTTCTAATTCAGTACTTAAAACCTGACTTCAAGCTAGTGACGAATTGCTTAGCTTTTTGCTATTTGAAACTATTCCATCTTTCCGAAGAAAATGGTTAGAAATTACTTGTGATATTGACTTTGCAAAATCTATTTGGATGTGAAATACAATTTGGACTCTTTTTCTTTATTTCACAGAACATGAAACAGAATACCTTGTTTTTCATGAGTGCATATGTTAATTATCCTTATATATGTAGGCATGAATCAAAAGGCATCAAACAAATTGTTCTCGAAATTTCACAAAAGTTGCATCAAGTAACTTCAAGTGCTAACGAGAACCTGATTGGAATAGTGGCTCGCATGAAACGTTTGAGATCAGAGTTACAAGTTGGATCAGGTGGTGTGCGGATGATTGGAATATGGGGGGTTGGGGGTGGTGGTAAGACTACTCTGGCATCTTCCATATATGATGAAATCTGTAGGCAGTTTGATGGTTGCTGCTTTGTTCAAAATATTCGAGAGGAATCAAAAAGATATGGTTTGGGAAAGTTGGAAGAAGATATTCTTTCAAAAATGGGAGTAACCAGAGTTGGAGGAGGAAGATGCATGATAAAGGATAGGTTATGCCATAGAAAGGTATTGATTGTTCTTGATGATGTCGATCACCTTGGTCAACTAAAAGCATTAGCTGGATCACATGATTGGTTTGGTGAAGGAAGCCGAATAATAATAACAACCCGTGATAAGCATTTATTAACCGCACACAAAGTAAACGTGATACACAATATTAGCTTGTTGAGCACTGATGAGGCTATTAAGCTCTTTTGCAAGCATGCACCCCGGGATAACATGAGACCAGTGGAAGATTATGAGCATCTTTCAAAAGAGGTGGTCTCTTATGCTGGTGGGCTTCCATTAGCACTTACAGTTCTCGGTTCTTTTCTGTGTGACAAAAATATTCATGAGTGGAGAAGTGCATTAGCCAGATTGAAAAAGATCCCAGATACTGAAATTCTGGAAAAGCTAAAAATCAGCTTTGATGGACTTACACCAGTTGAGAAAGATTTGTTCCTAGATATCGCGTGTTTTCATAGGTGGGAAGACAAAGATAAGGCAATGAAGATCCTCGATGAATGTGGTTTTCATCCTGTTATAGGAGTAAAGGTATTGATACAAAAGGCTCTCATAACTATTTCAGAAGATGGATATTTTGATATGCATGATCTGGTGCAAGAAATGGGACACCACATTGTTAGAGGGGAACATCCTAACAATCCTGAAAAACATAGTAGGATTTGGATGGAGGAAGATGTTATGAAAATATGTGCTATGGATGCAACAATGGTATAGTTATGTATGCATAAATAAACACTTTTCAACTCAACCCTGACTCCATTTTGTTCCTCAATCACAGGAACTCGACATGATTGAAGCAATAAGCTTTGGAAATCCTGAGGATGAGTCACAAAGATATAACCATCATCCTTCGATTGTTGCAAACACGAGGAACCTTAGGTGGATTGATTGGTACGGTGATTTTAAAAGTCATTTGCTTAGTAACTTTCCACAAAGGACGCTTTGCCGTCTAGTATTGCATGATAGCTTCCAAAAACAACTTTGGGAGGGTTATAAGGTAATTCTTATTGTCTATCCGATGATGAATGTTTAACCTGACTAATTGTTGGTGTCATTAAGCAACTTCAGCTATATATATATATATATATATATATATATATATATATATATATATATATATATATATATATATATTATAATTAGCTATAGTATCGAATGCACAAACCTTTAGTGTGTAAATCTCCCTTCTGTTCATAACGATACACTAAAATTTAACTTGTTTGATATTATATCGACACATTAGTCATTGTAATCCATAGAATTATGTAAAGCACGTCCTCCATATAAATATTCTTTTGTGTGAACATAAATACACAGAATCTTGTTGTTTTAAAAAAAAAATGTTATATTACTATTATTTAGGTATTAATCTAAATCTATTTTTTTTGTTGATTGATAACCATTATAAAACAATGATATCATTGATTTGCTTCAAGTGATTTTTATTTCATTATTTTGTTTTTATCAAGTGATTTTTAGATTGTTAACTAAACGAACACTTTAAATGATATCCATTTACACAGATGGAAAGAATTAGTTTTTTGTCAGGCTTTTGATCTCATAAATAATGTGTACGTAACTGAGATACATTTCAGAATTTTCTAACTATATATGTATGTGCATGTGCTAGATTTTTGACTCGTTTGCAATTGTCTATATGCAACAGTTTCTGCCCAATTTGAAGACAATCGAACTTCATGGTTTGGATTACCTAACCATGACACCAAATTTTTATGGACTTCCCAATCTTGAAAGATTCATTCTTAATGGATGTATGTGTTTAGAAGAGATTCATCCATCGATTGGATGCTTGGAGAGACTTGTTTTCTTACATATATCAGGTTGTAGGAGTCTTAAGAGGTTTCCACCCATTACCCGACTAAAGAAACTTGAGACCCTTTCATTAAATTTTTTTAAGTTCTCAGAGATTCAAGAAAAGAACATGGCGAATTTACCACATCTTGATTTGGATAACAGTGGGAAAGAAGTTGCATCTTGTATAGAATCTTGTACAAATTTTTTTGTTAATTGTTGGAGGTGTGGTTGCAGCATTTGTCCTGGTGTAGAATGTTGTTCAGAGGAGCCTTCTTCCTCTCACAACATGAAGCCTTGTTTACATGATCACAACAACATGAACCACATAGGGTTGCAGTTTTTTCTTAAGGACTTAAGAATTTTGTATCTTAGCTGCTGCTTGGGAGACGAAGAAATTGGCTGTGCTGTTTGGGAGTTACCCAACTTGAAAGAACTTGATCTAACATCAAATAATTTTTCACGATTAAATTTTAGTCTCTTGCAACTTCCTCGACTCAAACTGCTCAATGTGTCAAGGTGCAAAAGCCTTGTAGAATTGTCAGAGCTGCCATCAAGTATAGCTGTTGTTACAGTGGAGGAATGTATGTCTCTTGAAAGCTTTGGAGATCTTTCAAACTGCAAATGGTTATGGCACATCTCACTTGAGGGGGAGAACAAACTTGGTGATAGTGACATATTACTAGACTTCATGCTCCAGGTTTGGCTTTTGCATTTCATTATATATATATATATATATATATATATATATATATATATATATATATATAAACCTAAGCATAAGAATCATATATAACTAAATTTGTTTTCCATGGCAGGGAAATGCTAGTGAACATTACTTTATCAATATCATTCTTAAACATAAGATTCCAAAGAGGTTTGCAGGTTGGCTGTTTAGGGGGGATACATTTACACTCCATCTTCCGGATAATTGGTATGACAAATTTTGCGGGTTCCTGATATGCGTTGTTACCAAAATGAGGTATCCGGCTATAAATATAGTCATGAAGTTGGAGGTAGATGAAGATATTCTCTTTGAGCTTTGGAAAGAGTCTAATGAAATAGTGGAGCCTGTATATAATGGAACAATGACATTTGTAGGATATGTTTCCTTTGGTTCATTGAGGCACACCACACTGTCGAATTCATCATACAATATGATTTCGGTTTCCATAAAACGCATGACTAAGGAGGTGTTTTCGAATTCATCACGCACTATGGTTACAGTTTACACAGGCAGCATGTATGGGGAGTCGTTTAAAGGTGAGAGTTGTGTTGGAGCTGAGCTCGTTCCTAGGAAGAGTAAAGGCAATCAGCTGCAAACAATAGAAGTCACAACAGATAGCTCAGAATTTTATAACAAGGAAGCAGGTAAAGACAAAGATACATTTAGGATAGAACATGATTCCAAGAATTCTATCAAGATTTTATGGAAACCTTATCATGAGAAGCGTTTCTTGTTATAAGTTGTTTCTCTACTTTAATTACTGGATGAAAGCAGTGCGAAAGTCTAAATTAATAAGTTAGTTTTAAGCTGCTATATGTATATCAGCATATAGTTGTATTATGTCACTGATTTTTGGTGTCATTATAGAAGTAGATTGTAGGTTTTCTATTTCGAATCGGGGCCATTGGAAACTTGCCAAGCAAATACTACAGGAAAAAAATCAATTTATATGTTATCGAATTGTTGGATATCCCAATCCAAATCCAGTTACACAAATAAACTAATCTGAATAACTTAAATGGTTTGAACCATTGAATTGGTATTTAGGTAATCTTGTTTTCCAAATAACCGAAATCCAAGTTCAAAGTCCATATCTTGGTAACCCGGATAAAGGGTTCAGATCGGTGGTATTTATATAAAGCTCTATTAGCTAATATTATTTGTAGATATATTCTATTGTATTTGAATATTCTTGTAGATTTCCAATCCCTCAATGATAGGGATTGCTTTACTCTTCTACTTATACGCTTGGTATCAGAGCTAATTCTGTAACCCTAAGTTTTCTTTCTTCCACTTCCAGCCAATGCAACCCTACATCTCCATCATGACTGGCGAATCAAGCAACCCACCAAAATCGTTTCATCGTGCTTTTGCAGTCACCAACATCAAGAACTCGATCCCTATCTTGTTTGATCGGACTATCGGTCACTATGCTTCTTGGGTCGAGCTATTCACCATCTAAATATGTGCATGTAATGTCATGGATCATATCGACACCACGTGCACCGATATAGATGACACCATGTGGACCTACGTGAGTGCAGTCGTTAAACAATGGATCTACAATACAATCTTTGTAGATCTGGTCCAAACCATCATCAAACTAGGCGACAGTGCTCAAGAACTGTGGAACTGTCTCGCTGAAGTCTTCCAGGATAACAAGACTACACGTGTAGTGTATCTTGAGGAACAATTCAACAACACATGCCTTGATGCCTTCTCAAACGTTGCTAATTACCGTAGCCATCTCAAATCCATTGCTTATCAATTGGCAAATGTAAGAAACCCAAACTCAGAAACCAAAATGGTTCTCCAATTAGTCGTTGGCCTCAACAAGGGAGAATACGACACTATCACCACCTTGATTCAACACTCAGACTCTCTACCTAGCTTCAACAAAGCGAATTCACAACTCCAAATTAATAGAAAAAGCCAGACGACAAAAGCAAGACAATCATTCTCCACATGCTCTTACAACTCAACATGTCACTGATAGACCAGGAGAAAACAATTCATCCGATTCTCGTGCTTCTAATTCTTGGGGAGGCTACTGTGGAGGAAGAACCGGCGGTGGCCGAAATAACTGTGTTCGGGGTCACGGAGGATGGAATGGCTAAAGAAACAGTGGCATTTCTCAGCCACCATGGTACCTTGTGCAACCTCCTCTACCTTAACCGACATGTATCAGGTCAGTGGGCAAGCCCACCTGCCCCTATCCAACAATGCTTCCTACCCCTAGCCCGATCACTATGGGCCTCGACCCAGCCTTCGAGCCTAAAAACCTCAAGTTCAGCAGGCCCACATTGCGTCTGACATTTCAATTGTCTACAGACAACCCATGATGCCTACTAAACTGGATCACACATTTCATACAATACAACTTCAACAACCAAAAGTTAGACAACTCTTAGTACATGGACATAGGCTCAACTTCCCACACGACGCCCACATGACGCTTGGCGTTGGTAACGTTTCCAAACTATTTCATTTAAGCAAACCTACTTATATTCTTGTAGGGAATGGGAAACTGTAACCTCCCAAAAATACGATCCAAAAATTTTGTATTAATCTATTAATAAACCATTAAATAAAACCATAGTTATCAAATCATTCCATCAAATCGTGAGTCAAAGTATTTCAAAACATTATTATTAGAGTTTCCAAATCAAAACATCAGAGTAAACATCCCAGGCTAAACATCATGGTGTGTGCAATGCAGTCATCCCGAACTCTTCTCTTTGCAACTGGAAGTACCTGAAACCAAAACTGAAAACCGTAAGCACGAAGCTTAATGAGTTCCCCAACCTACCACATACCATACACATAATCACATATACTGGGCCCCCGCCCCTTTCTCGGGCCTTGCCCGGCATCGGACAGTGTCCGGCATCGGACAGTGTCCGGCATCAGGCCTCGCCTGGCATCGAGCCCTGCTCGGTATACAAATCTGTTTCTTCCAGGACCCGCCTGGGCCCCTTCCGCTATACACATACAAACAATATCATATAATCATACTAGCTCATAATTAATCATACACAATACTATATGCTCCAGTCCTAAGGCCTCGCCTATCATGGGCCCCGCCCCTACTCTGCTAATGATGAGATATAGAACCCTGTCCACACTCAGCTAGTGATGAGATATGGGACCCCGCCCACACTCACCTCTCTACCAGGCACATACAAGGCACATACAAGTATCACACAGACAACAAGTATGATCTATTCTACAAACATTCCTCGGGCACCGCTCGACATCAGACCTTAGTCCGGAATAACCTACATATAAACCTTCCTCGGGCACCGCCCGACATCGGAGCTTGGTCCGAAATAACATACATATAAATAGAGTTTTAAGTCTAGGCAAGAGGGGAAATAGAGTTTTGAGTTTGAGTATCGAGTTCGGTTATGAAGATGGTTAAAGAGTGTCTAAATACTGAAGAAAAATGAGCATAAGTGTCATTTTAATGTTACTTTAGTACACCAAAAATGGACTTGGAGCAGAAAGGAAGATTTTCCATACAGCGATGTACTCGCTGAGTGCACATCTCGGACTCGACGAATCACAGTGCAAATTCACGACTTCTGCCAGTTTCGCGCTACAACTCGGCGAGTCACCTTACTAACTCGACGAGTTGATTTCCATTTCACCTCTAAAGCTGATGATTTGATGATATTTTATACAACAATTGGCTGCATTCTTGAAGATTAATTCCTGAAGATTTCCAAGAGTCTTTCCTGCATTTTTAGAGCTTAACCACACGAGATTTGACGCCCGAGACATGGATGAGCTGTTCCCATGTTTAAAGTTAATTAAAGAAGGAGCTTTGAATGAAGAACATCAACCTCACGACTACTATCCCAGGAGAGTTTGTTCCAATTCCTTCTTTATTTTTTTTTATGTTTTATTATCTATGCATAATATGCAATGGGGACATTGCGTAAATTAAGTGTGGGGTAGGGGGTTGATTATATTAATTTAGGTATAATTTTGAAATTTTTGCATTAAAAAAATGCTAGGACTTAATTTAGAACACTTTGGTAAAAAGTAATTTGGAATCATACTAGTATTGTGTTTGATGATTGCATGAATACCCAAATGTTTAGTTGAGTCAATATACGTTATAATGCATTTGTGGCCCCTTTATTCTAGTGAAATAATGAGACAAAAACACAACCTCGCTTAGTTTGAGGGATGCAATATATTTAACATCGTGTACCAAAAATGTAACCTGGAAAATTTTTATCTTTAATCAATAAAGGTTGAAGTTGAGCGTCCTTGCTTAAGCATGTAGGTTTTGAGTGAAAAAAAAGTGAGTTACATGTGAAAAAGGAGAGATAATTACAAGAAAAGTAATGCTTAAGCACTATGTCCCATAATGGTTGAATAAGCGTATGTTCTAGCTAAATAATTGCTTTAGATGGACTTGAGATGTGCTGGACAGATGTTCAGTGAATGTACATATGTGAATCGGTAGATGGTACTTGATGATTAGTGGGAATGATTGAGTTGACAACTCTTATTGGATTTATTGTGAACCACAGACATATTGTTGTGTTTATGTTAGGAAAAGTAGTTCATATATGAACATATGGGCTTATGAACATAAATGGGTTAAATGGGATTTTGCACAGTATAATCAACCATTTGGAAACTAAAATGTTCACAATCTAGCTTCCTACTATAAAATTTGATAGAGTAAACATTAATACTTTCTTCGATTACTCTAGTGAGTTCGCTTAAAACATGTTGAAGTGAAATAGTAAACTAAGAAGATCTATCCTTGTTATCTAGATTCAAACTTTCCTAAGTTATCTTTATTTCTCTTTATGAATGTAACACTTGTTTTCATGGATGGATCGATTTAGGGTTTTAAGGAGTCAAAAGGTCGATTTTTGGAAGAAACTGAGTCTCACATTACATTTGAGTTGTCACGACGTGACATGGGTTAAAATGTAAATTGTGTTCGGGACTGATCTCACGACATGAGACATAGAGGCTCACGACATGAGAATTGCTACAGCCCAAACCCATGATCTTTTAGTGTTTGCTTTGTATTTAAGCACCCTAAAATTGGTTTTAGGGTTAATTTTTCAGCCTCCATCTCTGTAAACCTCATAAATGCTAACCCTAGTTCTTCATGGTGGTTTTTGGTGATCGTTTAGTGATTTTTGGTTCTTTGAAGAAGAAGAAGACTCATTGGGTGCACCCTTTTGGCTATCAAGCTCCTACCTCATCATCTTACAATGCTTTTGTACCCTTGTATGTCATAAAGCTTCTACATTTATCTTTAATGCATGTTAAATCTATGGTTTATGCTTTCCTTTTTATGGATGGGTTTGGTAGCATGCATGAGATCCATAAAGTTAGCAACTTTATGGGTCATCGAGGCATTTCCTTTTTAGTATGAGACTAGATCTGAGATTTGGTATTGATTTAGACTCCAAGCATGATTTTTGATCTCATTTTCCCTCTTATTGACCTAATTGGTGTTCAAGTCATGCATTGGACATGTATGACTATAAATATATTTTTATGGTCCTTAGGGTTAGGGGAGACCCTCTGGAAAGTCTCAAGGAATGGATTAAGGGATTAAGAGGTTAATGCTCAAAGTTGGCCATAGTAGATCTCACAACGTGGCCAATAGCCCGTCATGTCGTGAGATGTAGTGTTCGCGACTATTTTTTCCTTTACTAGTCACGACATGACCATTGACTGATGTTGACTTTTGACCATGGTCGACTTTTGGTCAAACTAAGGGTTTTGGATTTCAGACCGAAAATGTACTATTTATTTCTGTTAGGTGCCATGTAGGATCAGTCTTTGCTAGGTGAGAGCTGTGAATTTTAGCTGCTACTTATGAGGTGAGTCTCCTCTCACCATTCTTGCCTGTGCAGTGGTATGTGTTGACTAGTTGGGCCTTATCTGTTGATTATTGCTGCATGTGAATTGAGTTGTTGATAACTTTTAGACTGCTATAAGTCCATATGACTTCTGATAGTCCCTAGGGTTATTGATAACCCACGAGGTGTGTTGTTAATCCACAGGGCGTGCTGTTAGCCACTAGGACTGCTGATAGTCCCCATGGTTGTTGAAGACCCATAACTGTTATATTGCGTACGATATGTGCTATTCAGAATTTCTGATAGTTTCAAGTTTGTTGTTATGTATGCTGTGCTGTATGAGATATTTGTAGAACTCCCTAAACTTTGTGCTTACAGTTGTAGATTAACTATTTTTCCAAGTGCCTGTTGGATTACGAAGGCGAGACTCTACTCACACATCAACAGCTTTATGATTCAAGATTTTACATTATTTTCATTATAACTCTGATTTATGAATAATGATTTTTGAACAATGATTTATTTTGAATGTAACATTATTAAAAATGAAAATTTGACGCGGGTTTTCGGTATGTTACAATGAAACATCAACAACAAAATATGAAATAATTTAACATTTGGTTTTCATTTGGTCATGGCTTCATAAGGAGTAATATTTAGTTTACAATCGATCAAAGACCGATTATGTGTAAAGCATGTACTTATAGTTCACCCCAAAAATACAATAAGACATGTGAACAAAAATTAGCATTGATCAAACAACATCACTGTTTCACAAAGGTTTATGTTTCTTCTTTTGACAACAAAATCTACATTGTAGCATAGCAACATCTTATTGGTCGTGGGTTTGAAATAACTAGGTTGGGAAGACAACATTTAATAGCTGAAATTCAAACATTTAATGCGAAATTGCTCCCTCAAGAAAAAAAGACGAAAATACCCTCATATGAGGAGCACGTGGCGAAGAAAACAAAGAGATTTTAATGTTTGTTATAATTAGGGACTAAATCCACAACGAAAAACCCTCAAATAAAAACATTTTTTTGCAATTTGAAACTATTTTGGACTTTAATAAAAAGAATCACAAATAAGATGGGCCATTTTTATAGTTTAAAAAAAAGAACTATAATAAAAAATTAATGATAACTGCTAAATAAAAAACAATTCAAATCCTTTATTTATGAATGGTGATATGATTATATTAGTTTTTTTTTTTTTTTTTTTTTTTTTTTTTTTTTTTTTTTTTTTGGAAACAACAGGTTAAAAAAGCACCACCATAGTAAGAAGCTAAAGTGAGGGCAAAAGAGTCAAAAACATATGATATTAAATTATTTTTGAACGGTGAATGTATTAAACCACTAGGGAAGACACTAGTAAAAAAGAATGTAAACATTACAAGTTACAGACATAAAACACAATCAAACCAACAAATAAAATTACAAAGGGTTCTATTATTGATCTAGACAAAGTTAAACACAATTAACTAACTGAATCTCATCCGCAGGACCGGTCCATAGAGTTTTCATGCCTCGGGCGAACAAACTTAATAATGCCCCTATGTTTGACCCCAGTCCCATATAAAACATGACTTTATGAAAGAAAAATGTTAACACATTTTTATTTGAAAATATTACCCTCTGTAAAAACTAAAAAGTACAACCACCACCTACAGCGATGTTCATACGTTCTTTCAATGCTTTGAGTCCAGGCTCATAAATAAAAATACCATGGTATAATAAGCAACAGATGGAAACATGATTATTAGCGACATCATTAATTAGTAAGCTATGCATGATTCTAAGATCGCCATCAAAATTTACAAGAACATTATCTTGTGTATGCTCATTGATCCGTAAAAGTGGATTTTTTTATTCTGCAGCTATGATCAATACAAATAAATTACTTAACCCACTGATAGGATGTGTATCTCAACTAATCTACGCCTCATCTGTTGAAATAAAAGAAATACAAGAATCAGTTTAATTGTGATATATTTCATCAGTTAAAGAAACAATTACATTTAAAGTCATTCAAGTAGACAGAGTCAATATATGGCATCTTATGTAAACTAATTTTATGAGATCTTATAGCACCATTATATAAAATAACTAGGCGAATGCCCGCGCGTTGCGCATAAGCATTTATATAGCTGAAATCTTTACAAATGTATATTCTTTAAATGTAACAATAATGTTGTTGTTAAATTTGATATAATAATTCGTATACTAAGTTGATATAATATATTGATTATTTTGAATTATATGATAATATATACATCTATTAAAATGCATAATCTCAATCTTTTGAATGAACTCTACCATCGGGTTACTCATTAATAAAATTAAATATAATATATGGTTTAATGTTATGTATAGTTGTTGTTATTGTTAATTAATTTTTTAAAATTTACTTACTTAACATTATAATTTCTATCATTGTAATTATTTAAAACATCAAACAATTTTTTTTTAATTTTAATGGTAACAATATAATCATTTATATAGATGTATTTTTAACTATTGTTATTGTAAGTTATTTTAAGCTACTTATTTGAAATTTTTTAACCAATATAAAAATATATTTAGGAAATATTTTAGTTAAATTGATATTATAATTTAGTTTTTGCATTTAGAACTACAATTTATCATTTTTAACTATTCACAAAATATTCTTTGGGTTTTTTAAGTGGAATTGAAATTTATATTGAAGTTGACCCTGTAATGTTATGTTTAAATTAACAATTTAAGTATTTTGTCCAAACTGTTCAAAAGTTATAGCTTTAAACTGATAATGGTTTACATACAACAATATATTAAATCTAATAAATTAAGTTTAATATGTTGATATAACTTTATAAGTAGAAGTAAAAATATTATTTTAATATTGAAATTTAGTTTATTTATGATTACACTTTAGGTTTGATACTTATTTAACCTTATTAACCAACTTATAATCATTATTAGAAAAGACACTACAATTTATCATTTTTAACTATTTACAAAATATTCTTTAGATTGTTTAAGTTAAACTAAATTTTATATTTAAGTTGATCCTACAATTTAAGTATTTTATACAAATTGTTCAAAAGTTGTAGCTTTAAAATAATAATGGTATACATACAACAACATATTAGATCTAATAAATTAAGTATAACATGTTAAAAGTTAAAAAACATAACTTTATAAGTAGAAGCAAATATATTCTTTTAATATTGAAATTTAGTTTATATATGATTACACTTTAGGTTTTATATTTATTTAACCTTATTAACAAACTTATAATCATTATTAGAAAGAAATTGAAAAGTCATAGGAGTTTCAAATGAATGTGATGAAAGGAAAAATGAATGGGAGTTTCAAATGAATGTGGTGAAAGGAAAAATGATTCCTTTATAAGTATATAATGATAATGATATTAAATTATCTTCATTTTTTTATTTTGTTGAATTTAAATAAAAGGGTCACTAAAAACAAACAATTAAAGTTCAGTGCTAACGAACCAAAGCGATTCAACAACAAATTATTGGAAATATTGCATTTTAACAACAATAATAGTTATGTTGCTACAAAGGATAAGTATTAATGCTTGAAACTTTCATTCACTCTTGAAAATGAGTTTGTATTAGGATGTTTGCTAAAGATAAAAATACATACCGAAGGCAAGCAGAAGACCGAACTTATCATACGACAGTTGAGCTTCAACTTCAAACACCAACTCATGACTCAAATAAGAAATTCAGAATAACACTAAAAGTGGTGATTAAAATCTGTAATAAGAACCGGGATACAATTACCAGAATTAGGAATTACTTTACATATTAGTGGCTTAGAAAAATACCAATTGAATGCCTCCTGTCTTCTCTCTTCAAAAATTAGAATTAGATTAAATATCTCTAGAATTTGATGTCCCTTGTTCAATTTATAACCATAAATCAGATTGTTTACTTGTATCACTCGAAGGGAAAGCAAAACTCTAAAATACTAAAATTAGAGTATTTAGAAATCAGAAATCGACTCCTAAACTACTTGGAATCTATCTAATCCACTGATAACTAAGAAATTTAAATGCACTCAAAGCAGAAATATGATTTAGAAAAAGTAATAACAAATGTTTCTAGCCTCTAGGCATTGAGTTCTCCAAACGACAATAACGTTGTTCCAGGTGGCTTTTCGTTTTTCCAAGCGCAATTGACGAAGATTAGTCTCTTAGACTAAGAGGAGTGGTGGCATTCTTGGCACCTTGCCACATAAGTATTTTTAATGCCGCATCATTTTTTTGTTTAACACTTACACTTAACATTTTGTAAGGAGTGGTAACACTCTTAGCACTCAATTTTTTGTATTTTCTTTTTTCTAATTTAATTTAATTACTATATTTTAATAAATATATTTTTTCTATTTATTTTATGTAATTTAATTTAATTATTTTATTTTAATAAACAAATAATTTTTATTTAATACACAAAATAACACACTTCATTATTAAAACATGATTTAATACATAAAAAAAAACACACTTCATTATTAAAACTCACTTCATAAAAAAAACCACACACTACAACAACGGGTCTTCCTCCGAATATTGGCCTTCCAATTCGTCTTCTGGTGGTATATTTAGATCAAGATTTTCCATCATCCAAAGATGATCGGTCAAATGGCGGCGAAGATCGGTATGGATTACTACACTCCGAATTATCCTCAATCTTTGCATCCGTTCTTGACCACCATGTTCTAGTGGTTGTGTCTCCGGGATGACTTCATTCTCGTCGTACTCACATATCGCGTTTCCTTCATGTTCTAATATCATATTATGCAATATGATACATGTATACATCACCTCTATCATATTAGAAATATCACGAAACATGGATGGTTTTGCAACTATCTGCCAACGCTTTTTAAGTGCTCCAAACGCTCTTTCAATATCTTTTCTTGCTTTTTCTTGAACTCTCTTAAATTTGGCTCTCTGAGGGTCATTCGGACATGACAAACTTTTAACGAAAACAGAAAGGTCAGGATAGATCCCATCCACAAGATAGTACCCAAATTTGTATTCTGTTCCTCGTAATACAAATGACAAATTTGAAGCAGTACCATCATACACCTTGTTGAATATTGGTGAATTATTGAGAATATTAATGTTATTAAGCGAACCGACACTACCGAAAAAGGCATGCCAGATCCACAAATCTTGTGATGCTACAGCTTTAAGTACGACCGTGGGATAATGATAATTGCCCTTTCTGTATTGTCCTTGATATGCGTTAGGACACGCATTCCATCTCCAGTGCATGCAATCTAAACTTCCTAACATCCCAGGCAAACCATGGACATTTCCATGACGAGCATACAATCAGTAGGCCGACACAAATATCGTGGACCATACAAAGACATGACAACTATGTAAAATTCATGAAGACTATCTCGGGCAGTACGTGCAGACATTCTAAAACTCTCGTCTAGTGCATCAGGGGGGTGCCATATGCTAACATACGAAATACGGCAGTACATTTTTGAATTGGATCAAAGTCTAATGTACCTCTTGCGCCTGTGCGTTGTTGCATATACTCAGACACTGAAGTCACACCTTCTACAATACGCATAAACAAATCTTTATGCATCCGGAACTATTTGCGGAAATAATATCCTTCAAAGAGAGCATTCTCGTCAAAATAATCTTGCATGAGACGTTGGTGGGCCGCTTCACGTTGTCTTTAAATATATCTTCTTCGTTTACGTTGATCGTTGGTTGATCCAATGTTGTTAAGACGTTGTTGTAGCATATTACGTATGGAAACGACCGACTGCAGTACATTATCAAGAACATTGTCCGCTGAAGATGACGAAGACGACATTGAAGTGATTGTTTGATTTGAAGACGTGGTGCTTTGCTACTGCATAAATTACATATATATATATATATACACACACACACACACACGCAAAGTGACATAGATTCCCTGCATAAATTACATACATATAAAGACAAAATGGCATAGATTCCCTGCATAAATTACATACATATAAACACAAAGTGGCATAGATTCCATGCATAAATTACATACATATAAAGACAAAGTGGCATAGATTCCCTGCATAAATTACATACATATAAAGATAAATTACATACATATAAAGACAAAGTGGCATAGATTCCCTGCATAAATTACATACATATAAAGACAAAATGGCATAGATTCCATGTATATATAATTTTTTATGTATATGGATATATATATATATATATATATATATATATATATATATATATATATATATATATATATATATATTAAATAAAAAATGTTACAAACACTTAAAATTTAAATAAAAAAGATAACATTAATAGTCGACGACACATACGACTTAAAAAACTACCACTTAATAATAGTAGACGGAACATACGACTAAAAAAACTACAACTAATCCCAATTGTATTCTTTAGCGAGATCCCGCTTGGCTTTGTTAATAACCCAACGTTCCTCCTCGGACAATTCATCTCCTATGGGTTTAAAGTAAAGTTCTAACGCATGATTCTTCGCCTTTCTAGCACGGTTTATTTCTCTTAACTTTCCCAATTCCAAAAAACCCTCAAGCTTATCGTCTAACCCTTTCATTGTGTTTATTATCTCCTCCGTTTAGTCGACGAATTTGGTACTCCTTTCAACTTTCTTTTTGCTTTGTCTCGTCCCATAGGACGAGTTGGAACTTCATAAGGACAATCATTGTTGTTGAGGTCAATCCCCACGATATGTGCATCAGAAGATTGACTGTGGGTGGACTCCGAAGTTTTTCTTCGTTTGGACAACCCCACGTAATCGTCTCGACTTTTTAGATTTAGCCATTTTTGATTGCCCTTCACAACTTCCCAAAACGATTCATTGACAAAGGTTTTCTGACTTTAGCCTTGTAAATCTTTCGCACCTTAGCCATGACATCCACCTCAGTTGCACCGCTTTGGGGATTTTTTATCGCGTTCATGTATATGCCGTTGAACTCCATTGCGGCTCGGTTTGTGTTCCTCCACTTCGAGTAAAGTGCATCGGGTTTGCGGTCCCTGTTATTCATGCGGTTGCAAAAGTTATTCCAAACTTTTTTTTGAAGGTTGTTGAGTCTTGATCATTCCTGTGGATCGAGTCCTCCGACACATCTAGCCATGTTTGAGCTAGTGCCCTTTCTTCATCATCCGTCCACCCTTTACTTTTAGCCCTCCCTTTTCCTTTTTTTTTTGTGCGTGTTGTTCTATTTCGGGCTCTTGAAAAAATGCTTGAACTGGATCTGCAACGGGGGCTTCATCAGAAGAATCGGATGACTCGTCGAGTAGGCGATGTGGTTGAGTTTGAAAGTCAGTTTGTTGTTGGGGTTGAGAAAAGAATTGAGTTTCTTGAACCGTTTCAAACGGATCAAGATCCATATCCGGACGAGGTGTTGGTTGATATTGATTGTGGTAAAATCCCATTGCTTGATAAGAGAAATGATTAAATGGAAACATTTGCGGAGCCATTGTAGGAAAGTAGAAGTTAGAAGGAGACTGAATTGGTTGATCAAATGATGGTCGATAACATGGTGGTGATGGAAGGTTTTAGGATGAAAGGTTTGTTGATTGAGTGTTTGGAGTTGGAAGGTTTGAAGATTTTTTTTGTTGGTTCGTAGGTTTTTTCTTTGTTTGAGATGAAGACATGATTCTGTGGTGAATTGAGAGAGAATGTTTGTGAGAGATATGATTTTTTGTGTGTAAATTGGTGAGAGTGTGTTTGATTTATATTATTTGAGTGTGTGTGTGTGTGTGTGTATATATATATATATATATATATATATATATATATATATATATGTATATTAAAAATGTTTTGTATTGTATTCTCATGCATGCAAACTGAAACATGCAAACTGAAAAGTGAAAAGTAAAGCTGTATGCATGCAACCAATAGAAACCAAGGAATCTTTTTCTTTCAGCTCGCTAAACATATGACGACTTGAACATGGCGAGCCCCCTAGCGAGAGCTAGGGGGCGGTGTTTCAATGTAGTTGGCGAGCTTGGCACTCTCGACTCCGCATAGCCTTAGTCTTGAGTTGTTTGGCGCCTAAAGTGTTGTCGGTGCCATTTTTTACTTAGGAAATCAAATCACAAGAATATTGGACTAATTTTTTAGGGTCACTTATGCCCCCAACACTTTGATGCCCTGGGCCTAGTCTCAAGTCGCCCATGTATTGGACCGACCTGCTCATCCGCCGCATTTAACGAAGAACAACTCTTTTTCTTAAACATAAACGCATTTCTCGCTTTTTGGATGCACTACACCACCGAAAAAAAATTAAAGTTGACCAGAGAAACCTTAGAAGATCCCCTTTGTTGCAAGATAAAAAATAAAATACAAGATACAACAATTTGGCTGGTTAATACTAATGGGAGGTGATACTTCCACTTGGTATTTTTATTTATCCACTTGATAAAATTTACTTTTTCCTCTTTTGCCCTTTAAATATCACAGTTATTAAAACCCAATCTCCAAACCTGATGTCATCCTTATTATTTTGTCTTCGTTTTTAATTTTGATTTTACGCGCTTAATTTGGAAACCAAACTCCTACATTTTGGTTTAACAAGGACCCTTATTTGCTTTTATATTTATTTTTTGTTTTACTTTAGTTTTGATTTTTTATATATTATTAAAATAAAGCATATATCAATAACATCAATATTTAATTTTTTTAAACAAAAATTAAATAAAAATCATGTATGATACCTAAATTGTACGGTCATAGTATTATCGGAATCAATTAAAGATTTTTGTTTATTTATTAAGTGTCATACGCTACTAAAATGAATTAATTTTATATTAGTGTTGTAATCTAAACTACTATCACGGTCACAAAGAAAATAATGGTCATGGAACGCAATGAAATAGCAGTTGTCATGATGTAATAGTAGCGGTAAATAAACATTCGCCCTATTTAGGTAAGATGCTGCTCAATAAAGATATTCAAAAGGATGCATATTCCAAAAATGTTAAAAAAAACAATACATCGAGATAACCGTTATTTCAAATTGTGTTTCGTAACCGCTATGTTATTTATGACCATGATATCTGTTTAGAATACACCACTAATTAAAAAAAGCTTTTAGCTTATAATACACAAACTTAATAAACCAAACAAAATTATTTAACTTATGATAATAATACGTCCGTATGTTGTTTGCATCATATCTAATATGATTTTTTTTAAAATTTTTTCCTTAAGTATTTAGATGTTATACATATTACTTTAATAATATATAATAAAATCATAATTGAAATAATAATAGAAAAAACAATAAAAGCAAAATTATAAAATAAAACCAATTAAGGGTTATGTTAGGAAACCAAAATCAAGATCGTGAGTTTCCAAATACATTGCATAAAAGTCAAATTAAAAAATAGCAAACAAAATCATAATATGGGGCGGTGAGTAAGGGCATAAAAGGAAAAATAAAATTTTATTAAGTGGATGGATAAAAAAACCAAGTGGAAATATCATTGCCCAATACTAATACGATACAGATGCATAATTTGGAATGTCAGTTTAACTAAACTTTCCATATTTTAAATTATTTAATGCCAAAGATTCTTAATTAAAATCGTGATCTTTCATAAACGGTTCGTTTGACTACAAAAGAGCGCCATGTCACGGGACAATACAATCTCCGTGTGCCACTTAGTGTAACTTCGACTAAGTCAGGCTACGATGCTCCATTTGGATGTATAAATGACTAAGTAAAGCAAGAGAATAAAGGATTCGAAGTTTCTACAAACGAAAGAGAACTTCTATTAGAGTGTACGAGAGAATACAAGAGAACTTCCAATGGTTTGGAGCAAATGAGCTCCTCCCTATTTATACTTGTCCTTCCCCCTCTTGGGAAGTTTCTAGATATTACTACATTAGTCCTATATTCTTGACTAATCTAGAATATTCTACCAAGTTACATATATTTAAAAGTCTTCATGAAATGTTCTAAATCATTCTTTGATGTCCTAGAGAAATCTAGGACGTTCCTGGGTCTAATGTGTTATACTTGTAATTTCTTCCATTTTCTGGAGTACTCTGGAAGAGTCTAGAATCTCGATCGTGACACCCTCCCCCACTTAAGTTCTTGACGACCTCGTCAAGTCTTCGATATGTACTCCTCGATCTTGCTTCGGAACTGCCACAGATCTTGTTCTCGTTCCCAACTGGACTCACTATCGGGTAGTCCCTTCCATCGAACATAATATTCTGTCCAATTAGGTAAGCCCCGTTTACGAACTGTTCTATCTGCTAGGATTTCATCCACCTCCTTGTCATATGAGACCACGTTTGCTACTGGGGCTCGATGTGATTTGCTCCTCGACGGATCTTCTTTATCGCGGTTGTAAGTTTTGAGAAGACTTACATGGAATACGGGATGGATTTTTAAGTAGGATGGTAATTCAAGCTTGTATGATCGGGTCCCAACCTTTTCGAGAACTTTGTATGGCCCCTTGTATCTTCGTGTTAAGCCTTTGTGTACCTTTCGGGTGGATTTGAACATCTTTTGTGGGAGTTTTACCATCACCTCGTCCCCTACTATGAACTCTCTTGGCTGCCTCTTCTCTTCCGCCCATTTCTTCATTCGCTTGGCTGCCTTGTGTAAGTAAGACTTTGCTATGTCGAGTTCCTCGTCCCATCCTTTGACGAACTTGTACGCGGGTGGGCTTGATCCTTTGTAACCGTTTGTTAGCTCTTAGGGCGTCAATGGTTGTTGGCCTTTTACAATCTCGAAAGGACTCTTCCCCGTAGCCTCACTCTGTTGTAAGTTATATGAAAATTGGGCCAAATCAATTAGCTTGGCCCAATCCCGTTGGTTTGCACTGACAAAGTGCCTCAAATAAATCTCGAGCAAGTGATTCACCCTTTCAGTTTGGCCATCGGTTTGGGGGTGGAAACTAGTCGAGAAGTGGAGTTCCGATCCCATTAGCTTAAATAGCTCCCTCCAAAACTTCCCTGTAAAGCAGGGATCTCTATCACTTATAATGCTTCGAGGAAGTCCCCAATACTTCACGACATGCTTGAAGAATAGTCGCCCTACTTCTTCAGCTGTGCAATCCCGAGGGGCTGGAATAAACGTTCCATATTTGGAGAATCGATCTACAATCACCATTATTGATCCGCACCCTTCGGACGTCGGTAATGCTGAAATAAAATCCATCGATATGCTTTCCCATGGTCTTTCGGGGATCGGTAGTGGTTCCAATAATCCCGCCGGTTTGGCCTGTTCGACCTTATCTTGTTGACAAATAAGGAAAGTCCTCACATAGACGTCTATGTCACTTCGCATATTGGGCCAATAATAGGATCGTTCTATAATTGCTTTTGTACGATGAGTACCTGGATGTCCAGCCCATTTGGAATCATGACATTCCTTTAGGATTTCTCTTCTCAAGTTGTTCCATCTTGGGACATACATTCGATTGCCGACCGTGAATAATAATCCGCCTTCGACCCAAAATTTTCTGGTCTTGCCTTTTCTTGCCATTTCCATTAAGTTCTTCGTTAACGGATCTTGATTTAGCCCTTCCTTGATCCAGTCAGCAAAATCGCATGTTACTCGAGAGAGGGTTGCTAGTTCGGCCTTTTGACTCAGGGCATCCGCAATTACATTGGTTTTTCCTGGCTTATATTTCATGACATAATCGAATTCTGCTAAGAAATCTTGCCAACGAGCTTGCTTAGGACTTATCTTCTTCTGATTTTGGAAGTAACTAGTCGCCACATTATTGGTTTGGATAACGAACTGGCTCCCAAGAAAATAGTGTCTCCATACTCGAAGGCAATGTACGATTGCTGTCATTTCTTTGTCGTGTACCGGGTATCTCCGTTCCGTATCATTTAGTTTTCGGCTTTCGTAGGCCACTGGATGGTCATCTTGTAATAACACTCCTCCAATCGCAAAGTCTGACGCATCCGTTTGCACCTGGAATGGTTTCGTGTAGTCTGGTAGCTTTAAGACTGGTTCCTCCGTGACAGCTTTCTTTAGAAGATGAAACGTCATTTGACACTTCTCAGTCCATTCCCACGAAACTTTCTTTTTTAGAAGGTCGGTGAGGGGAGTGGCTTTAGCTGAGTATCCGGATATAAATCTTCGATAGTAGTTTATAAGGCCTAGGAACGATCGTAGTTCAGAAACGTTCTTTGGTGGCTCCCATTATTGGATTGCTCGTATCTTGTTGCTATCCATATGGATCTTCCCATCAACGATCCTATGCCCTAGGAACGTTACTTCTGGTTGGGCAAAAGAGCACTTTTCTATCTTTATGTATAATTGGTTTTCCCTGAGTACTTGGAAGACTAACCGCAAGTGTTCAACGTGCTCTCCTAACGACTCAGAGTAAACTACTATGTCTGTAAGTACACCACTACGAATTTGTCCAAGAATGGGTGAAATATCTTATTCATTAAAGTGCAGAATGTGGCAGGGGCATTCGTTAATCCAAAAGGCATGACTAAGAATTCGTAGGAGCCATACCTTGTCACACACGTCGTCTTTGGTTCGTCCCCTGCTGCTATGCGTACTTGCCAATAACCCGACCTTAAGTCCAGCTTTGTGAACCATCGTGCACTCCCGAGTCGGTCAAATAGATCAGCTACCAGTGGGATAGGGTACTTGTTCTTTATTGTTACTTTGTTCAGGGCCCGGTAGTCTATGCACATTCTTAGACTTCCGTCATGTATCTTCTGGAACAAGACTGGGGCACCGAATGGGGCTTTTGAGGGGTGGATAAATCCGGAATCTAGTAGCTCTTTCAATTGTCTTCTTAGCTCTTCTAACTCCGGTGGAGCCATTCTATAAGGACACATCGCTGGTGGTTTAGCTCCAGGCTCGAGTTCTATCTCGTGATCCACTTCTCTTCTCGGTGGTAACTTCTTTGGTAACTCTGGCGGCATCACGTCCTTGAATTCTTCTAGTACTTTTTTCACTATCTCTGGCATCTTTTCATTGAGAGGGGTGGTTTCTTCTTTTAACGCTGCTAAGTATGTCATTTCTCCCTTCTTTAGTCCCTTGTTGAGTTGCATGGCCGACAAGATCCGGGACTCCGTTTTGCTTCTTTCCAAAGGTACGATGTGTATCGTTGAATCCTTGGTGATACGCATGGTTTGATCTTCGAACGAGAAAGGGCGTACCTGGTCGAAGAACTCCATCCCCAAGACCATGCAATAATCATCCATGGGTACTACGGTTAGATCGATAGGACCTTTCCATCCTCCGATCTCGATAACTACCCTATAAGCGACTCCAAGAATAGGCTCGGAAGGAGAGTTGACAGCTTTCAACCAGCCTATTTCTTTGGTGTACTGAATGTTCATCTTTTCAGCTTCATTTTTAGAAAGGAAATTATGGGACGTACCTGTGTCTACTAAGGCTTTAGTGACTTTCTCGTTTATACTAACTTCCACAAACATGAGTCCTCTTTCCTTCTTCGAGTGGGTCTTTTCTTTTTCCACCGAATTGAGGCGTTGCATTGAGCCTAGTTGTGCCTCGTCTCTCCCTTCCTTTTCTTCTTCGAAGACCATCGCATTGAAGCTTTTCTTCTTGGGACAATGTTTGATTAGGTGGGGGCCGTCACATAAGTAGCACTTGACTTCCCTTCGAGGTCCCCCTTCAATCGCCTTCCCCTTGAAAGTTGATGGTCTTGCAGCGGGTTTATCATCCTTCTGTTGTGGCCTAGTTGTCGGTCTCTCTCCCCCACTAGGTTTCCTAATCGGGGTATCTCTTCGGAAGTCCATAAGGTCTTCCGCTACTGCTATAGCTTCGTCAACATCTTGGACGTTCCTCCTCTTGAGCTCGTTGTAAGCCCAAGATTATAGTCCGTCTTGGAAGTAAAATAACTTGTCTTTCTCCTGTAAATTGGGTAACTCCAGCATCAAGGCGGTGAACTCTGCTATGTAATCTTTAATAGACCCGACATGTTTCAATCCTCAGAGTTTCTTCATGGAAACGTCTTCAGCATTATGGGGGCAGAATTGTTTCTTGAGTTGTCTCTTAAACTCGTCCCAAGTGTCTATGACATATAAGCCTTTTTCAATGTCGCCATGCTTCCGTCTCCACCATAGTGCCGCATTTTCACTCAAGTACAGAACGGCGGTGTCTATTTTGTACTTGTCATCCTTTACTCTGATAGCATTGAAATAACATTCTAGGGACCAGAAAAATTCCTCGAGTAGTTTAGGATCACGCTTACCTCCATATTTCGAGGGCTTAGGTGCTTCTGTGTGTGGCGTCATCTTCGTGACAGATCCTCCGGCTATTGCTGCTTTGCATAGCTTCACTTCATCTTTTAAAGCGCTTATCTTTTCGCGAAACTCATTCCGCAAGGTGTTGACAAGTCCAAGGACTTCTTCCTTGATGACACCGATGGTCTCCTTCAATCCCTCGCTCGTGTCACTTATCTTCGCAACGAACTGATCGACGGTATCCTTCCATTCAAGGATCTCCCCGACGTTGATCTCCGTCCTTGTAAGCTTGGTTTACCAAGCTTGCCAAGGCATCTATCGATTGGTCCCTCTTCTTGGACTTTCTTCCTCTCTCTTCGACAACAGGGGGTAGGTTTGCTACTTTGCTACTTCCTGCTTCCATAGTCATGATCTCTTGCTTGTACGAACCGGGCTCTGATACCACGTGTCACGGGACAATACAATCTCCGTGTGCCACTTAGTGTAACTTCGACTAAGTCAGGCTACGACGCTCCCTTTGGATGTATAAACGACTAAGTAAAGCAAGAGAATAAAGGATTCGAAGTTTCTACAAACGAAAGAGAACTTCTATTAGAGTGTACGAGAGAATACAAGAGAACTTCCAATGGTTTGGAGCAAATGAGCTCCTCCCTATTTATACTTGTCCTTCCCCCTCTTGGGAAGTTTCTAGATATTACTACATTAGTCCTATATTCTTGACTAATCTAGAATATTCTACCAAGTTACATATATTTACAAGTCTTCATGAAATGTTCTAAATCATTCTTTGATGTCCTAGAGAAATCTAGGACGTTCCTGGGTCTAATGGTCTAATGTGTTATACTTGTAATTTCTCCCATTTTCTGGAGTACTCCGGAAGAGTCTAGAATCTCGATCGTGACAGCCAGGAACTCTTCATATTTCTTCCTTATCCTCTGATCTCTCGCATCCACCTTTGTTTCTTTGAAATTACGAGGATGTTAATCGTTGAACTCTTCGTCTTTTTCTTTCTTTTCATCCAAAATACATATGCGTTTCTCTAGGGTTTTAAGCACACTATATGTTGATTGTTTATTGAGTTCTGAAAGGTACACTTGATTTTAGTCGTTTTCTCCGGTTCCAATAAACAATGCCACTTCCAAAACAAAACTAATCTCTAGAAATTGGCGACAGTGGAACAAATGATGATGTCGGAGATCAAGCGGTTGTTCCCTTTTCACGCTCTCCATTTTTTTTTAGGTATTGTTATCCTTTTCTCTAAACCGAATTAATAGAAACGAAATAATCAATTAACGGAATTCTTCTGGTTTTACTTTAGGAAATGTGTGATCCACACTACGATCCCGACGCATTTTTGCCTTTGTGTCTTTCCCCAAAACCTATTTCTATCAAACTCCAACCACAATTTCTCTTTCCCCAAGCCTTTCTGCTCTCCAAATCTCCTGCAAAAATTCGAATATCTTTCACACTCGCTTATTCGGTAACATTGTTTCTCCCTTCTTGTTTTTTTAGTTAATCATATGATATTTAGGTGTGCGTGTTGCTCTACTTATTGATTTTGTTTTTCATATAGGTTGCCAAAAGAGTAAATATGGTAAGTTGTCGTGCTCTTGTTTTTACCTGGTTATGTTTACTTTTTTGTTGTTTTGTTTGCATTCTTGAGTTTTGATGTCAAAAAAACGAATGGTGGACCTTGTAATTGCCTTGCAATCTTGAGTTTGAGAAATATCAGGATTGGGTTCAAAAGCCTACCATAATTCTCTTTTAGAGCGTTTCATTTTTGTTGGAATGGAATGACAAAGTAAAAAATGGGATAAATGAGTAGATAAGTACTGAACTTAGAATCTCAAAAAGAAAAACTACGTAATTAATACCTATACTACATTACTACTCCACTGCAATCCCAATTTTAAGCCTCCATTCCCTTCTATTTGCAACCCTAAATTGAAGAATAATATGAAACCAAAAACGTGACAGATTACAATTCCGATTCCTTGAATTTCTTATTTTCATTGACATATTCCTTTCCTGTTTTCAATGCAGATTAGAGAACTTGTCTTGTTAAACAACAGGACAGGAGATATCATTATGGTGGGATATAACAAGAAGAAATATTAGATTCATATAATTGAATCAAAGCCTTCATTTGCAATAAGCATCATTGAAACCGAATGTGAGGTAAAACACATGCTATACTCATTTTTTTTCATTAATATAGGCATTGTACTTAATTTTTTAATGCATAATAGTAATGTAAATATGTACTTTTTCCCATAATTGCAACATACTTACATTTCTTTTACTTATAAAAAACATCCTTTTCATATATTTTTACATATAGTAGCAACCTACTTTCACTTTGATAACAATATCTACATTGCACTTTTATTGCATATTATTTTTCAAAACAGTAAAGTACATTGCCATGTAACTGCAACTTACCCATAAGTTTATATGTGAGTAATTACCATTCCTTTTGTTTTTCATTTTATCCTTTTGCTACCAGAGGAACTAAAATTCAACCCTTTTATTTGTATTTGTTTTTTAAGGTGAAGTTAATCTTTTGTTATTTGTTTTTTGATTCTGTATAACAGGCACCAATTTAAAGGTGAAACTGAAGGCTTTTTACACTTAAAGTTGAGATGTGGGCATTCTTTTTCAGTGCTAGGTATGTTCTGCTGTTTTTAATCTTTTCTTATTTGAATATTCTTAGTGGCTATGTAAGAGTAAGATACAATTGAGAGTGATACTAAGCTTCTACATATTTTGTTGTGTGTTCTTAGCTTTTCTCACTTATATTGGAGAAACTGAATCTTCCTTATGTTCAAAGTTTTCTGAGAGACACCAAAACACTTTCAGGTCTTATTCCAGGTATGTTCTGTTCTACTAAACATCTTTATATTTTGTTGTCTTCTTGATTCTTGTTTTTCTATGGTAGTTTACAATGATTAGCATTTCATATCTATGCATTTTAGATTCTGTTTATTTATTTATTTAATAAAAAGCATTTTCTCTTTAAAGATCAACCCAATTATGACATTGCACTTTTTTGGACCTTTTCTGTAACAACAATGTTACTTCCAATTTTTTTATTAAAATCACATTTCTCTTTGAAAAACCATCGCAATTAAAAGCTATGTACTTTTCTAGCCTTTTTTTTTTTTCTTTTACAACATTGTTACTTTCAAATAATTTCATATCAAGACATTTTGTTAAAAAGTCCTTACATTATTTTCTTCTCTAGGTATTTTATTTTGAAATTTTTAACATTTATAGCATTGTACTAAGATTTCTTGTTAAAAGCACTCTTTCCCATAGAAAAATTATCCCAAATAAAGCTTTGCACTTTTTTAGTTTTATTTTTCGTTTACAATATTGCTATTTTCAAGTTTTTTTATCAAGACATATTTTTAAAAAGTCTGTACATGTTTTACTTAATAAGGTATTTTACTATGATTTTTTTTATATAAATTTTAGCATTGTACTTTAAGCTTTCTTATTAAAAACAAATTTCCAATTAAAAAATAATCCCAATTAAAGCTTTGCACCTTTTTAGTTTTTTTTAAAAACATTGTTACTTTCAAATTTTTTTATGAAGACATTTTATTGAAAATTTTATACATGTTTTACAAAAAGACATTTTACTTTGAAAAATTTACAAATTATGGCATTGTACTTTCCGTGCTCTTTTTAAAAGCACATTTCTTCTAAAAAAATATCCCAATTAAAGTATTGCGTTTTTATAGTTTTTTTTTTCTTATGACAACAATTTTAATTTCAAATATTATTTTATCAAGACGTTTTATTAAAAAATCTTTACATCTTTTACTGACATTTTACTTTGAAAAATTTACCAAGTATTGTATCTTACTTTTTAGTTTATTTTTTTCAAATACTTCATTTTTACTTTCAAATATTCTTTTATGAAGATAAGTTCATAATAAATCGTTACATTTTTCACTTATCTAGGCATTTTACTCTGAAATTTTTACTAATTATAACATTGTATAGTTTTCGTAATAAAAGCACATTTGCCTTTGAAAAATCATCCTATATAAAGCATTGCACATTCTAGATTTTTTTTCCTTACAATATATTTACTTTCAAATATTCTTTTACCAATTATAGCATTGTACTTTCAGTTTTCTTATTAAAAAACATTTCCTATAAAAAAAGTCATTCAAATTAAAACATTGCAAATTTTTAGTTTTTTTTCCATTACATCATTTTTACTTTATAAACATTCTTTTATCAAAACATATTTTACAAAAACATTTACATTTTTGTTAAGGAAAACACCTGAGTCTACAACTGAGCCTTTCCATCAAGAGAAACGTCTATCCTTTGAAATAAAATTTTCATTTTGGTAAAAGTCTTGATAGGACTTATGTAGTCGTTTTACTTAGAATTTTTTACCAATTATAGCATTGTACTTTCAATTTTCTTATTAAAAGCACATTTCTATTGAAAAATCATTCCAATTAAAGCATTTCATTTTTTTAGTTTTTTTCCTATTACAACATTTTTACCTTCAAATTATCTTTTATCGAAACATATTTTACAAAAATGTTTATTTTTACCTTTTTAGGCATTTTACTTTGAAAGTTTTACAATTTAGAGCATTGTTCATTCAATTTCCTTATTAAAAACACATTTCTTTTGAAAATTCATCCCAAATAAAGCAATGCTTTTTTTTTTGTGTATTGCAACATTTTTACTTTTAAATCTTCTTTTATCAAGACATTTTTTAAAAGCACATTAAAAAAATCATTCCATATAAAGCATTTCATTTTTTTTTCTAAAAATTAATGTTTACTTGTAGATATTTTTTTCAAATCATTTTTTACAAAAATCTCTACATTTGTACTTATCTAGAAGTTTTACTTTGAAAAATTCCATTTTTCTAATAAAAACACATTTTTTTTAAAAAATCATTCAAATTAAAACATTGCATTTTTTTAGTTCCATTTTCCTAATAAAAACACATTTCTTTGGAAAAATCATTCCAATTAAAGCATTGCATTTTTTTTTTAATAAAACATGTGGACTTTTGATAATTTTTTATCAAGACATTTTTTTCAAAAATCTTTACATTTTTTTTACTTATTTAGGCATTTTACTTTGAAAGCTTTATTAATTATAGTATTGGACTTTCCGTTTCCCTAAGAAAAGCGCATTTTATTTTTGAAAATTCATCCCAATTGAAGCATTTAATTTTTTTAGTTTTTTTTTCAAATAAAACATGTTTACAAAATCATTGCATCTTTTACTTATCTAGGCATTTTACTTTGAAAATTTTACCAATTATAACATTGTACTTTTTATTTTCTTAAAAAAACATTTTTACATTCAAATATTTTTTTATCAAGACATTTTTTTACAAAAATCTCTACATTTTTACTTATCTCGGCATGTTACTTTGAAAAATTTACCAATTACAAAATTTTACTTTCCACTTTTTTAAGAAAAGCACATTTATTTTGAAAAATCATTCCATTTAAAGCATTGCAATTTTTTAGTTTTTGTTTCGAATAAAACATGTTTACTTTTGAATATGTTTTTATCAAGACATTTTTTACAAAATTCTTTACATTTTTGACCTTTTTATGCATTTATTAGGAAAAATTTACCAATTACAACATTGTACTTTTTGTTTTCTTAATAAAAGTACATTTCTTATAAAAAGTCATCCCAATTAAAGCAATGCATTTTTGTATTTTTATTTTCTAATAAAATATAATTACTTTTAGAGATTTTTTATCAAGACATTTTTTTATAAAAATCTTTATATTTTTTTTTTACTTATCTAGGCTTTTTACTTTGGAAACCGCATATAATATAGCATTGGACTTTTGGTTTTCTTCATAATAGCGCATTGCTTTTGAAAAATCACCCCAATTAAAGCATTACATTTTTAGTTTTTTTTTTCTCATAAAACATCTTTACTTTTAGATATTTTTTTATAAAGACATTTTTTACAAATATCTTTACCTTTTTTACTTATTTAGGCATTTACTTTGAAAAATTTACCAATTACAGCATTGTACTTTTTTGTTTTCTAAATAAAAGTACATTTGTTTTATAAGAACATTTCCCCTCCTCCTCCTACAAGCTGGCTTTTGGAAGTGAGTTCTACACTTGAAAATATTTCAGTTTTAATATTGAAAAATCAATCCGTTTATAGCATTGCACTTTTCAATTTTCTTTTTGTTATTGCATTGTAACTTTCATGTTTTTTTTTCTTATAATGTTATGTCACTTTGAAAAATCTATCAATTTTTTCGATTTATAGCATTGCATTCTTCATTTTTCTTTTTTCTACATCATTTTATTTTGAGAAATCTATTAATTTTAGGACTACGCTTTTCGGTTTTTCTTTTTGTTACAACATTGTAAATGTCAAAATTATTTCTTACCATGACAGTTTAATTTGAAAAATCTATCAAATATATTTTTAACAAATTACCAATTGTAGCATTGTACTTTCAGTTTTCTTAATAAAAGCACATTTCTTTTGAAAAATCATCCTAATTAAAGCATTACATTTTTAAAATTTTTTTTACTATTAGAACATTTTTACATTAAAATATTTTTTTTTTATCAAGACATCTTTTACAAAAATCTTTACATTTTTTAGTTGTCTTGGCATTTTACTTTAAAAAATTTACTTGTGATAACATTGTAATTCTAGTTTTCTTATTAACATCACATTTCTTTATAAAATTTATTCCTTTTAAAGCATTGCATTTTCTTAGTTTTTATTTTACTATTTTAAAATTTTTACTTAAAAATAATCTTTTATCAAAAACAAAATTCAAAAATTTCTCCATTTTTTACTTATCTAATCATTTTACTTTGAAAAATTACAAAATATGGCATTGTACTTTCAATTTTCTTATTAAAAACACATTTCTTTTTAAAAATCATCCGAATTAAAGCATTGCATTTTTTTTCTAGTTTAATTTTGTTTGTCTTTTTTATTATTATAACATTTTAACTTTTAAATATTCTTTTATCAAGACATTTTTTACAAATTTTGTGCATTTTTCACTTATGTAGACATTTTATTTTGAAATTTTTTATTAGTTATAGCATTATACTTTATGTTTTCTTAATAAAAGCACATTTCTTTTGAAAAATCATTCCAATTCAAGCATTGCATTTAGTTAGTTTTATTGCTTTTTACAACATTTTAACTTTCAAATTATCTTTTATCAAGACATTTTATACAACAATCTTTACATGTTTTACTTATCTAGGTATTTACTGTCAAAACATAACCAATAATAGCATTGTACTTTTCGTTTTCTTATAAATAAGACATTTCTTTTAAAAAATCTTCTGAATTTTTTTACCTTTTTAGGCATTTTACATTGAAAAATTTACCAATTATAGCATTATACTTTTTGTTTTCTTATTAAAAGCATAATTCTTTTGAAAAATCATCCCACTTAAAACATTGCCTTTTTTTTTAGTTTTTTTTACTATTACATTGTACTTTCAAATATTCTTAATCAAAACATTTTTTACTAAAATCTTTACATTTATTACTAATCTAGGAATTTGACTATGAAAAAACTTACCAATTATAGCATCGTACATACAGTTTTATTATCAAAAGCATATATCCTACGAAAAATCATCCTAATTAAAGCTTTGTGTTTTTTTAGATTTTTTAATTATTACAACATTTTTACTTTCCAATATTCCTTTATCAAGACATTTTTTACAAAATTCTTTACATTTTCTAGTTATGTAGGCATTTGACTTTGAAAAAGTTACCAATTATAGCATTGTACTTTCAGTTTACTTATTAAAAGCATATATCTTCTAAAAATCATCCCAATTAAAGCATTGCATTTTTTTAGTTTTTTTTGTTACTATTACAACATTTTTACTTTAATAAATATTCTTTAATCAAAACATTTTTTTATAAATATCTTACATTTTTTTTTTTTACTTTTCTAGGCATTTTACTTTGAAAATTTTACCAGTTATAGCATTGTACTTTCACTTTTTTTTTTTTTTTTATTAAAAGCACATGTCTTTTGAAAAATCATCCCTATTAAGACATTGCACTTTTTTTACTGTTATTAATCAAGCCAGTTTTATTTTTCAAAAAGCTTCCTATTTTTTACTTTTCTAGGCATTTTACTTTGAAAAATTTACCAATTATAGCATTGTACTGTCTGTCTTCTTATTAAAAGCACATATCTTTTAAAAAATTATCTTATTTATAGCATTGCATTTTTTTAGTTATATTTTTTTTTATTTTTTTTTACTATTACAACATTGTTACTGTAAAGTATTCTTTTATCAAAACATTTTTAATAAAATTTTTACATCTTTTAATTATTTAGGCATTTTACTTTGAAAATTTTACCAAATATTGAATTGTATTTTCACTTTTCTTTTTAAAAGCACATATCTTTTGAAAATTATCCCAATTAAAGCATTAAATTTTTTTTTGTTTTTGTTTTTTTTACTTTTACAATATTTTTACTTTCAAAAATTCTTTTATCAAGACATCTTTTCAAAAATTCTGTAATTTTTTACTTATGTAGGCATTTGATCTTGAAATATTTATCATTTATAGCATTGTACATTTAGTTTCCTAATCAAAACCAAATTTTGTATGAAAAATCATCCGAAATAAACATCAATTTTTTTTTGTACTTTTTAATATTACATCATTTGTAATTTTAAATATTCTTTTTTCAAGATATTTTTTACAATGTTCTCTACGTTTTACTTTAAAATATTTACCTATTATAGCTAGCATTGTATTTTCAGTTTTCTTATTTACTGCACATTTCTTTTGAAAAATCATCCCATTTAAATATTTTATATTTTTATAGTGTTTTTTTACATCAATTTTACCCACAAGTATTCTAATATGAAGACATTTTTTTACAAAAATATTTACATTTTTTATTTATCTAAATATATTTCTTTGAAAAATTTACCAATTATAGCACTGTAGTTTCATTTTCTTATTAAAATCATAATTCTTTTGAAATATCATCCTAGTTAAAGCTATGAATTTTTTAAGTTTCTTTTTACTATTACAACATTTTTACTTGCAAATATTCTTTTTTCAAGACATTGTTTACAAAAATATTTACATTTTGCTTTGAAAATTTTACCTTTTCTAGCATTGTATTTTCAATTTTCTTATTTAAAACACATTTCTTTTGAAAAACCATCACAATTAAAGCATTGAATTTTTTTTTTATCATTACATCATTTTTACTTGCAAATATTCTTTTTTTAAGACATTTTTACAAAAATCTTTACATTTTTTTATTATCTAGGCATTTTACTTTGAAATTTTACCAATTATAGCATTGTAATTTCAGTTTTCTAAATAAAAACACATTTCTATTGAAAAATCATCCTAACTAAAGCGATGTTTTTTTTTTTGTTTTGTTTTTGTTTTTGTTTTTGTTTTTACATCATTATTACTTGCAAATATTCTTTTATCAAGACATTTTTTTTCCAAAATCTTTACATTTTTTTTACTTATCTAGGCATCTTCCTTTGAAAAAGTTTGCCAATTATAGCATTGTACGTTTAATTTTCTATTTAAAAACGCATTTCTTTTGAAAAATCATCCCAAATAAAGCATTGTGTTTTTTTAGTTTTTTTTCCTATTAAAAATTTTTTACTTTCAAGTTTTCTGTTATCAAAATATTTTTTACAAAAATCTTTACATTTTTTAAATATTCAGGCATTTTACTTTGAAAAATTTATCAATAACAGAATTGTACTTTCAGTTTTCTTATTAAACGTACATTTTTTTTTTGAAAAATTATACCAATTAAAGCATTGCATTTTTTAAAGTTTTTTTTTTTAATATTACATCAGTTTTACTTATAAATATTCTTTTATCAAGACAATTTTTACTAAAATCTTTACATTTTATTTATTTATCGAGACATCTTCTTTTGAAACATTTACTAATTATAGCATTGTACTTCAAATTTTCTTATTAAAAAGACTTCTTTTGAAAATGATCACCTTTACAACATTGCATTTTTTTAGGTTTTTTACTATTACATCATTTTTACTTGCAAGTATTCTTTTTTCAAGACATTTTTTTACAAAAAAAAGCATTATATTTTTGACTTATCTAGGCGTTTTACTTAGAAAAAATTACCAGTGTATTTTCAATTTTCATATTAAAAGCACCTTTCGTTTGAATTATATCCCAATTAATGCATTAATTTTTTTTAGTTCTTTTTGTTGTTACATCATTTTTGCTTCCAAATGTTCTTTTATCAAGACATGTTTTACAAAATTGTTTACATTTTTTACTTATCTAGGTATCTTACTTTGAAATTTTTACCAATTATAACATTGCACTTTCAATTTCTTAATAAAAACACATTTCTTTAAAAAATTCATCCCAAATAAAACAATAAATTTTTTAATTTTTTTAATTTTTATTTTTTATTTTTTTACATCATTTTTACTTGTATTCTTTTATCAAAGACATTTTTTCCAAAAAACAATACATTTTTTATTATCTAGGTATCTTATTTTAAAAGGTTTACCAATTATAGCATTATACTTTCAGCTTCTTATTAGAAGCACATTTCTTTTGAAAAATCATCCCAATCATGGCATTGAACTTTTATAGTTTTTTTTTTTCTACTATTACATCAGAGTTTTACTTGCAAAAACTTTTTTCAAGACTTTTTTACAAAAATCTTAACATTTTTTATTATCTAGCCATTATACTTTGATTACCTGTTATAACACTATATTTTCAGTTTTGTTATTAAAAGCACAAGTCTTCAGAAAAATCATCCCAATTAAAGCATTGATTTTTTTTTATTTTTATTTTTTATTTTTTTTATTTTTTATTTTTTTTATTTTTTTTTGTACTTTTACAACATATTTGTTTCCAAATAATTGTTTTTTAAGACATCTTTTACAAAAATCTTTACATTCTTTATTATCTAGGCATTTTAGTTGAAATTTTTACCTATTATAACACTATATTTAAAAGCACATTTCTTTTAAAAAATCATCCCATTTAAAGCATTGAACATTTTAATTTTTTTTTTCTATTATAACATTTTTACTTGCCAATATTATTTTTCCAAGACATTTTTTTACAAAAATCTTTACATTTTTAACTTATCTAGGCATTTTACTTTGAAAAATTTAACAATTATAGCACTGTATTTTCATTTTCTTATTAAAAACACATTTCTTTTGAAATATCATCCCATTTAAAGCTTTGAATTTTTATAGTTCTTTTTACTATCACATCATTTTTACTTGCAAATATTCTTTTTTCAAGACATTTTTACAAAACTCTTTACATTTTTAACTTATCTAGACATTTTACTTTGAAAAAGTTTAACAATTATAGCACTATATTTCATTTTTTTTTTATTAAAAACACATTTCTTATGAAATGTCATCCCTATTACAGCTTTGAATTTTTTTTTTAGTTCTTTTTACTACTACATCATTTATACTTGCAAATATTCCTTTTTCAAGTCATTTTTTACAAAAATCTTTTCATTTACTTTGAAAATTTTATCAATTATAACATTGTATTTTCATTTTTCTTATTAAAAGCACATTTATTTTGTAAAATCACCCCAATTAAAACATTGCATTTTTATAGTTTTTTTTACGATTACATCGTTTTTACCCGCAAATATTCTACTATGAAGACATTTTTTTCAAAAATCTTTACATTTTTTATTTGTCTAAGCATATTACTTTGAAAAATTTACCAATTATAGCACTGCATTTTCATTTTCTTATTAAAAACATATTTTTTTTGAAATATCATCCCAATTAAAGCTATTAATTTTTTTTAGTTCTTTTTACTATTGCAACATTTTTTCTTGCAAACATTCTTTTTTCAAAACATTTTTTACAAAAGTCTTTACATTTTACTTTGAAAATTTTACCTATTATAGCATTGTATTTTCAATTTTCTTATTTAAAGCACATCTAAAAAAAAGCAATTAGGGCATTAAATGTTTTTTAGTTTTTTTACTATTACATCATTTTCACTTTCAAATATTCTTGTTGACATTTTTAAGCAAAAAGCTTTACATTTTTTATTTGTCTAAGCATTACTTTGAAAATTTTACCAATTATAGGACCGTGTTTTCAATTTTCTTATTAAAAGCACATTTTCCTTGGTAAAATCAACCCGATAAAGTTTTGCACTTTTTATTAAAAAATATCTAAAATTTTACATATCATGCATTCTACTTTGAAAATTTTACCAACTATAGCCTTGTACTTTTAGTTTTTCTTAATAAATGCATATTTTCTCTTTGAAATCATCCAAATTATAACTTTTCACTTTTTAGTTTTTTTTCTCTATTATAGCATTTTTAATTTCAAATATTCTTTTATCCGCCATTTTTTTAAAAAAAAACTTTACATTTTTAACATATCTAAGCCTTCTACGTTTAGCTATATATCAAATATACCATTATACCATTGTAGCTTTAGTTTTATTCTTAAAAACACATTTTTCTTTGTACCAATTATAGTATTGTACTTTTAGTTATATTATTAAAAGCACATTTCCGTTTGAAAACTTATCCTAATTAAAGCATTGTACTTTTAAAGATTCTTTTTTTTTTTCTATTACAACTTTTTTATTATCAAATGTTCTTTTATCAAGACATTTTATTAAAAAAATATTTACATTTTTACTTATCTAGGCGTTTTACTTTGAAATTTTTGCCATAGATAGCATTTAACTTTCAATTTTCTTAAGAAAAGCACATTTCCCTTCAAAAAAACCATACAAATTAAATCTTTGCACTATATAGCATTGTAACTTTCACAAAATATTCTTATTAGCGCATTTTATTCCAAATAAATTCCATTTATAGAATTGCACTTTTTTTGCTATCAATGCATTTTATTGTATCAAGTCACTTTGTTTTGAAAGAAAGAATAATTCTTTTCTCATCAAGGCAGTTAATTTAAAAAATCCATCAATTTTTTTTGTATCTTGAGATTTTATTTTGAAAATCTATTTTTTTTTCTTTCAAAGAGTTTTACTTTGAAAAATTTATCCATTTGTTATATCAAACCGTTTTACTTTGGAAAACCTACCCACTATAGCATTGTACTTTCAGTTTTCTTTATATAAGCACATTTATCTTTCAAAAGTCAACCCATTTATAGCATTGCATTTTGCAGTTTTCTTTTTGTTCAAAATGATTATCTTCATATTTTATTTTATCAAGTCTAAAAAGTCTATCAACTTTTTTCTTATCAAGGCATTTTACTTTAGAAAATTTATCCTGTTTTTTTTTGCTCATCAAAGCACTTTATTTTTTGAATAATCCATCATTACAACTTTTTACTTTGAAAAATCTACCAATTATAAGTCTAAAAAGTCTTATCAAATATTTTTACTTGAAAAGTCTTATCAACTTTTCATATTTTATTTTATCAAGTCTAAAAAGTCTTATCAAATCTTTTTACTTGAAAAATTTATCATTTTTTTTATAAAGGCATTTCACTTTGAAAAATCATCATAGTTGTTTTCTTTTAGTTACAAGTTACAATATTACAACTTTTATTTATTTATTTGTAATCTTATCAAGTCATTTTAGTTTACTCTATCAAAGTTTTTTATTATCAAGGCATTTTACTTCAAAAAATCTAACAACTATAACATTGCTTTTTTCTTTATGTTACAACATTAAAACATTCAAAGAATTTCATTATCAAGTCTTCTTACTTTGAAAATCAATCATATTTTTTCATTATCAAAAATCTATGAGTTTGTAGTTTCACTTTTCTTATTTTAAGCACATATCTTGTTGAAAAATCAACCCCATTTTAGCATTACACTTCCAGTATGTTTCTTTCTACCACAACATTGAAAAATCTATGAATTATTGCATTGCATTTTCAGTTTTATTATTATAAGCATATTTACCTTTGAAAAGTCACCCTGTTTATAGCATTGCACTTTTCTTATAATGTCATGTTACTTTGAAAAATCTATCAATTTTTTCTAATAAAGGCATGTTAATTGAAAAATCTATGATTTATAGCATTACATGTTTTATTTTTCTTTTTTCTACATCATTTTATTTCGAAAAATCTATTAACTATAAATGTCAGTTTCAGTATTTTAGTTTGAAAAATCTATCAAATTGTTTCTCATCAAGTCTTTTCACATTGAAAAATCTACCAATTATAGCATTTTATTTTTAAGTTTTCTTTCTGCTTCTAAATTTTCTTACCAAGGTCTTTACTTTGAAAATCAACCCAATTTTAACATTGTTACTTTCACATTTTTTTCTCATCAAAACATTTTACTTCTAAAAACCTACCAATCATAGCACATTTTTCTTGTAAAATCAACCCAATTAAAGCATTGCAGTGTCCTGTTTTCTTTCTGTTACAATATTCAATAAGAAAATGTGTTGAACTTATTATCAGCACATGTATGTTTATAAAAGTTTTTGAAATGTACTTTGTTCATTACATTTTTGTATGCTCTGTTGATGGTTATTTGTTTTCGGTAGTTGATAATAATTGTTTTAGAAAAATCAGGTTCAGAAGCCACATTTGCATATAGGCAGGTTTGTGATTCCTGTTTCTTACATTCTATCTGTTACTTTTAGCTTAATGAAATATATTTAGCTTAATATAAAAAAATTCAATATTTTTTATGAGTTAATTATCTGATTTGAAATTTACTGTTGCTTATTTTGGTGACAAGTTTTCTTGCCAACACTTGCTTTTTTATTACTTACTTGTGTTATTGTTTACTTATGGATATTTAAGAGCAATCAACACTTCATTTTAGCTCTTGTTTTTGCACTATTTTCATATGCATCATTTGTATATGGTGTGTTTTATGCATGTCGTTGTTTTGTAAAAGGTGATAGGTAGTTTTTATATTAAAAGCCAATACAACTTTTTCTTGGTCAGAGTTGACTTTTCACAACTGAAAATATCTTGTTTATATTTTAATTTCTAATTGCAGTTTTATCTATAGGTAGGTTTTTTGTGTGTTGGGTATTTATTTATCTTTTCTTGCTTTTATTTGATATCACATAGTGCGATTTATTTATTTGTGGTAGGTTTTAGTTAATGGTTGGTTTCCAATGTATTTCTTAAAATTGAAATCAATCACAGTTGCTTGTATGTTTGTTTGATGAGTGTGATGTTTTATAAAATTTTCCCTCATATCTCTGTTCTAGCATTGTTGCTTACACTTACACATATTATCAATATTCAAATTAGTAATATGTCTTTATTCTTTAGTGTTATGTTTGTTTTAAGCTAAAAGTGAGAAGAAAATCCAAAAAGATTTCAAACCCATTATCTTTTGTGGATGCAATGTTTGCATTCTTTTATGTATTATGTTAATTGTTATCTTTCTTCGCTTTTGATTATCTGTTTGTGAAAAACGTATTTGTAACTGCTTATTGTTATAAATTTATCATACATTTGAAATGCAAAAAGCTGTCAATTCATACACTATTTCTGACTTTATTTATTTATTTTATTGGTCATTACTCACTTTTGATTTTTTTTCTCTCAGTTTACTACCAAGTCTAGTGGCAGATTCAAATAGTTTTTTTTTTTTTTTTTTTTTTTTTTTTTTTTTTTTTTTTTTGTTATAAAAAGAGCCCTTATTATTATTATTTATTTATTTTTTAAATTTTTTCTTGCCAACACTTGCTTTTCTATTACTTACTCGTGATATTGTTTACTTATGGATATTTAGTTTCTGTCTTTGAATTTATGTAACATTTATTTATTTGCCTCGTTTTAGTTGGAAATGTAAGTGTAGTTGCAACAGGATCCTTATGATCTTTAAGAGCAATCAACGCATCATTTTAGCTCTTGTTTTGCACTGTTTTCATATGCATCATTTGTATATGATGTGTTTTATCATAAAATCCAATACAACTTTTTCTTGGTTAGACTTGACTTTTATGCATGTTGTTTTGTAAAAGGTGATAGGTAGTTTTTATATTAAAACCCAATACAACTTTTTCTTGGTTAGACTTGACTTTTCAAAACAAAAAATATCTTGTTTACATTTTGATGTCCAATTGCAGTTTTATCTGTAGGTAGGTTTTTTGTATGTTGGTTATTTATTTAATCGACAATGCTGTGAATTATTTATATTTGTTGGTAGCTTGTTTACCGTTACATATTTTCTTGATTTTAACTAACCCCAAATTTGCCTCTGTTCTAGCATTGTTGGTTACACATATTACTAATTTTCAAATTAGTAATATGTCTTTTGAGTTTTATTTATGTTTTAACCTAAAGGTGAGAAGAAAATCCAAGAAGATTTTCAAGCCCATATTCTTTGATGGATTCAATGTTTGTTCGTGTTTGAATTCCTCCAATGTGTATTGATAATCTGTCATAGTTCATAATGGGTTTTGTGTGTTTATGGTTCTCATATGTGTGTGTAATAGGATAGGATATACAATTCAATAACATTATATCTGATTGGGATGTTTGATATATTATTGCCAATAATTGTTTTCTAGAATCTATTGAAAGCTTTCCCAATTTAGGATTGTTATTTCTTATTTTTATGGTTTCTGCCTTTGTCCATAAGCATTTATTAGTTACTAATGCTTATTTGATTTCAGATATATTATTGTCTAATACAACTATTTTCTACTTTTGGTTGTTTAATTTCACCTGTATATAGACTTTTTTTTTTTTTTTTTTTTTCCAAATGTAGTTTTACTTTAAAATATTCCTTAATTGGTAAGTCATTAATCATTTTATTCACCATCTGTGTTTTTTTGTAAACGCTTGCTGTTAGTTAATTGTTTACGCTTCATAATATTTGTTTTAGAAAAATCCAGTAACAGGTTCAAAAAGCCACCTGACCAAAATTTGCATAGGCTAAAGCACGTTCATGTTCCCTAATTCTTTCTTGCTTTGGTTAAATACACTTTCTTACTTTCTAACCATTTCTTTTATGCCCTAAAGATATTTTGTGTTGATTATAAGTTTTTTTTTTTTTTTTTTTTTTTTTTTTTTTTTTTTTTTTTTTTTGGCGATTGCATGGTTGGTGTTTCATAGCTTTGTTTATCCTTGAAAGCAAGCCAGATATGAGCTGAGGGCCAGGTAGGGCATGTCAGACTCATACTGTGGGGACAAAGGTAATCCAGTTTGTAGAGCAGAGCTGTGGACCCCTTGCATGTTGTTGTTGTTATTATGTGTATTGTTTGTTATGTATCAGTATAGTGGATGAAACTCACTAAGTTTCGAGCTTGCAGTTGTGGATTTTGTTTCAGGTACTTCGGATGATCGCAGGAAGGTGAAGGCGTGATCGTGCACCTCCTCTTGTTTTTATCACATGATTTTGGGATAGCTCTGATGAAAACCTTGTTTTGAAAACAATTTGTAAACAATAATGATTTTTGGATGTTTTAAAAAGTTAAATTTTTTTATGAATTTTATGGATGTTACATTAATGACAGGCAATTAGTAGCAATCAACATATTCCTCAGTCTCAATTTCATAGATAGTGTAAGAATTATCTTCGATATCACCATTTGTTGAGAGCCAAGTGTTGACTTCTCAGTCATGTTCAAAATCTTGACTTGTTCGTTTTTGGTTAAGGTCTCATTCACAATTTTTACAAGATCATCAACATTCAAACATTCATTTATGCGTAAGAATCATTTGGAAATTTATCGTATGCAATTATATTACTTTCACAGTCATATGTTGTTCCATCAATTTGTTCTTTTTTATACGAAAGAAAAGGAAGCATTTTCCAATGATGTTCATCGCATATGTCAGTTGAATGATAAAATTTTGTTAGTTTACCATACAAATGCTTAGCAGAATTACAATATATGTTTCTTTGTTTAATAAGCATCGAATTGTCCATCCTAAGTGAATCTCTATCTATTAAAAGATTTGTTATTCTAAGATCAAGAGATTCCATTAGTCCCTTCTTCTCTTCGAGTTTATTTCTAGCTTCATATAATTGGGACTTGGACTTTTCTACTTCACTACTCATAGAGATTAACATGTCATTAAGATAAGCACATATATTATCAAACTCAGACAAAACATCATTAAATGAGTTAAGAAGATTACGTACCTTAGTAGTCATTGGTGATTTAGTCGAGACTGTGGACATGCTCAATGAGCTGGATTTCGTATCTCGTCCTCATACAATCCAGATGACCATATTTGATAAGTTTGTTGTTCTTCGTCATCCCCTTTAGCAACCAAACAAACACCCTTATTTCGAGTTCTATTCTATTCTCCTCAATCTTCTTAGCATAATACGCCTCGTCTTTAACTCTCTCCTTCTCTTCTTTCTTCCTAAGCATGCAGTCCTTTGCCAAATAGTTCGACCCATTGCAGTAGTTACAATCGTAACTCGAGTCTCCTTTAAGTTTCAACTCCTTCTCATACGACTCCTTAACATCATTCTTTTCTACTTTCGAATCACCCTTCACACTTTTTCCAGATGAACTATTTCCTTTAACCTCATTGCTATTCTTGACTTTTGGATTAAAATGCTTCTTGAAGAATTTCTTTGTTTTGTTGTTTGAATAGTAAGCGACAACTTCATCATCAAGGTTAAACAAGAAACCTTCTTCATCATTTTTGGCTTTTTCATCAGATTCGACTTCAGATTCCTTTACTGCAACTTTCGAGTCCAAAGCTAAAGGTCCTCCAAGACTCAATTTACTTTCTTCAACAATATCATTGATCTCGCTTTCATGTGCTTTCAAGACACTATACATATTTGAAAGAGAACAACCATCAAAGCTTTCTTGAGTCTTGATCATCAAACTAATGTTCACCCACTCCTTTTGTAAGCCCATAAGAAAAGTAAGATTGAACTCCTGGGATGAACGAGTCACTCCATATCGAGAACACTTGAAAATCAATTCATTCAATCGATCATAGTACTATTCGATTGATTAATTGTCCTTTTGCTTGAACTCTCCCAACTCTAGCAAACATTGTTTTATAGAACTCTTCTTTGTCTTCTCATTACCTTGATATTTCTCATTCAAGGTATCCCAAATCTCCTTTGCAGTTTCACAACCTCGAACGTAATTATAAACTACTGGTGGAAGAGCACCACGTAATTCACGTAGACATTTATTATCGTTCGCCTTCATTTTGTTTCCTTGCGTGTGATCATATCCTCATTTGTAGCAGCAATACCAATGTCGACTAACATCACCTGACAATATTCTCCTCTTTTGATGGATCTCATCAGATATTCATCGATTCTGTTCAGATAATCTTCCATCCTATCAGCCCATTGCTCATAATACTCTGGAATCAACATCGGAATCTTAGTTGATGATCCGATCAAGTGAGAGAAACTAGACATCGTGTTCATGTTGAAGTTCGTCATTGTTGAACATATTTGAAGAAAAAGAGCTTTTGATTCAAATAGAAATCTACGAAGAAAATCAATCATAGATTGATATAAAATTAATCGATCTAACACACAGAGTGTAGAATCAATTCAAAACAATCAATTGACACCAGTTTCCTGATTCCATTTGCGGAAGATTTTGAATCAGAACGAGCGATTAAAAAAATGAAAAATACGAGAAAACTTCAATCGATTGAGTGAATCCTGCTCTGATATGAATTGTAGTGTGTTAGATTTGATTACAAACACAAATGATACCAAGAAAGTAGTAAAGAACACACGATATAAATATAATTTGGTTGGCTCAATTATTAGTCTAGACAAGTACAAGAGTTTGAGAGTACAAATGACAAAAATGACGCTCTAGGTAGTTACTCAACTATATGTACTTACCCTATTTATAGGGTACATCAAACTTACAAAAAGTTACAAGGACTATACACTAAAGTGTTGAAACTACTAGGCCTTGTAAATTAGATAGAGTGTCGAAGTCATGTTGATTTCGACTTCTTACAGATTCTGACTACTGCGACTCCTCACTATACACATTCAACCCCAACAGTATTTATTCCCTCGAGAAATTGGAAATGGACCCATAAATTCGATACCCCAAATATCGAATACTTCACAAACTTGGATGTTATTTTAGGGCATCTTATTTCGGGAAAAAATGTTGTCCGATCATTGGCACGAACCACAATCTTTGACATATTTTGTAGCGTCCATGAAAATCGTGGGGCAATAAAATCCTGCATCGAATATCTTCTTTGCTATGTATTGCACTCCGTGATGTCCTCCGGTTGTCCGTTGTGGCAATGCATCAGAATTTCTATCCTTTCCCTCCCGAATATGCATCTTCTAAGAATTCCATCCGCACAACTTCTAAGAAGATAAGGTTCATCCAAAAAATAGTATTTGACTTCCGAAAACAATTTCTTCTTTTGTTGATGGGTTAAACCTTTTGGGAGGTAGCCACTGGCTAAATAATTGGCAATGTCCGCATATCATGGCTCATTCCATGCGATCACCATTAGATATTCTTCAGGAAAATCATCTCCAATTTCTTTTTTCTTTCAACTCTTCCATCTTCGGATTTTCCAATCCCGAGAGGTGATCGCCCGCCACATTTTCCATACCCTTTTTGTCTCTAATCTCTATGGCGAATTCTTTAACGAGGAGTACCTATCAGATCAACCTTGTATTTGCATCCTGCTTAGTAAATAGATATTTAAGAGAAGAATGGTCAGTAAAAACAATAGTTTTGGACAAGACTAGAAAATGGCAGAATTTATCAAATGCGTAAACAACGGTCGAAAGTTTTTTTTTCGGTTGTGGTGTAGTTTTCTTAGGCCGAGTTTAGTGTGCTGCTTGCATAGTATATAGGTTGAAAGTGCTTATCAACCCTTTGTCCATGGACTACACCTACAACAAAATCACTAGCATCACACATGAGTTCAAATGAGAGGATCCAATTTAGGGCAACCATAATTGGGCATTTGTCAATTTTTCTTTTAATGCTTCAAAAGCTTTAAGACATTCCTTAGAAAAATCATATGCAGCATCTTTTAAAAGAAGTTGAGTTAAAGGCCTAGTTATTTTTGAAAAATCTTTTATGAAATGGCGGTAAAATCCTACATGGCCTAGAAAACTCCTAACCCCCTTCACGTTTGTTGGAGGTGGTAATTTAGCTATGGTGTCGACCTTTGTATGATCCACCTCTATCCCCGATTTTTATGGCCCAACACAATCCCTTCTTTCACCATAAAATGATACTATTCCTAATTCAAGACCAAATTGGACTTTTCAAACATAACAATCATTAAATCAAGGTAGACAAACAATCTTCGAAAGAGGGTCTGAAAATAGAAAAATCGTTCATGAAAACTTCCATGAACTTCTCAACCGTATCGTGGAAAATGGCCATCATACATGTTTGGAAAGTGGCCAGTCCGTTGCATAATCTGAATGACATCCGACGATAAGCTAAAGTCCCGCTAGGACAAGTGAAGATGGTTTTCTCTTGGTCTTGAGGATCAATAGGAATCTGAAAATATCCTAAAAAACCGTCCAGAAAACAGTAATAAAGATGACCGGATAAGTATTTGAGCATTTGATCAATAAAGGGAAAAGGAAAGTGGTCCTTGCAAGTGACTGTTGGATATAGTGTCTAAGCCCATAACTATATTTGGTATGTACTTGACCCGACCCGACATGGTCCATTTGGGTTGCACTTCACCCGAACAATTTATGGATAATATTTGAGAATAGTACAAGTTATGATTTATTAATATATTATAAGTTCTAATATATTAATATAAGATCATATTATTTAATTAGTAGTGATCTATAATTAATCTAGGATTAATTTAGTGATCAAAGATATTACTAATTAAATATGGGCTTCTATATTTATATAGTGTGGGCTTATGCTTATTTGGAATGGGCTAGGCTTGGATGGAGAAGTCCATGGATACTCCATGGAGCTTTAACCCATGGATCTCATGGAAATGAAGAGACATGGGTATTAGGGTTTACATGGATGTAACCCTAATCCACCACACTATATAAAGGAGGTCTTGGTTCTTGAAATCACACTAGTTGACACTTGTTGAGGTGAGGGCCGATTTCAAGAGAAGTGGTGACTATTCTCTCAAAGTTCCAAGTTTGTGGTGATTTGTGACTTTCATTTGAGGCATCCACACTATTGGTGCTAGGCTCTAAAACTCCAAGCAATCAACTACAACTACAAGGTAAGTGTTTATACTAGCTTTATTTGATTCAAGTTCCCCATGCCATGCTAGTTAGGATATAAGCCTTGGAAAAATTAATTATTTGCATGTATCTTAGACAAACATAGATCCAAGGTTTATTAGGGTTGCATGTACACTTAGGAAGTGTTAGAATGCTGAAAACCCATTAGTGGTATAAGAGCCTAGGCTTGTTTGTTTGATACTTGTTGCAATATGCTTGAAAAAGTCGAAAAATTTGCTGTCTGACTGCTGAACTCGCCGAGTCCATGGGGGGACTCGCCGAGTTCACTTGTATCTTCAACCTACTCGCCGAGTAGGTTCATGCACTCGGCGAGTAGGGTCGACAGAGTGCATGTTTTCGACTTTAGTTGCTGGAAATGGATTAGAAACATTACCCTAAACTGTTTTGGTACTTGAAAACTTGTTTTAGATGGTGTAATGTCTTTTCTAACTCATTTACAACAACTAGTTATCAAAATTACAAAGATTAAGTGTGATTTTGATATATGAAAGTGTTCATGTTCATGATCTTGTTCTTATGATGTTTAGATGATCATAGGAATTATGTTTAACCTATGTGGTAGATTAATTCTTGATCATAATGTGATTTAATGGAGTCCATAACTTGTCCTCAAGTTATGGAAAAACCAAAAGTCTCTTGGATTGAAAACCATTAAAAGAACACAAGAGTTAGAAAAGTGAAGAGTCTTCATTTTATTACTCTATTAAACTCATAAGTTACAAGAAATGAAAAGTTTTGGAAGTTTACAAAACTTGCCCTCAAGTTTTGGAACAAGTAAAGTCAAGTTAAAACTTTAGTTCCAACCCTTAGAATTTTAAAAGTTAAAATTCAACCTTTATACTTATATTATTATGATTTAATAATTATATATATATATATATATATATATATATATATGTATAAGAACAAAGTCGTCTTACTGCTAGTACGCCTCATTCACGAAGCCGGTCTATAAGGTGGGTATAAGGTTGTTGCCTATAAAATGGTGACTTAATGGGTGTCCACTCTCACCCACCGCTTGCTTGACTGGTGGAGGGTCGTTAGCCGAACGGGTAAGACAAGGACTTATAAATTCTCATTAAAAGTATGATGAATATTATAAAGTAACTAAATGTTTTATTAAATTCCCAATCTTAGTTACTTTAGGAAAAATGTGAATAAGGTGCTAATCCATGAAATTACACTTTACACTTTGATTAAGTCGTTGGTGGAGCGTGTGTGGTTAACCGGCACACTAACTTGGACTTAACAAGGTAGGTAAAGGGTGACTTAGGGTTTATTATAGTATCGATGGAGCATGTGTGGTTTACCGGCACATCGATTGAGTGATAAACCTTAAGGGTACCAAGTGATTTGCATGGTTACTTCACACCTCGTTTTGTGATCCTCGGCATCCCAGTCACAAAACTTAGAGGGCACACTCGAGATTGAAACATGCCTTTGAATAGTTCATTGAATCTCAAAGAATCTAGGAATTTCTAAGAACCAATCACAAACCTAATGTTTCGGTTTTCGTGGTGGAAATTGGTGAATCGTCATTCACCTACCTTTCAAATATGGTATAGCTTAGATTACGGCATACCTCTTCTAAGTTATATTATATTGTGATTGGATCCTAGCCTTAATATTACATTTGGGTGTTTTATTAAGGACTCTCTTATATCTAAACTAATCTTGTTCTCTTCTTTTCAGATGTCTTCAAACAATGCTGCTTCTGGTTCTAATCCTAATGGCTCCTTTACCCTTATGAACTTGTGTGGGAAAGTCACCTTTGATGGATCCAACTTCAATGAGTGGATCAGAAACATCAGGATGATTACCCGCTACGAGGACAAAGAATATGTCCTTGACAAGGAGCTTAAGGAGATTGATGAGACCACTGCAACTCCTCAGGAGATCGCTGACTTTCGGGCACATGAAAGGGATGCTACGAAAGTGGCTTGCATCATGATGGCCACGATGACAGCGGAACTCCAAAAGTCTTATGAAGATTTCTACCCTTATGAAATGCACCAAGATTTGATGGAAAGATACCATCAAAGTGCAAGGCAAGAGAGGTATGAAATCATCTGCTCCATGATAACAACCATGATGAAGGACGGGGAATCCGTCACGAGCCACATGCAGAAAATGCAAAGGTATGTGGATCGTTTGCTGAAGCTTAATGTGAACTTCCCTGAGGATCTTGCAATAGATATCATTTTGCACTCCTTACCATCGTGCTATGATAAATTCTGCATGACATATCACATGAATAAGGAAGAGGTCACACTCAGCAAACTTCAGGGACTTCTCAAGACCGCAGAATCAGGTCTTAAGGGGAAGTCGGTTGCTATCACTCCTACTCCAAACTCAACTCCGGTTTTGGCAATTGGGAAAAGTCGATGGAGGAAGAGAAAGAGATCCTCGAAGGGTACCAAGGCTCGGACCCTTGATGGCTCTTCTTCAAGTGGAACCAAGAAAGGTTTCATCACTCCTTCTTCTGACCCAAAAGAGGCTGAATGTTTCTATTTCCATGAAAAGTCTCATTGGAAGCGGAACTGCCCAAAGTACCAGCAGGATGTGAAGGATGGGAAAGTCAAACCCAACCATGCAGGTATTTACACTATCATTTCTAATAACTCACCCCATTCTAAATATTGGGTCCTTGATACCGGTTGTGGTGTTCATATTTGTTGTGACTTGCAGGGACTAAGAAGAAGTGAGAATGTGGAGCAAGGAAGAATAAACTTGATCATAGGGAATAGGAAAGCTTCACCTGTCACCAAGATTGGAGTTTATACTTTATCGATAAGTAGTGGGTTTAATTTAGAATTGAATAAATGTTGTTATTCGCCAGGAATGGCAAGAAATATTATTTCCTTTCATGCTTTGTACAAACAAGGGTTTACCTTCTCATTTAATAATGAAGTTGGTTCTATTGATGTTTTCTATAATAATGTCTTTTATTTTAAAGCATTACCTTGTGATGGTGTGTATGAAGCTATATCTGTTGTAGATAGCTTAGGAAATAATGTTTTGTGTATTGATTCTACTAATCATAATAACTTGGATAAAGCATCATTATGGCATTGTCGTCTTGGACATATAAGCAAGAAACGCATAGGCCAACTCAAAAAGGATGGAGTCTTGGAGTCGTTTGACCTAAAGTCAGATGATAGTTGCGAATCATGCTTACTTGGAAAAATGACAAAGTCACCCTTCACAGGCTCGTGTGAGAGGGGTAAAGGTTTGTTGGACCTTGTACACACGGATGTGTGTGGACCATTCAAACATGCCACAAGGGATGCTAATCGTTATTATTTGACTTTTACTGATGATTACAGTAGATATGGATATGTCTACTTAATCAAGCATAAGTCAGAGACTTTCGAGAAGTTTAAGGAATTTAAACAGGAAGTCGAGAATCAATTGGGCAGGAACATTAAGATGCTTCGATCCGATCGAGGAGGTGAGTATCTTAGTTCAGAGTTCCTCGGCTATCTTAGGGAATGTGGGATTGTCTCACAATTGACACCTCCCAGGACACCACAGTTGAATGGTGTGGCTGAGAGGCGTAATTGAACCTTGTTGGACATGGTTCGTTCCATGATGAGTCGAGCTACGCTACCAATCTCATTCTGGGGGTATGCCTTAGAGACTGTCGCCCATATTCTTAATCTTGTCCCTACAAAGAAAGTTGCCAAAACTCCTCACGAGATGTGGACTGGTAAAGTACCTAAGCTAGACCACATCAAGATTTGGGGTTGCGAGTCTTTCGTGAGACGCGAGACTCATGATAAGCTCGAACCTCGAAGCGAGAGGTGTATTTTCATCGGCTACCCACATCAATCCTTTGTTTACCTCTTCTACAGACCTAGTGATAATGTGGTCTTTGTAGCAAGAAGAGGAGTTTTTCGAGAGAGAGAATTTATAAGCCAAGGAGACAGTGGGAGGCAAATTGATCTTGAAGAAATTCAAGAGTCAAGCGGTGAAGGAACTTCAAACACTAGCCCTCAACTTGAGGAGGAAACTCCTGTTGAGCCAGTTGATGTGCCTGTACCTCTTAGGCGTTCCACAAGAGTTAGGAATGCACCTGAGCATTATTATGGCTTTCATATTACTGCGGAAGGTGAGACACTTATTAGTGATGAGACACTAGTAGGTCTGGATGAACCTAACAGCTACACGGAAGCCATGGCAGGCCCTGAGGCTGCTAAATGGAAAGAGGCCATGGATAGCGAGATACAATCCATGTATGACAATCAAGTTTGGAACTTGGTTGAGAATGTACCTGGTCGTAAGACTGTAGGGTGCAAATGGGTCTTCAAGAAGAAGACCGACATGGATGGTAATGTACACACTTATAAGGCTAGACTGGTTGCAAAGGGCTTCTCTCAAATTTCTGGAGTGGACTATGATGAGACCTTTTCTCCAGTAGCCAAGATTAAGTCTATTCGGGTTCTGTTGGCCATAGCTGCATTTCATGACTATGAAATATGGCAAATGGATGTCAAAACCGCTTTCCTTAATGGAAAGTTGGCTGAAGATGTTTACATGAGTCAGCCAGAGGGTTTTGTCAGCAACGAGTACCCTAATAGAGTGTGTAAGCTTGAGAAATCCATTTATGGATTGAAGCAAGCACCTCGCAGGTGGAATCTTTGCTTTGATGAGAAAGTCAAGGAATTTGGCTTTTCAAGGAGTGAAGATGAATCTTGCGTCTATATCAAGGCTAGTGGGAGCATAGTCAGTTTTTTGGTACTATATGTGGATGACATACTACTCATAGGAAATGACATCCCAACCCTGCAGGAAGTAAAGTCCTGGCTTGGGAAGTGTTTCGCTATGAAGGACCTTGGTGAAGCTGCCTATATCCTAGGGATAAAGATTTTGAGAAACAGGAGTAAAAGACATAAAGCCCTAGTACTGAGGCTGAGATAGCAGAAATGAGTCGATTTCCTTATGCTTCAGTTGTAGGATCGATCATGTATGCTATGACGTGTACTCGACCTGATGTAGCCTTTGCTTTGAGTATGGTTAGCAGGTATCAGGCGAACCCTGGCAAGGAACACTGGACTGCGGTAAAGAATATCCTCAAGTACCTGCGAAGGACTAAGGACTGGGTTCTTACCTTCGGTGGAAGTGATGACTTGAGAGCTGTAGGGTATAGTGATGCTAGCTTCCAGACTGATAGGGATAATTTCCGTTCTTAGTCGGGCTGGGTCTTTACCCTAAACGGAGGAGCAATTTCTTGGAAGAGTTCCAAGCAGGAGACAGTGGCTGATTCCACTTATGAATCAGAGTATATAGCAGCAAGCGAGGCAGCAAAGGAGGCGATATGGCTAAAGAACTTCATCGGAGACCTTGGAGTTGTACCAGCTATAAAAGAGCCAATGGAGATTTTCTGTGATAACAATAGTGCGGTTGCCTTAGCCAAGGAACCAAGGGATCACGGGAGATCCAGACACATCGACAGAAAATACCATTTTATCAGACATTGAATCGAAGAAGGACTCCTCGTGGCGAAGAGGGTATCATCGGATGAGAACCCAGCAGATCCCCTCACGAAGGGACTGAGTAGGGTTAAGCATCTCCAGCATGCTCGGAGCATAGGGCTAAAGGATGATATAAGTTTTAGTAGTTAGATAAATTATGAAATTTGTAAAGTGTAATTGACATTTGATGATGAATAAAAGGTGTTTTATTTATGAGTAAAGTGTTGCTATCTCTTGTCGATCGTTTACTATATTTCTTTTGCATGTTTTAACTTCCAGAATAATTATGTTTGGTATATCATATTATTCAAACCTCCACAGTCGGTCATATGTCGGAAGTAGGTATGAATCAAGACTGTCATGATTGGTTGCAGAGGTCCAAGGTGTTGGACATGGCTAGAACAATCATGAGTGCTCATAAGTTCTGAGCATTGGACTCAACCCACGCTCACTGGAATCACTTCATGGAATTTTATCTCGAGTGATCATGAGACGGTAATATCATATAAGTCTTCAAACCTAGAGATATGATTTGTTAGTTACGAGTTGGTTATGCATTGATTGTACGAAACCGCATTGGTAACTCGATGTTATAAAACGTGCCTTTGTGTGTAATTCAATGAGTGGTAGAACAAACATATGAGTCAAAGTTTATCTGTTCCTTCTTGGATTAGAAGCTGATATCTGGGCCCCTCGATGATTTTGTTTTGACCTATGTACCGGGCCCGGTCAGAACTAAATTGATGTGTTTAGTTGAGTTCTATGTCAAACAAATCGGAAATCAGGAAACAAATGCTGGACAATAAGCAAGATAATGTTCCATGTATTTCTCCGGCTGATATCTAGAATAGAGGATTATATGATCACTTATCTTAAATGGTGCGTTCTAGTTCAACAGAGTTTAAAGAGCTACGATTGTTGATCGGTTCCTGAAGTTATACTTGCAAATATAGTTACTAGACTTATCCAAGTGGGAGACTGTTGGATATAGTGTCTAAGCCCATAACTATATTTGGTATGTACTTGACCCGACCCGGCATGGTCCATTTGGGTTGCACTTCACCCGAACAATTTATGGATAATATTTGAGAATAGTACAAGTTATGATTTATTAATATATTATAAGTTCTAATATATTAATATAAGATCATATTATTTAATTAGTAGTGATCTATAATTAATCTAGGATTAATTTAGTGATCAAAGATATTACTAATTAAATATGGGCTTCTATATTTATATAGTGTGGGCTTATGCTTATTTGGAATGGGCTAGGCTTGGATGGAGAAGTCCATGGATACTCCATGGAGCTTTAACCCATGGATCTCATGGAAATGAAGAGACATGGGTATTAGGGTTTACATGGATGTAACCCTAATCCACCACACTATATAAAGGAGGTCTTGGTTCTTGAAATCACACTAGTTGACACTTGTTGAGGTGAGGGCCGATTTCAAGAGAAGTGGTGACTATTCTCTCAAAGTTCCAAGTTTGTGGTGATTTGTGACTTTCATTTGAGGCATCCACACTATTGGTGCTAGGCTCTAAAACTCCAAGCAATCAACTACAACTACAAGGTAAGTGTTTCTACCAGCTTTATTTGATTCAAGTTCCCCATGCCATGCTAGTTAGGATATAAGCCTTGGAAAAATTAATTATTTGCATGTATCTTAGACAAACATAGATCCAAGGTTTATTAGGGTTGCATGTACACTTAGGAAGTGTTAGAATGCTCAAAACCCATCAGTGACATCATTTAACTTGCGATAATCGATGCACACTTACCAACCGATTACCGTTCTTGCGGGAATAAACTCATTTTTTTTCGTTCGTGACCACCGTGATTCCTCCTTTCTTTGGTACCACATGCACCAGACTCACCCATTAGCTATCCGAGATCGAGTAAATGATTCCGGAATCCAAAAGCTTGACGACCTCCTACTTGACCACTCCAGATGTTCGGGTAGAACTTTCAAATCGATTTTTGCCTTCTTTTGATTGACCATGACATGGTCATCTACACTCTACGCCGCCGTGGTGAGTTCAGTTTGAACGATCGATCGAGATTTTTTAGATTGCCACGTCGTGGTATCTTGAGCACATCGTGGTGTGTCTTCAGAACTTTTTATTAATTCTGTGTACTAGCTTTCCTCTAGCAACTCTTTTAGTTCTTTTAAACCGTGTTCAACATCAAAATCAAAGCAAACACATTGAGATTCGTTATCATTTCATACGAGAATATGTTGAACGTGGGCAAATCATAGTGGAATATGTCAACTCAAAGGATCAACCGACATACATCTTTACAAAGGCTTTAGCATACATGAAACATGGTGAAATGTTGGCATCACGAATCTTGAGCCAATTTGGGTTTAAGGGGGAGAATGTGAGTATAAACCAACATGGAAAACAACCTGCTTTTGTTGACAAATGAATACCTATGTTGTGGACAATAACAACTACAAATGGAAGCTTCTCTATTTCACATGATAAACACAATAAATTGTCATAATAGTTATAGTGGCTAGTTTTAGTATAAATAGATGTTGTGACCTGTAATGTACCATTAAACAGAGAGTGTACCACTAACAAAGAGTGATAGCGAAATACTTAGAGTGAGTATTTTTAATAGAGGGTTGTTTTCTTTTCTTGTAATATTGAGCTAGTAAGCTCCTCCTTTTGTTTTAGTTCCGAATAAAAGTTTGTTTCAAACCCAACAAATGAGAGTTTCTTTTAGAAATGGCAAACAAACCCGTACCCGATGGATACCCGAAACCCTAACCCGAGTTGACCTGGTAAATCCCGATTTGACCGAGACGGGGCCGGGGATAGGTATTACTCGAATGCAAAAAGCGGGGATAAGGATGAAGATGATTCTATGTGTCGGGTACCCATACCCGTATCCGAAACCGACCCCGATGGGTACCCGATATATATATATATATATATATATATATATATATATATATATATATATATATATATATCGGGTACCCATCGGGGTCGGTTTCGGATACGAGTATGGGTACCCGACACACACACACACACACACACATATATATATATATATAGAATTAAGTTCATTTGAGAACAGTATTTATTGTGAGAACGTGAGAACACCATTTGTATGTTATTCTTCTTGTTTGAATTTAATATGTATAGTATTGTAGTAATTACAATATGATTATATTCAATTTTATATTTCCATTCTACTATAAAATTTATATATAAATGTAATAATTTAGTAAATTCTAATGTGAATGTTAAATATGTGACTCTTCATATATTCGATGATGAATAATGTCATAAAGTTGTACATACTAAATTTTAATGTGAATATTAATGTGTGATTGCTCATATATTTGTTGATGAATAATGTCATAACGTTGTATATACAAAATTCATAGCAGAATAGTAACATAAAGTAGTGTTCTCACGTTCTCACAATAAATACTGTTCTCACATGAACCTAACCCTATATATATATATATATATATATATATATATATATATATATATATATGCTTAGGTTATTGTATTCTAATTAATTATTGTGTGGATGTAGGGGTGAATGTAGACCAATGGTTTTAGTTATTTTAAATAATGATTTACCTATCTTTAAATTAGGAGACACATGTTTAAACTAGGAAACACATGTTTAATTAATGAAAATTTCGAATTTTAAGGGATATTGATTCTTTTAATTTTGAATTATGATTTTTTTTAATTTATTAATTTTTAATTCTAACATATTTTTTAATTTTACTCGATTTTATTCTTTTAGAATGCAATTATGTTAGAACGATATTCTATGAAAATGCCATAATACATTCTTATAGAGTACATATTTTGATTGAAGTAACTTCTTTTAAAAAACAACATTCTTGAACCTTCAGTTGAAATATAACATGATCCTTATATATTCAAACATTGTAATGCAAATATAGATTCATACATATTGTTACAGAATAATAGTCTAAATAACATCCTTAAATATACAATGATTGAAGAAATAGATTTGATTATTAAAATTAATTAATAGATAACATTAAAATTTTACCTTATTTAATTAATTCTTAAACTATCTTCCCTAAATTAAAGGGATTAATTAAATATTTATTTAATTACTAAAATTAATTAATAGATAACATTAAAAATTTACCTTATTTAGGTTTTGAAATAATTGGCTCACATTGATTCCTACATCCACACAATAATTAGTTAGAATACTTGAACCTAGCTCTCTTTCTCTCTCTCTCTCTCTCTCTCTCTCTATATATATATATATATATATATATATATATATATATATATATATATATATATATATATATAGTATTATTTATGTTTTTATTTTTAATAATTCATAGGCAAAAGTTCAGTAGACGAATTAAGGTTTTTTAACAATCAAACATATAGTTTTGGGAAGACTTTTTATGTCTTTTTATTTTATTTTATTTTATTTTTTTGCAATAAATGGTTTTATTTGTAAACTTGAATGTTATTGTTTGGGTTTGAAGACATTTAGTAATTATAATGCTTTATGTTAATTCTATTAATTTTTGTTTTATTTGTTAATATATAATTATGAGTTATTTTTCATAAAAGTTCAAAACTTTGTAACGGAGAAAAATCCCCGATTACCCATTGGGGATCCCCGTTACCCATTGGGGATGGGGATGAGGTCGGGTATGGGGATGGGGAACACGAAACCCACTATACCCGTACCTATTGCCATCTCTAGTTTCTTTACATAACAAACACATGGATTCTTTTATTAACTCAACACATAATTACATACGTCCTAACCCAGCGGTATCCGATGTTGCCCTCCCTCCATGAGGTCGAGGGTTCAAGTCCCATGAGGGACATAGGTGGAGATTTAGGAGTAGTGTAAGAGTAGAATATATTTGTCGTTCCAATATATATATATATATATATATATATATATATATATATATATATATTATTTTGTTTTTACTAACTATTATGTGCCAGAATGCACAGATCTGGACCACCGGATGAATAGAATCAACAGTCATGATCTGAGGGTCTATGATATTACAATAGGGTAGCATGTATCATATAATCACACAAATTTCAGCAAAAGAGTATTTTGGTCAATTAACCTATTTTAAAAAAGGAATTTTTCGGATTTTAAGGGATCATTAATTCCCTTATTTTTAAAAAATCTAAATTTTTTAAATTAATTCTAATTAAAATTTAATATTATTTTTAATAATAACCGATTTTATTCTGTCAAAATGACAAAAAGTCAACAATAAACTAGTAAATATATTTGATGTTTTATTCTTGCAGAATATGGTTTCATTCAAGATACTTTTTACATTCATTCTAAAAAAATTATGACTAATAATGGTTTAAGGATTACATTTATTCTTAAAGATTAAAACTAAAAATGGTTAAAAAAAACATCAAAATCTAACAAAAACACTAATTCATTCCGAAATAATATTATTGTTAAGAAACACTTTATACATTCTAGCATAATACATTTTGCAAGAATACACTCTAATTCTCCATGTTTTTTCTCATTTTCCACATCAATGATAATCTCTTCAAAACCTAAATCCATAAAAAAAACATAATCAACTTTCAGATATTAAAAAATTCAGAGCATTCTAAAATAATAAAAACTATAAATTCTGATAGAATGTAGTAGATATTAAACAATTGTAATTTATTCTAATAACATGCATTACTAATTATTCTGCTAGAATATACTATCACTATTCTAATAACATGCATTACTCGTAATTCTGTTAGAATGCATTACCAGTTAAGCAAATATACTTGTTGTTAACAAAACATTCTTAAAGACATTTTGACAGAATGCATTTATATAAAGAAATTTTGACAGAATACACACAAGTTTGAACTTATATTCTAGTAGAATTTATAACATCTTTTTTTTTTTTTTGTATAAAATAAAAACACCAAAATGAATTTATATAAATAATTTCTGACAGAATACAATCAAGTATACTTCTTGTTAACAAACATTCTCAAAGACATTCTTACAAAATACAAGCAAGTATACTTGTGGTTAACAAACATTCTCAAAGACATTCTGACAGAATACAAGCATTACTTATTTAATGGAAACAATATAATGGAGATTGATAGCATATTCTACCAGAATGTTTTTTAATTTTCCTATCTAACAATGTTTTTTACTTTTCCTATCTTGACAAATAAGAAGATTGAAATCGAATTCTGATAGAATAATAGGTATTCTGAGAGTTTTGACAGAATACATACAACATGGCCAAATTTTCTTTCAGGCATTTCCACAAACACCTTTTGTGCAACATATATAAATAATAGAGAATCAAAAGCTTAAAGCATAAAAAAAAACAAATATCCTCATTGTTCTTCTTATGCGAATTTAAGGGAGTGTGCAACTCAACAAAACTTAACATCCATTAAAATAGGTTGCTTCATCAATTAGGGTTTGAGAAAAAGGAGTTAGCATCAATAATTTTTAAGATGTATTTCTTATGAATAAACGTGATTATAACAACGGATTTTACATAAAGATTTAATTATAACTAAAATTGATGAGATAATAAGAGGAATCAACTATTATTCGAATTATATCACTAATCTATGAATTTTTTTTTTGCCCAGAATTGTAAAATTTACGCTACTGATTACCTGGATTTGCAACTTGTCATTAATTTCTTCAATTACTTCTTGCTCAACAGCGCTAATGGAGACGGAAGTGCTGGTGAAGGCATTTAAACTCACTCGTGTCTCGTTTTTTTCTTTTGTCGGCGATTGGTCCTTTAGGGTTGTTCGACGGTGGAGGCATCGACATACAAATTTTGAGGATGAATGATAACGTAGTGAAACGATGTATGGATTTAAATGCTATTTAAGAGAAATTGACCCATTATTTTAGGGATTATAATTTTGGAATATAATTAATTGTACATACATAATGACTAAACTATCATTTATTATTCAGTTAATGATTTTTTTTCCTTTTTTTTTTCCTAAATTCTGATTGGACAATTCATCACACAATAGTTGTTGGAAACATTTGAACCTATCTCTCTCTCTCTCTCTCTCTCTCTCTCTCTCTCTATATATATATATATATATATATATATATATATATATATATATATATATATATATATATATATATATATATATATATAGGCACTAGTAACAAACAATACAACCCTTCTAACCATTGCATCTTTTCCTAAATAACTAACTTCTAGATTTAACTGCCATATTTGACGGTTAACATGCATAACTAAATTAACCACCTATTTAACTGCCTAACATTAATTCACACTAACTATAGTTTATAGAACAAGTCTAGATTATAATTCTAACAGGTTGATGGCCTTACTGATTCTGTTCAACCTAATGCAGATTAACGTTCTTATCATTGTTAGAACACAGGTAAAGGTGTATATGGATTTCTATAGGATTTGTTTTGATTTGAACATATAGAAGACAAAAGATCAGGTTTTGTATTGATTGATTGATCCAAGTTTTGGACTAGATTTGGGGTTAAGATTTTGCCATTTTGGTTATCATTGTCGCTTCTCTTCGACGTGGTTCACACAGAAACCCATGGATCTACAATGTCACTTCATCTTGGCAATAAACAATGACCGAGTGATAGTGAACAAATATTTATGAATCTTGAGGTCTACAAATCACAATATCTGTTAGATGGTTATTGTTGGAGTAATAATGTAATAATAATTAAATGAATGTTTTGGCACGTTAGTTCGGATATTAAAGCAAATTTGCAATATTTAACAAAAACCGACCTTAGCTCAGTTGGTAGAGCGGAGGACTGTAGTAGGCAATAAGCCAATGGCTATCCTTAGGTCGCTGGTTCGAATCCGGCAGGTCGGAATTTTAAAAGTTCGTTTTCATGCTTCGATGAACAAGGCTAGTTTTACCTACAAACAACCATATGTTTTTGGAAGCTCTTCATCTGAACAACAATGATGGATTGACATGAGGAGACGATTTCTTGAGCTTTAAGATCAACCACGAAGTCAAAATATACAGGGTTACAAACAGTTATTGCATGAGGTACAAGTCTATTGGATTCTTTTCCCATCATCGGTTTTGAGAGATAGCTAGAGAGAGAGGATGAGCCGGATATTTTTCCTACAAATGGATTGTCCACATAATTAAATATTTAACTTTTTTATTGACAATAAATAATTAATTTAACATTATTTGAATTTTAGAAAATTCCACATATATCATTGGTTTTTCATGGCAGATGACGTGGGTGATGAAATGGGAACAACTTCTACCTCATCACACCACCACTCCATTTAACCTTAAAAACCATTAATATATATGATGATGACATCATCAATGTGAACACACAATTCCATTGATATTGAAAAAAACTATCCATAAGATATGTATTTAATTATTCAGCTTTTGATAATTGGAAATTTCTAAGAAACTCGCATCTCTCTTTATGTAGTTCGTGGGCGTGCTCAAACAATGTATATTCTATTTCTATCTCAACATTTAATATCTTATAAGCAAATTAACTAGATCCGGAGGTTTTTGTAAATTAAAAATTTCATCTCATTGAGGTGCTCAAATCACATTCTATATCAACAAATTAAAGCATCGATGGCATCATCATCATCATCAGCTTCTCCTTCCGCTCATGCTCTTTCTTCAAAGTGGTGGAAGTACGATGTTTTTCTAAGCTTCAGAGGAGAAGATACTCGAAATACTTTTGTGGGCCATCTCTACTCTGCTCTTGAACAAGAAGGTATCTACACCTACAAAGACGAGGAAACACTTCCCCGAGGAGAATCGATCCGCCCATCCCTAATGAAGGCTATCGAAGAATCACAGATATCTGTCATCGTATTTTCAAAAAACTATTGTGATTCTTCGTGGTGTCTGGATGAACTTGCACATATTATGAAATGCAGGGATATGAGAAGCCAGATTGTTATGCCTATATTTTATGATGTGGATCCCTCTGAAGTACGAAAACAAAAACGAAAGTACGGAGAAGCATTTGCTAAACATGAGTTGGAGAACAAAAACAAGGTTGAATCTTGGAGAAAAGCACTTGTGGATGCAAGTAATATTTCTGGATGGGAACCCAAGCACATTGCCAATGGGTATTTTTCTTCTTTGTTTTTGCACCTTTTTATGCGTAAGATATGTGTGCTCTACAACGCATCTATATCTGTACTTTTTAAGCATTGTATACAAATGTTTTAATTATTCTTGATGAAGTTGATGGCCTTGACAAGCAGAGAGGTTTTGACTTCATCACTTATCGGAGTCAAATATAAACCTGTAGAAGATTCGGACATGCTTTCAGAATGTGATCACTTATGATATCGGGCAAGTTAAAAGATAACCCAAGTCCTAGGATTATGTATAAGCTGAAATTAAGTTAAGATTAAATTTATTGAGTTTTAGTTCTAATTCAGCTCTTAAAACCTGACATCAAGCTACAGTGACAAATCCATCGTATAACCATTCCATCTTTCCCAAGGAAATGACTACAAATTACTTGTGACATTGACTTAACAAGTACTACTTGGATGTGTAATACTTGGATGTGAAACATTAAGTGTAGTTAGGACTTAGGACTCCTTTTCCTTATCCCATGGAACATGAAAAAAAAAAATCACTTCTTTTGTCAATGTATGCATATGTTAGTTATTCTTGTATATCCAATGTGTAGGGATGAATCAAAAGGCATCAAACAAATAGTTGGTGAAATTTCACACAAGTTGCACCTAGTAACTTCAAGTGCAGATGAAAACCTGATAGGAATGGAGGCTCGCTTGCAAGGTTTAAGATCAGAGTTACAAGTTGGGTCAGGTAGTGTACGGATGATTGGAATATGGGGGGTTGGGGGTGGTGGTAAGACTACTCTTGCCTCTTCTATTTATGATGAAATCTGTAGGCAGTTTGATGGTTGCTGCTTTGTTCAAAATATTCGAGAGGAATCAAAAAGGTATGGTTTGGGAAAGTTGGAAGAAGATATTTTTTCAAAAATGGGAGTAGACAAAGTTGGAGGAGGAAGATGCATGATAAAGGAAAGGTTGTGCCATAGAAAGGTATTGATTGTTCTTGATGATGTTGATCACCTTGACCAACTGAAAGCATTAGCCGGATCACATGATTGGTTTGGTGAAGGAAGTCGAATAATAATCACAACCCGTGATAAACATTTATTAACCGCACACAAAGTAAATGCAATACACATAATTAGATTGTTAAACAGTGATGAGGCTATTAAGCTCTTTTGCAAGCATGCACCCCGGGATTACAGACTTGTAGAAGATTATGAGCAACTTTCAAAAGAGGTAGTCTCTTATGCTAGTGGGCTTCCATTAGCACTTACAGTTCTCGGTTCTTTTCTGTGTGACAAAGACATTAATGAGTGGAAGAGTGCATTAGCTAGACTGAAAGAGATTCCAGATAATGATATTCTGGAAAAGCTAAAAGTTAGTTTTGATGGCCTTAAACCAGTTGAGAAAGAGCTGTTCCTAGATATTGCATGTTTTTTTAGGTTGGAGGAGAAAGACAAGGCAATGGAGATCCTTGATGCTTGTGGCTTTCATCCTGTTATAGGAGTAAAGGTGTTGATACAAAAGGCTCTCATAACCATTTCGTATGGAGTGTTTGATATGCATGATTTGGTGCAAGAAATGGCACACTACATTGTTAGAGGGGAACACCCTAACAATCCTGAAAAACATAGTAGGATTTGGAAGGCGGAAGATGTTCTGAGAATATGTGCTATGGATGCAACAACGGTAATGGTTAAGCTAGCTTTTCATGATGTACATGTATGTATAAACAAACACTTTTAACTCAACCTTGACGCCATTTTGTTCCTCTATCACAGGAACTTGACATGATTCAAGCAATATCATTTAATTACAACAAGGATTATCTATTACAAGATCTTCCTCCAATTGTTGCAAACACGAAGCACCTTAGGTGGATAGATTGGCACGGTAGTGATTTTGCAAGTCCATTGCTTACTAACTTTCCACAAAGGACACTTTGTCATCTAAGTTTGCGGAACAGTTCTCAGAAACAACTTTGGGAGGGTTATAAGGTAATTCTTATTGTCTATCTAATTAACAAATGAAAACAAAGCGGATGATGAATGTTCAGCCTGATTAATTATTGGTGTCATTAAGCAACTTCAGTTGTGTTTTTTTATAAGTAGCTATTGTATTGAGAGCATGAATCTTTAGTTTGTAAATCTCCTTCGTGTTAATAATGATAAACTTGGTAAAAATATAAACTTGTTTGGTATTATATCGACCAGAACATGAACCTTTAGTTTACTTTAAATGATATCCATTTACAGATGGAAAGTATTAGTCTATTGCAAGTGATGTCTAGCCTAGCTGGATTGATGCACTGGGTTTGATACCCACGTGGGTTTGAGGTCAGGAGTTCAAATCTTTGAACCTGTTAAATTTGCCTCTTGCAATTATGTCCCATGTGTGGGAAGTTTTCCCTGGAAATCCCCTTGGGGGCTGAGTTTGCCCTGTTAAGGAGCTCGAACTCGGGGTCACCATTGAAATATTATGGTGAGGCTTCCGCTAAATCATTTGCCGTTTCCAAAAAAAAGTATTAGTCTATTGTATAGCTTTTATCCCATACAAAAATAGTGATTAAGTGAGACACCTTTTAGAAATTTCTAATTATATATGTATGCACGTGTGTGTGCCAAAGTTTACTTGTTTGCACTTGTATGCAACAGTTGCTGCCAAATTTGAAGACAATTGAACTTTGGGATTTAGATAACCTAATCATGACACCAGATTTTGAGGGACTTCCAAATCTTGAAAGATTCATTCTTTATGGATCTAGGTGTTTAGAAGAGATTCATCCATCAATTGGATGCTTGGAGAGGCTTGTTTTGTTACATATATCAGGTTGTAGGAGTCTTAAGAGGTTTCCACCTATTTCCAGACTAAAGAAACTCGAGACCCTTTCATTCATTGGATGCCCTAAACTATTTAAACTTTCAACAATCCAACAACAGAACATGGAGAAGTTACCACATTTTCTTTTGGATAATAGTGGGGACGAAGTTGCATCCTATGTAGAATCGATTCCAAACTTTTTTGTTAATTGTTGGAGGTGTGGTTGCAGCAAGTTTGGTGGTGTAGAATGCTGTTTAGAGGACCCTTCTTTACCTCACAACAACATGAAGCCTTGTTTATGTGACAGCAATATGAACCACATAGGGTTTCGTTTTTTTCCCAAAGACTTAAGAAAGTTAGATCTCAGCTACTGTGATATGGGAGATGAACACATCAGCTCTTCTGTTTGGGAGTTACACAACCTGAAGACACTCAATCTACTAGGAAATGCTTTTTCACGATTAAATTTTCATCTCTTGCGGTTTCCTCAGCTTAAATGTCTCAATGTGTCACAATGCAAAGGCCTTGTGGAATTGTCTGAGCTGCCATCAAGTATAGCTGTTGTTTTAGCAGATGGTTGTAGCTCACTTGAAACCTTTGGAGATATTTCAAACTGTAAATGGTTGTGGAAAGTCTTGGTTCTGGAGTCGAACAAACTCAGTCCACTTTATGGTGACATATTACTAGACTCCATGCTCCAGGTTTGGCTTTTAAATTTCAATCTTTATTATATAATCCCAAACATAAGAATCATAACTGAATGTGTTTTCCATGGCAGGGAAATGCTGGTGAAGATTACTTTATCAGTATCATTCTTCAACATCAGATTCCAAACAGGTTTGTAGGTTGGCTGTTTAGGGGAAATAAATTTACACTCCATCTTCCAAAAGATTGGTACGATGAATTTTGTGGGTTCCTAATATGCTTTGTTGACACATTGACCAATCCGGATATTAATATTGTCATCAAGCAGGAGGTAGATGATGATATTCTATTTGAGATTTGGAAGGAGTCTACGGAAATAGTGGAGCCTGTATATGGTGATCAAACAAAAACATATGTAGGATATGTGCCCTTTGGTTCATTGAGGCACACTACATTGTCGAATTTATCATACAATATGATTTCAGTTTCCATGGAGGTAGGGCATGTTAATGAGACTTGTGCTGGAGTTGAGCTTGTTCCTAGGAAAAGTAAAGGTGATCGGCCACAAACAACAAAAGTTGCAACAAATTCCTCAGAATTTTGGGATGAAGAAGATTATGGTAGTAAGACATTTACGATCCAAGATGATCCAAAGTCTTCTATACATATTATATGGCGACCTTTGAACGGCATTATGACAACGTTGTATTGATTTGCTTACTGGTTTGTGATTTTCTTTGTATTTGTTTATTCGACTACTTTATGAATTCTTACCCTGTTTTTCCTGTGCATCTAGTTTTATGGTTTTTTTGGGACTATGTATTGCTACTTTAGTTTTGGTTTTGAAACTTATTTTTTGTTAGTAGTTATTTTTACAATCAGTTTCAAAATAATCATACTCATAGGTGTCTAGTAGTTGAATTACATAATTCCATACAGAAGATTCAATGTTCAAATTTCGTCACACCCAAAATATTGGTAGTGATCCGTGATTTACTTTCCATGTAATGGACCATTGGGCAGGACGGCAGGTTCAACGTGAGCCTCTTACATGATGTGGTTTACCATTTTTTATGGATATTCTAGCATAATTTCTTGTAATTGTATATAAGTGTATATTGAAATGTTTTTTTCCTTTATAATTTTAATATAACTTTATCATTTGTAGCGACTTCTTTCTACATTTCAATTAACTAATGCTACTTCATGATCAACAAAATTTAATTCACTATGACTTTTAACTTACTATTTATGATAAATGCAATCCAAAATTGTGATTGTGGTTTTCTCACCATAATGAGACCCTGGATCTACGAATCATTTGCTTTAGAGTTTATGCAATATATATTACTTTTAGGTATTCGCTATATGAAATCTATTTAAATCTTTATGTTAATGTTATTGCCAATTCTTACAATTTAAAGTAACCTACTAGGGAAAGTTTACCCGCACATGATTAGCCTGACGATATTACCAACATAACATTTATTAAAATGTTTGTAATTGTTTCTAAGGTCAATAATTTTACGTTGAGGTTGTAGTTACTTGAATGGCGTAGTTTTTAATTTTGAGGATGTTAATTGTGCATATATTTCATGGGACCCTTTATTTTATGCATATTTTGTTGTTTTTTAGATGTGTTTAAAGTCTTAATTACTTCAATAGAAATAGAAAGTAGAGTCTCCATACCCGTTGTTAGATTTATGGGGTAAGAAATAACACTTTGGAATTATGAGAATCGTGTAGTCACTTTCAAATTGAATTATTTGGGTGGTATTCTCAAATTTTCAATTAGATAAGACGAATATGAGAGAATAAGAACATAGAATGATAAGTTATGATTTTTGTATGTACCATAAAGATATGATCAAAAAACGGATTATGTATATCTTTGTCTGAAAACTGTCACAACAGTTTCATGTCCTAAAACTGTCCAAACCGCCACAAGACAGTTTGTAACGATAAAAAAAACTATCACAAAATCGGTTTTTCTATAAGGGTCTAGACAAAGTAAAAAACTGGGTCAATTATTCAAAATTTGGATTTCTGATGCATTTTTAACATAGCAATATAACCCAAATAAAATTTTTCCGAGCTGATCTGTTAGCTCGACCCAGCTAGTGGTTGTGTCCCTTGGACTCCGCCAGAGGCGGCCACTCCTTGGACCCCGCTCCCAGGGGCATTGCCTCTAGATCCCCATTCATGCAGGGATTTCGTCCCTAAATGACAGTCTACTACGAATCTGGAACAAATTTAAACAACTGTGCACTTTATATATCCCTTGTTTAGTATTTATCAAAATTATATTTGGTCAACAAATTAATCAATTACACTTAAATATACACTGGTGATACAGATCACCAACACCATTTTTTTTCTATTTTAACTAGAGCTAGCGATCAGTGTTGTAAAACTCGTCGAGTTGGCCGATTACTCCTCCGAGTACTTGCTACTCGGCCCCTACCGATGCGAGTTACAAAATCCCGAGTACTCCTCAACCGGCCCTTTTACTGAACTGAGTAGTGTTGTAAAACATGGTCCACTCGGTGATTAATATGTATAATATACTTAATGATTTATTATTTAACACACACATGTGATTATTACTACATATATATCTTAAATTTTTAGTAATTATTCACGAAGTGAGACCATTATGTGTTTTTTTTTAGCTTTTGTGTATTCACATGTAATGACCAAAGATTTGAGCCAAATTAAAACATTTTAATTCATTCAAAAATCATTAAGTTCATACATCTTATTTTCAAAATAGTTTAAACATCAGAGTATCCCCCAGAACCATATCACATGAATCATAAAACATGAGGAGCGGTACGATCACACCTTCGCCTTGCCACGTTCTCCTGAAGTACTTGAAACAAAACACTGAACTGTAAGTCTGAAAGCTTAGTGAGTTACCCCCAAAATACCAACCACACACAAACATATCGCAAATAGAACAACCATGCACATCGGGTCTATAGTGTGATTGGTCCGCCCGCACCGGGCCTTTAATCCACGTGGTCCACTCTCTGAGTCTACAGTATGACTGGTCCGCCCACACCGGGCCTTCAGTCGGCTTGGTCCACTCTCCGAGCCTCGGCACGTCTGGTCTGCCCTCTTGGGGCCTTCAGCCTATCCGGACCGCTCGCTGGGCTTTCAGGATATCCGGTCCGCCCTGGGTATGTTGGCCTACAGCACAAAGCTGGACCCGCCTCAACCCAACCCCCGTCAAACAACCATATGCACAATAAACAATTAATCGTATACCAATCCTTAACCAGACAAACAGTCTAAAAGATCACATAGCAACCATCCTAAATCAGGATGTATCTAGCATATCAGTAACATATCAACCACCCTAAACCAGGATGTATCTAGCATATCAATAACATAGCAACCATCCTAAACCAGGATGAAATCTAGCATATCAATAACATAGCAACCATCCTAAACCAGGATGTATCTAGCATATCAATAACATTGCAATCATCCTAAACCAAGATGAAATCTAGCAATGTTATTGATATGCTAGATACATCCTGGTTTAGGATGGTTGCTATGTTATTGATATGCTAGATTTCATCCTGGTTTAGGATGGTTGCTATGTTATTGATATGCTAGATACATATCAATATCATAACATCATATAAATAAATGAGAGGGAAAGAATCATACCCGGATGCATATCTAGCAAAGCAATAACATAACAAACAATACCTGAATTTCCATCCGATAAAGGGCCGACCTTGGTGCTGTAGACCCTGTCGATATAGTGAAGAGAACTCACCTGAAATTGCCGACTGGAAAGATAAGACCAAGCTGCTCCGACCACCGACACGATCTTCACCACAGAACACTCAGAGATGTGCCCAAATCTGATGTAGATCCCAGATCTATACAAACCCCTTGATGCTAGCTTCCAATTTCTCAAGCTCCTTCCAACAATTTCCTCTTCCAAGTCCCAATCTCCTCAACAATGAAGCCTCACATGAAAATAGGGTTTTCTGGAACTCTCAGGGGGATTAGGAGGCTGGGGGAAGGACATAAAGTCCTTTAAATAGGGTGAAACTCTCGAGATTAGGGTTTTCTCTCTTCAGTACCAACTCGTCAAGTCCAAACTGCTGACTCGGTGAGTTGACCACTTAAACCCGCAATCAATCCCGCTCTGACTCGACGATTAGCATACCTACTCGTCGAGTAGCTTCCTTAGTTTACACTTAGCACCCTCCAACTTCTTGCTTCCGAACTTGGGATGTCACAATTCTCCCCCACATAAATTAGGCTTCGTCCTCGAAGCCTGCGACAACACAAACTTCCGGATGGTACTCCCTCAATGCATCCACTGATCTCAAACCGACCCAGATTCCTTCAAACACTGCTATCGAATCCCTAAAATCCATCTCTTCCCTTGCAGGGTCCTGATAACTGCTTCAAGCCGGCCACCGGCTTCCTTTCTCTGATAACAACTCTCATCACTAAGTGCCACCAGAAGACACTTCCTTACTTCCGTCTTACGCATTCATTTGCCACTTGCGAAAACTGGATACCATTCTAAACCACCGGAACTTGACCCAGTATTATCTCGCTATCTCTCGCCCATCTGGCGCCACTTCTATTAACTTGCACCGATGGAAACTCACCCCGTTTCCTCCCTGGATCACATCCCTTACCGCGCTGACATGATGGAACATTTCATAGCTTCCGAGCAACCCTCCTGAACATCCAACCATAACGTTCATACACATCGTACCTGGCCCACTCAGCCTCAGGCTGGAAGACCAGGCACGCCTACGATGGTCCAGCCATCCCTAGGATGAAACACCACTACACACATATGTAACCTCCCAATTTTTACGTCTAAAAATTTCGTTTTTAAAACATTACTTTAGAAAACGTTAATAATTAAAACATTGTTTTATCAAACCACATCACAACGTAAACCATGTCTAAAAGCCAAATCATACAACCAATCGAAATATCAGAGTATAAATCCCAGAGAAATCTAGTAAGTGCGGAAACCAGTGTGTGTGTGTGTGTGTATGATGTGCCGCTACCGCGCCAGCTCCTTCCCCTTTGATGAAGAGGTACCTGAAACCAAAACTGTAAACTGTAAGCACAAAGCTTAGTGAGTTCCCCCATCGTATCACATACCATACAAACACATAACATACATACTGCCAGTCTATTTTGGGGTGCATGTCCACCCGGTACGGCCATTCTGGGGTGCCGACTACCCGTGCGACCATTCTGGGGTGCCGTCCTACCCGTGTCAAGCCATTCTGGGGTGCTGACTACCCGTGTCAAGCTATTCTGGGGCGCTGACTAACCATCAGTCCTAACAACCGATCCTCGGGGACTATTTCACCCCTACTGCTACTTCTAACTCATATAACAGATCATGCCAGCATATAAACATAACATCACATACTGTCAGACGTATCTGGGGTGTCTGACTACCCTTCGGTCCTAACGATGGAACTCTACTACTATCACATATAACATATCATGCTAGCATATAACATATCAGGTAGTAGCAAACCTAGATGATATCACAGAGACAATCATCTATCATACGTCTCCTACTGGTGGGCCGACATTGTGGCCTTAGACCCACCGCTACTGGAAGGTAACTCACCTCGAAGTAGCTGCTGATCTGATCGGGAACTGACTGTCTACTGCTGCTCCGGAAATCCTCCGGCTGCAATTCCCACAACATACTCAATCAAACACTGCTAACTGACCTTTGGGTAAAGCGACCATTTTACCCCTGATCATGCCCTAAGTCAAAGTCAGAGTCAACTTTCAGTTGATTCGACTCGCCGAGTTGGCTCGCCAACTCGCCGAGTCCCTATCTAATCGACTGTCCTGGATTCCGTTTTTACTCGTCGAGTTAGGCATTGACTCGACGAGTTCTCCTTCCAAGCTGATGCTCAAGTCCTTCCTCCTACTCGCCGAGTTGTATGAACAACTCGGCGAGTTCATCTTCATCCGATGAACACTTATGCTGAGACTCGCCGAGTTGTATGAACAACTCGCCGAGTCTGATCTTGATCTAAGGAGATTGCCTTGAACTCGCCGAGTCAGGGCAATGACTCGCCGAGTCCCTTCATGGATGAGTTCGGCTTCCAACTCACTGAGTCACACCCCGTGACTCACTACTCTACTCGACACAACGAAAAGGGGACAAACTCGGAGACTCGCGAGCAGACTCGCCGAGTCAGATGAACGACTCGCCGAGTCGTTACCATGAACTCACTATATACGCGATGTTGCACGATTCCAGTCCATGCCATTCACAAATCTGGGTTCCTAGAGCCTGAATAACACGTAAAGTTTCCAACTTTACGTGTAAATATTCCTCAATGAAAGTTTTAGGGTTCAAAATGCACCAAAAGGGGTAGATCTAGGGTGTACAAGCAACATGGGTCCATAAAGGCGGTAGATCCAAGTTCCAGGGACTGAATAGGGTCCAGATCTAAAGACTAATCAACTTGAATCAACCAACAATGCACAACTAAGTTTGGGGAAGAGCTCAAGAAAGACTTTAATGGAGGAATAAGCATGGAAGCAGAGGGAAAACGAGTTTTACCTCAAGGGAAGCTCTGAGATTGTTCCAAGATGGCTGGCCTCCTCTTCTTCTTCTTCATCCACTCTTCTCCTTTCTCCAAATCTTCAAAACACACAAGAATGCCTCAAGTTCTCAAGGAAATAAGCTTTGGACGAGGGTTGGGGGCTCTAAGGGTGAATGGGGGCTGGCTTGGGGCGGAAATGAGTGATTAAATAGGGTGCAAACCCCTAAAACTTAGGGTTTCATCCAACAGCGGTGACTCGCTGAGTCCAGGATATGGACTCGCCGAGTTGCCAACTTAAACGTGTCCCGGGTCCCGTCTCTACTCGGCGAGTCGGACATATGACTCGCCGAGTCCAAGGCTAAAAATGCAAAATACTCAAATAAGATTTACGTACCAGGAACCAGGTGCTACAAATCTCCCCCACTTATTTTAGACTTCGTCCTCGAAGTCTGCTGCTCGATCCTGAAACGGCTCGGGGTAATGCTCCATCCTCTCTTCCACCGGCTCCCAAGTCCACTCCGAACCCTTACGGTGCTGCCATTGCACCTTCACTAGCTCCACCCTCTTGTTCCTCAAATCCTTCGATTTCCTATCGAGGATTGTGACTGGGCACTTAATGTAATTCAGGTTGGCATCAACCTGAATATCCTCCAACGGCACTACTACTGAATCGTCCACTAAGCACTTCCGCAACTGAGAAACATGGAAAGTGTTGTGGATCTGGCTGAGCTCGACTGGCAGATCCAGCCTATACGCCACCTTGCCCACCCGGGCTACAACCCTGAACGGCCCAATAAACCTCGGGCCCAACTTGCCCCGCTTCCTGAATCGAATGACGCCTTTCCAAGGCGACACCTTCAGGAGAACCATATCCCCGACTTGGAACTCCAAGTCGGATCCACGCTTGTCGGCGTAACTTTTCTGCCGACTCTGAGCAGTATGAAGCCTGCTCCGAACCTGCTGGATCCTCTCGGTCGTCTTGAGCACCACCTCGGTGCTCCCCATGACCCTCTGGCCAACCACACCCCAGCATATCGGGGTCCTGCACCTCCGTCCGTACAACATCTCGAATGGGGGACGGTCAATACTCGCGTGGTAGCTGTTATTGTATGAGAACTCGGCCAAGGGAAGATAGGTATCCCAGCTACCCCCGAAATCTAACACACATGCCCGCAACATATCCTCCAAAGTCTGGATGGTCCGCTCGCTCTGACCATCCGTCTGCAGGTGGAAGGCGGTGCTAAAATGCAAACGAGTGCCCAACTCGTCATGAAATCTCTTCCAAAACCTGGAAGTAAAACGCACATCCCTGTTCGAGATAACCGATACTGGCACCCCGTGCCACGCCACGATCTCCCTGATATAGATGTCGGCCAATTTCTCGGCCGATATACTCTCCTGAATCGGGATAAAGTGAGCACTCTTGGTCAATCGATCCACGATGACCCAAATCGAATCTACACCACACGCGGTCCTGGGAAGCTTCGTGATAAAATCCATCGTGATATCTTCCCATTTCCACAACGGGATGTCTAACGGTTGCATCTTCCCATGCGGTCTCTGATGTTCGGCCTTGACCTTCCTGCAGGTCAAGCACCGCTCGACGTACCATGCCACATCCCGCTTCATGCAGGGCCACCAATAATCTAGACGAAGATCCCTATACATCTTCGTTGCCCCGAGATGAATAGAGAATCGGGACTTGTGCACATCCTCCATCAAGATCTGGCGCACGCCTCCGTGATACGGCACCCACACCCTGCGGTGTAGTGTCAATAATCCTCGGCTATCATAATCGAAGGAGGAAACCTGACCCACCACACGCTCGCTCTTCCGATGTTCCTCCTTGATAGCCTCCTGCTGAGCCTCCCGAATTCGCTCCAATAGGGGAGTCACTACGGTCATCCTCATGCAAACGTCCCTGATCGGCGCTGCCTTGCGGCTAAGCGCATCGGCCACCACATTGGCCTTCCCCGGGTGGTATAGGATCTCGCAATCATAATCCTTTACCACGTCCAACCACCGACGCTGCCTCATGTTCAGATTCGGCTGATCCATGAGGTACCTCAAACTCTTGTGGTCCGTGTAGATGGTACATCGAACCCCGTAGAGGTAATGACGCCAAATCTTGAGGGCAAAAACCACCGCCCCCAAATCCAAATCATGTGTCGGGTAGTTCGCCTCGTGAGGCTTGAACTGCCTCGAAGCGTAGGCAATGACATGCCCCTTCTGCATCAGTACCGCGCCCAACCCTGAAATGGACGCGTCACAGTAAACCACAAAATCCTCCACGCCCTCTGGCAGGGCTAAGATTGGCGCCTCGCACAATCTCTGTCTCAGCGTCTCAAACGCAGCCTGCTGCTCGGGTCCCCACCGAAAGACCACGACTTTCTTCGTCAGCCGCGTCAGGGGTACGGCTATCTTGGAGAAATCCTGAATAAATCTTCGATAGTAGCCTGCTAATCCCAGGAAACTCCGAATCTCAGATGGAGACTTCGGAACCTCCCATCTCATCACGGCCTCAACCTTGGTCGGATCGACCAGAATCCCGTTCTGGTTGACAAGGTGTCCGAGAAATTGCACCTCGCACAACCAAAACTCACACTTGGAGAACTTTACATACAAGCTCTCCCTCCTCAGGGTCTCCAAAACCTCTCTCAGATGTTCCTCATGCTCCTCCTGAGTCTTGGAATAAACCAAGATGTCATCGATAAAGACTATCACAGACCAATCCAGCATCGGTCTGCATACGCGGTTCATGAGGTCCATGAACGCGGCAGGAGCATTGGTGAGCCCAAACGGCATCACCACGAACTCATAGTGGCCATAGCGCGTCCGAAACGCGGTCTTCTGCGTATCCTCCTCCCTGACCCTCATCTGATGATAACCCGATCGCAAATCAATCTTGGAGAACCAAGATGCTCCCTGAAGCTGGTCAAAGAGATCGTCAATCCTCGGGAGTGGGTAACAGTTCTTCACCGTTACCTTGTTCAGCTCCCGGTAATCTATACACATCCGATGCGACTCGTCCTTCTTTTTCACGAACAGAATCGGGGCTCCCCAGGGTGAACTGCTCGGTCGAATGAATCCCTTGTCTAACAGCTCCTGCAGCTGTGTAGACAACTCCTGCATCTCAGGAGGAGCCAACCGATACGGTGCCTTGGCTATCGGAGCCGCACCAGGAACGAGGTCAATCCTGAACTCCACCTGCCGCTCCGGAGTATCCCAGGAAGCTCCTTTGGAAAAACATCTGCGAAATCTCGCACCACCGGAACCTCGCTCACTGTCGCCTTACCAGCCTCCCGGGTATCCATCACGTATGCGACATATCCTGCGCATCCCTGCTGAAGGTATCGTCTAGCCCTCGCTGCTGAACAGACTGAGGGTCCACACTGCGGCCTCTCGCCATGAATCACTAACTCTCCCCAACCTGGGGTCCTGACTCGCACTAACTGTTGCGCGCAATCTATCACCGTCCCATTAGGGCTCAACCAATCCATGCCTATAATCACCTTGTTCCCACGCAGCGGAATGGGAACCAAGTCTACCAAGTAGCGCTCCTCAAACAAACGCAATACGCAATCCCGGAACACCATCGATGCTCGCACCGATCGGTCATCAGCAATCTCTACCTCCAATGGGCAATCCAACATGCCCGAAGACTCAGTGAACTTCTTGCTAAGCGCAAGAGAAACAAACGATCAGGTAGCACCCGAGTCAAACAACACCTGAACTGGGATACCGTTCACATGGAACGATCCTAACACATATATTTATATACATAGCACATATCAATATCATAACATTATATAAATAAATGAGAGGGAAAGAATCATACCCGTCACCACATCGGGTGCGGCGCGTGACTCCTCGGTAGTCAGCTGAAATGCCTGGCTCCTCACCACCGGAGCCTCCGCCTTGCCCTGCCGGCCATCTGTGATCCGCAGGGTCGCTGGAGCTGGCGCCTTCACTGGCACTAAAACAGTCAACTGGGGGCAATTAGCCTTCTTGTGGCCCCTCTGGTTGCAGTGGAAACACAGCAACTCAGACGTATGAATAACTGCTGTCGGAGCAGTGCAATCCCTGCTATAGTGCCCAAACTTGCCGCACTTGTAGCAGCTTGATGATCCCAACCTGCACGCCCCCTCGTGCGGCCTGCCGAATTTCCTGCAGCGGCTCGGTCCTGACTGGCCTTTCGGCCTACCATCTAATCCTTTGGGCTTCTTCCCCGAAGCCCCTCCTGTCTGTCCCTCCTCTGACTTCCGTTTCCGGATATGCTCCAAATCTATCTCCCTCTCCCTCGCCCTGGCAATCATGGAGTCCAAGGTGGGGCAAGCTGAAAAACTAATGTGCTCCCGAATATCAGCTCGGAGCATGTCATGGTAGCGGGTCCTCCTCATGTCCTCATCGCCCGCATATTAGGGCACCAACAGTGCCCGCTCCCGGAACTTGGCGGTGATCTCCGCCACAGTCTCCGTCATCTGTCTCATGTCCAAAAACTCCCTGGCCAGCTGCTGAAGCTCGACAACCGGCGCAAACTCTGCCCTGAATCTGGTCACAAAATCTGACCAAGTCATAGCCTTGATAGCTGAGGCTCCCAACGAGTCACCCACTGACTCCTACCAATCTCGAGCTCGGTCTCGTAAACACCCTGCTGCATACCTCACCTTCGACCCCTCGGGGCAGAAGCTAGTCAACTGTGCAGACTCGATGTCTGCAATCCATCTCCTGGCAACAATGGGGTCCTTCACCCCGTGGAAATCCGGCGCACCACTGCCCCTGAAGTCCTTAAAGGACAACGTGCGAGATCCCGACTGGCCAGATGCCATGTCGCTCCTGAACGCCCTGAGGCGATCCTCCATCAACTCGATGATCCCTTCCTTGATCGACCCGAAGATAATGGGGGTCGACTCAAGGATACCTCTGGTGATCTCTGACGTGATGAACTCGCGTAGTCCCTCATCCACTGGCTCGGAACCTGATCCCGAACCTGACCCCTCTCCAGAACCGCCATCTATCGGCCTCGATCGTAATACCACCATTCTGCAATACATAAATAACAATCATTAGTGATACTGACACTTCTTGAGGGATCACAACCACTTACAAGTTCCTGGTCTTATCTTGGCATTCCTTGGTTCGGGTACGGATCCTCTGCTTTCAGTAGTACGGGCCCATACTACCTTCCACATCTATCCGTACCTTCTTCAAGGATTTCCTCGACTCCACCAGATTCCTTCCACTACTGCTGATCATCGCTATACTCATCCTAGGCTTGCCCTAGGGAAATCTCCGACTCTACTCTATCCAGTCCTCAGCTGCTACGGGCCTCCTTGTAATGCCAATTAGCCACCACCCGAATACCATCATATGTGATGAGGCTCAGATAATCCTTCGAGTACCCGACTCATCCCTACAACGGTTGGACTCAAACAAGAGCTACACAGTGGGGCAAATCCGACACTCTAAGATTATTCAACCCTGATCACATGTGACGTGACGTATTCGCCTAGTGGCTAACTCCCATTATTCAGAGTCCCACAAAGCACGAAGCAAGCAACATTCAGACAAGGGTAACAATCTCAATCAACTCTATCTGCTTATAGGAACTGTACTAGCATACAATGCTAAACTCATATTACCAGGCATAACCTAATCAGGCTATCCTACTCGCTGTCTACTTAATACTAGCACATAATTCTCATACAACTGGAACACATATAGCAGGCACATAAGGCATCACTCCTAGATCCTTAGTCCTATTCTAGCATGCTATTCTACAAAAGCTGATAAATATAACATAAACTTGTATGGGTACTTTGGGGAATACTTACTTGAGCTCGGCTAGTCGCGCACATCACACACTTCGTTCTTTCTCAAACATTTTTCTTAATTCTTAGAAAACATTTCTTTTTAGAAAATCTTTTACTCCTTCGATTTGAGTTCAGACACCCCCGAAGGTGAGTCCGAATCACTCAAACCAGGGCTCTGATACCAACTTGTAACGTCCCAATTTTTACATCTAAAAATTTCGTTTTTAAAACATTACTTTAGAAAACGTTAATAATTAAAACATTGTTTTATCAAACCACATCACAACGTAAACCATGTCTAAAAGCCAAATCATACAACCAATCGAAATATCAGAGTATAAATCCCAGAGAAATCTAGTAAGTGCGGAAACCAGTGTGTGTGTATGATGTGCCGCTACCGCGCCAGCTCCTTCCCCTTTGATGAAGAGGTACCTGAAACCAAAACTGTAAACTGTAAGCACAACGCTTAGTGAGTTCCCCCATCGTACCACATACCATACAAACACATAACATACATACTGCCAGTCTATTCTGGGGTGCCTGTCCACCCGGTACGGCCATTCTGGGGTGCCGACTACCCGTGCGGCCATTCTGGGGTGCCGTCCTACCCGTGTCAAGCCATTCTGGGGTGCTGACTACCCGTGTCAAGCCATTCTGGGGTGCTGACTACCCATCGGTCCTAACAACCGATCCTCGGGGACTATTTCACCCCTACTGCTACTTCTAACTCATATAACAGATCATGCCAGCATATAAACATAATATCACATACTGTCAGACGTATCTGGGGTGTCTGACTACCCTTCGGTCCTAACGACCGTGTAGATGTTAGTTGTAAAAGTCGAATAGTGTGTCTTGTAATGATTCGCATTTTGTATGTTATTTTACTAAGTCTATTTTACATGCGAAGTGTAGCATGCGAAGTTTCATTGTATAAGACTTAGTATACTTTTGTAAGTTCCCTATAAATAGGGACTTAGGCTTGAAGTAGAAGGAGAGATCGAAACACAAAAACTCTCTTCAGCTTATTCTGTAATCAGTCTTAATAAAACGAGATCTGATTAATATTTACTTCGTGTGTTCTTTATCATTCATGATTCAAATCTATTGTTTCACATCTTAATTCTCGATAACAATTCTCATCAATTGGTATCAGAGCGGGATTCAAACTGCTTAGATCTGATTTTCGTATAAGAATCATTTGCTTTTTGAGTTACAAAATTTACTCAAAATTTTCCGCGCAATTTTGGTTTTGAAAATCACTTTTGATCTTCAGATTTGAATTGATTCTGCATTTGAATTGTTAAGTCGAGGATTTGATTAGCGATTTTTGATCAATTCGTTTGATCGATTTCTGAAATTCATCAAGTTCTTAAATCTTCAGAATTTTTTTTCATCAATGGCGAACTTCAACATGAACACGATGACTTCTTTCTCTCATTTGTTTGGTTCTTCAACCAAAATTCCGATGTTGATTCCAGAATACTATGATCAGTGGGCTGATAGAATGGAAGATTACTTAAATGGAATTGATGAAGAACTTTGGAATTGTATCGATGGAACAGTTCAAGCTCCTGCAAATGTTCAACAAATTGGTTCATCCACTGGATCTCCTGATGTTGAAGATCAACGAAAACGATTGAAGGATAATGAAAAGAGGTGCATGAGGGAACTAAGAGGTGCTCTTCCTCCTGTGGTTTACAATTACATTCGTAGTTGTAAAACAGCAAAAGACATCTGGAATACTCTAAAAGAGAAGTATCAAGGTAGCGAAAAGACGAAGATCAATTCTGTGAAGCAATGTCTGATTGAACTGAAGGAATTCAGACAAAAGGATGCAGCAACTCTCGAAAGTTACTATGATCGTCTGAATGAGCTTGTGTTTCGCTGCAATAGGTATGGTATCACTAGATCTATCATGGAATTCAACTTAACTTTCATTATGGGACTTCGCAAGGAGTGGCGAAGTGTGAGCATGATGATTAAGAATCAACAAAGTTTTGATACAACCAAATTGAATGATCTCTACAATCAACTGAAAACACATGAATCTGAGGTCTCAGAAATGTATGAAGAATCAAAACTAGTTATTGGTGGTCCTTTGGCTCTAGTTTCAAAGGTATCAGAAAATGATGAAAAAGATGGATCAGATGATGAAGGATTTTTGATGAATTCCGATGATGAAGCTGTAGCATTCTATTCAAACAACAGAGTTAAAAAGTTTTTCAAAAAGCCTTTTAATCCAAAAGGAAAGATGAATGATGCGAAGAATGTTACAACAAGGACTGGAGGGGATGAGAGGAAGAAGATGGAGAAAATTGATGAAAAACAGAAAGATGCGAATGTAGAGAAAAAGTTGAAAGGTGATTCAGGAATCTATTGTCATTATTGCAATGGTGCGAATCATTTCGCAGCTGACTGCATGTTGCGAAAGAGAGAAGAGAAGAAAGAAAAAGTCAAAGATGAAGCATACTACTCTGAGAAGATTGAAGAGTTACGTGCTAAGACCAAAGAAGTGTCATTGGTTGCAAAGGGAGAAACTACTGAAGAAGAGAGTGGAACTTATCAGATCTGGTCTTCAGGATCTGATGATGAAGAAATGAGGCATCCCACACATGGAGCAATGTTCGCAAGCTTTGAGGATTGCGAAGAGAACATTTCAGGGAGATGTTTTGTGTCAAAATCCACTGACAAATCACCCATGACAACCAAGGTACGTACAATTCTTGAATCTTTTAATATTCCTTTATCAGTTTATGATGCTGAAATTGTTTCATTTGATGATACTGTGGCTTATTTTGATTCTGTTATTGTGTCTGCTAGTAATGAAGCTAAGAAATTAAATGTGCAACTTAGTGAGACACGAAGAGAATTAGAAATAAAGAAGAGCAGAGTTGAAAAATTGGAATTACAAGTCAAAAATATAGACTGCGATAGGAATAATCTTACTAACGATGTTAGGTTATTACTGGCTCAGAGAAACATATATTGTAATTCTGCAAAACGTTTGTATGCAAAATTAACAGGTTTACATCACTCTTCTGATATTAGCAAAGAACAACATAGAAAACTTTTACCTTTTCTTGAGTATGAACGTGAAAAAGTTGATGTTGTTTCTTATGATTGCGAAAGCACAATTGCTCAATTTGACAAAATACCTGATGATAGATATGCATATGGTATTGTCAAAATTGATGAATTTCTGAATGCTGATGAATTGGTTAACATTGTCAATGAAAGTTTGACAAAGAGTGAACAAGTGAAAATCATAAAGAAATCTGAAAATTCAACTCTTTCCTCACAGTTGAATTATGCTGATATTGATGAAAATTCTGATAATGTAAGTGAAATCAGTGAAATAGAAGAGGAAGAAGAGGTTGATTGTTCTCAATTGTCAATCATTAATATCACATCTAAGATCAAAGGTAAAGAAATAATAGTTAATTCAATAGTAGAGGATGAAATTGATAAATCTTCAACTTCGCAACATTGTATGTTTGATAATGTGGAAGTTGAAAGCTGGAAATCTGATGACACAGATGTAAATAAAGAAGAAAAGAAAGTTTCAACTGAAACACCTCAAAGGATTGTAGTTGATCAAGTGTTTGAAAATACAAAAGAATTTGATAAAATTTTAAATGATAAAGGCACACATTATTTGGAAACCAACACTGTGGTATATCCAAATTTTGTATGTACTGATAAAACAATTTTTCCAAATCAAGTTTTTGTCACTACTGGAAATGCTGAGAAAGTTCATCCTGAATTCAATAGAATGATTGAAAAAGATAATCAAAAGTCCACAACTGAAGGTTTTTTCGCAAATCAAAACACAGAAGAAAACAATTTAACGAAAAATACTTATGTGTTTCAAAAACAAAAATCAACACAAAAATGGGTGGTTAAAGGTGAAAAATCAAACAAAGTTTTTGAAAAAGATGAAAAACCAAAGGTTGAAGTGAAACTAAATTCTCATGAATTCAAATTGATGGTTGGAAAATTTTCAACAGAAAATAATGTTTCAAAAAGAAAAGCAAGAAAAACAATATTCTGGCAAGTTGTGTCTAATGAAAAATCAAGAGATGAAAAAGAGCAAATTTCAAAAACATCATCAAGTTTTCATAAACAAATCAACTCTGTTGACAAGGTTCCATATGTTCGCAAATATGACAACAATCGAAAATTTGAGAATTCGCAAAAATTTGCAAATAATCAAAAGTTTCAAAATGTTGGCAAATTCACGAATACTTTCTCAAGTTTGAAGAACTCAACTCAAGTCAAAAAGAAATTTTCACCAAAACAACCAAATTTTCCAAATCCTTCAATATCAAAACCAAACAAAGTTTCATATACAAAAGGAAAATCTGATGTTAGAACGTTCAATCATTGGTTTGAAGGAAAAGGAAAGAAATATCAAAATGGAAAATTTTCAGAAGAACAAATCAAAAATGCATTTGATACGTACACAAATAATTCTTCAACTGAGAGTACATCATCTAATAATTCGCAAGTTCCAGTTCAAAAATGGAAACCAGTTATCAAAAATGCGAATGTTGTGAAGGATAAGATTACAATTAATGGAAATCCAAAATTATTGAATGATTATATTTCAAAATCTAGAACTGATGATGTTGATATAATTGATTCGGTCACAAACAAAGTGAAAACATGGTTCTTAAATTCCAAAAATTTGTTTCATTCTACTAATGATGGACCCAAAAAGTCTTGGGTTCCTAAATTTTTTCAATAAATGCAGGTGATATGTGACGAGCAATATGACATGAAATGGTACATTGATAGTGGTTGCTCTCGTCACATGACTGGAAGGAAAGAAAATTTGCCTGATTACAGAAACTTGGAAAATGCTGGAGTTGTCAAATTTGGAAATAATCACAAGTGTCAAGTGAAAGGATATGGGAAAATCACAAATGGAAACTTCACAGTCAACAGAGTGGCATATGTTGAAGGACTTCAACATAATTTGATAAGTGTGTCACAACTTGTTGTGGGTACTGGAAATCAAGTTGTATTCAATGAAGAAGGTAGTATCATTTCAAATGTCAAGACGAATGAAATACTTCTCAAATCCAAAATAAATGGTGATATGTTTACACTGGACATCAAACCGATTGTGGGAAAACCAGCTGTGTGTTTACTATCAAAAGCATCAAATGATCTTAGTTGGCTTTGGCATAGAAGATTGTCACACTTGAACTTTCGAAATATAAATAAATTAGTAACTGAAGATTTAGTTCGAGGATTACCAGTACTGAAATTTGACAATGATTCTTTGTGTGCAGCTTGCGAACAAGGAAAACAACATCGAAAGGGACATCCAATTGTGATAGATTCAAAAATAGTAGAGCCATTGGAACTTCTTCACATTGATCTATGTGGACCATCAACTATTGCAACAATAAACAAAAAGCGGTATATTTTAGTTGTTGTAGATGATTTCTCTAGATTTACGTGGGTATTTTTTCTCAGGATGAAATCTGAAGTTGCTCAGACGATGATTGATTTTATCAAAAAGATTGAAGTTAGTCTGAAGAAGAATGTGCGAAAAATTAAAAGTGATAATGGTTCTGAATTTAAAAATCAAACTCTTGACAGTTTTCTCACAAGCAAAGGCATTTCGCATAATTTTTCATCACTGTATACACCACAACAGAATGGTGTAGTTGAAAGAAGAAATCGATCTCTATGCGAAGCTGCCAGAACAATGTTGACATATGCGAATCTACCTCAATTTCTTTGGGCAGAAGCTGTGTCCACAGCATGTTTTACTCAAAATCAATCATTCATTCATCGAAGATTTAATGTTACTCCATATGAAATAATCAATAATCGAAAACCTAATGTAAAATTCTTTCATGTTTTTGGTTGCAGGTGCTTTATCATGAATCTAAAAGATAATTTGTCCAAGTTTCAAGCTAAAGCTGATGAAGGCATCTTTTTAGGATATTCACAGAATTCAGTTGCATACAGAGTGCTAAACAAACGAACAAGAAAAATTGAAGAAACGTTCAATTTAACATTTGATGATTACTATCTTAAACAGAGTGATAGTAAATTTGATAATAAACCAATACTTGTAGATTCACATAATCCAATTGATAATTCTGAAATCAATAATTTTGATTATGACTTGATTTTTGGAATTCCTGATAGGGCCATTGATGCAGAAAGTAATGCTCCTGATAATCAAACATCAGAATCTTCAAAACATACTGATGAATCAATGATAATTTGTGAAAGCACATCAGATATTCACAAGGAACAAGAAAATTCAGTTAAGGGGGAGCCTTCGCAAAATCAACTAGAACATCAAGTTAAGGGGGAGCCTTCGCAAAAACAACAAGAACATCAAGTTGAGGGGGAGCATTCGCAAAATCGACAAGAATATCAAGATACAGATCATGTTGAGGGGGAGCATGATGAAACAGAGACAATTAATCTTGATAATAATGACGAATTTCATGAAGTTAATGATAATTTTTCTGTTGCAAGATCTGAAAATGAAGATATGTTTGAAGATGCACCATTAGAATTTGATCTAAATTTTCCACCACTCGAGAAATGGACAAGAAATCATCCAAAAGAACAGGTAATTGGAAATCTACAAGAAGGTGTGTTGACTAGAGCTCAAATTCGTGCGAAAAATGAGGTACTGAATGCAAACCAAGAACTTTGCATGTTTAATGTTTTTATTTCGAAAATAGAGCCAAAAACTGTCAAGAATGCTATGGAACACTCAGATTGGGTTGTTGCTATGCAATCTGAACTGGCAGAATTTGAACGAAACAAGGTTTGGAGATTAGTTTCTAAACCCTCTGATGTTTCAATTGTTGGATTAAAATGGATTTTCAAAAACAAAACCGACAAAGATGGCAATATTATTCGAAATAAAGCAAGACTAGTAGTAAAAGGTTATTCGCAACAAGAAGGCATTGACTATGAAGAAACATTTGCACCTGTTGCAAAACTTGAAGCAGTTCGCATATTTTTAGCCTATGCAGCTCACAAAGACTTTGATGTTTATCAAATTGATGTTAAATGTGCATTCTTAAATGGAAAACTTGAAGAAACAGTGTATGTTGAACAACCACCAGGATTTGTAAACAGTGAGTATGCTGATCATGTGTATGTCCTTGACAAAGCTGTATATGGGTTAAAACAAGCACCAAGGGCCTGGTACGCAACACTTACAAATTTCTTGAAACAATCTAAATTTAAACAAGGATCAGTTGACCCCACATTATTTCGCAAGAAAGTTGGGTGTCATCTAATGCTTGTTCAAATTTATGTTGATGATATTATCTTTGGTTCAACTGATCCAGCATTGTCAATTGAATTTGAAAATTTAATGAAAAGTCAGTTTGAAATGAGCATGATGGGAAAAATTAATAATTTTCTTGGTTTAAATATAAGGCAGAACAGAGAAGGAATCTTAATCAATCAAGAAAAATATACGAAGAACTTGCTTGAAAAGTTTGGAATGCTAAATAGCACAAAGCTCAGAGTACCTATGGCAGTAGGAACAAGACTAACTCCTTCGTTAGATGCTCCTGCTGTTGATCTAACACTGTATCGTAGCATGATAGGGTCTTTATTGTACTTAACTGCAAGTAGACCTGATATTATGTTTTCGGTTTGTTGTTGTGCTAGATTTCAAGCTAATCCAAGAGAGCCTCATTTGACTGCAGTGAAAAATATTTTTCGATATCTCAAGGGTACTGTTTCTTTAGGACTTTGGTATCCTGCGAAAACATGATTCTTCATTCAAGCTTTTTCAGACTCAGACCTAGGAGGATGTACTTTGGACAGAAAAAGTACGACTGGTGGATGTCAACTTTTGGATGGAAAGTTAGTGAGCTGGCAATCAAAGAAACAGACTTGTGTGGCCATATCAACCGCTGAGGCAGAATACATATCTGCAGCTGCTTGTACTTCGCAAATTATCTGGATTCAGAGTCAACTTCGTGATTATGCAATAAACATGAAAAAGATTCCTTTGTATTGTGATTCGCAAAGTGCAATTCGCATTTGTCACAATCCAGTACAACATTCAAAGACAAAACACATTGCTCTTCGATATCATTTTATTAAAGATCATGTGGAAGATGGGAATATTGAAATTCATTTTGTCAAAACAACTGAACAACTTGCTGATATTTTTACAAAACCTCTTGATGAAAAATCATTTGTTCGAATTTTAGCAGGTTTGGGGATGATTAATGCGAATTCAATTTTGTCAACACAAGAGTAAAAGCTTTGTTCAGCAGCTAAGAGTCGAAATCATCCAGAGGTTACTGTTCATTCAGAAGGCTTCGCAACCACAGTTTTTCGCATCTGGCTCATAATCACTAAGGTAAGATTTACGCATACTGTTTTAGTTATGAAAAATCGAAAATCCAAAAAGATTTTATTTTTTTTGAAAAAAAATTAAAAATCCAAAAAGATTTTATTTTTTTTGTTCTTTAAATTTGAAAAATCAAAAATACAAAAAAATTTTATTTGTTTTGTTCTTCTGTTTTTGAAAAATTCCAAAATCACAAAATATTTGTTTTCTTTGTTCTTTAAACTGTGTGTTGAGAATTTACTACAGGGCTACAATGCGAAGAGGTCATACATTTGTGTTTCTATGGGAAGGTATTAAATTTCTTTTACAAACTAGTTAGGATGTCCCTAGAAGCATGCTGCTGTATGTAGACCTCAAGCCTCGAATGATTCTATGTGTGAAAAATGAAAGCCTTGATGAAATTATCTCATGAACATTTATACCCAGCAAGGCTTGTATTCGCATAAATCAACAAGAGCTACCTTACTCTTCTCAAATGAGTTAAGAGTTTTCTGTTTTGTCCACATAATAACAGAGGTACACTTTGCTTCTTAACCAATCTTTTTAAACCAAAATGTTCTTCAAATCCAAATTTTTTTGAAAAGATTTGTCCTTGAGGTCTTTGGTAAAACCAATCAAAACCTAGACAAATCACAACTCTGTGTTTAAGATCTAACATCATGAGTCCGTGATGAAAGTGAAACCCAAAAATCATACACCTTTAAGGAATTTACGGGGAACTTTGTTCCAAATTTTTACGAAACCTTTGTTTCAATATCAAAAATTTTGAAACTTCAAATCATATTCAATTCGCATGCGTGGTCTTGATCAAATATTTACAACCAAGAATATATGTTACCCAACAAGATCCAAAACAAATTTTCTCTTGAATATGATTTCAGTGTAAGTTTCATTCGTAAATTCTTGTCATGATAAATAATTTCACAAGCCAACTTGTCACTGACTACACTGGTCAAACAAGTAATTTCATTTACAATTTCTCACCTTATGTTAAGGCTGATATGTAATGAAATTTCAAACCAACCCAAAATGACTTTTAAAAGAAGCCCTTCGAAACTTCTTTACAAGTATTCGATTGTAATTCACGGGAAAATACACAAGCTGTTGATTATCTCTCTTGATAATTAACGAAGCAACCTTTGCCTGGGGTTTTACTGCATTTATGTCAAATTCACTTTTTGACATCACAACATTCCAAAAATTTCTTGATTCTTATCTTATTTCATTGGCACAATGCACACACGAAATCCTTGAGGTTCTGAGTAAAACCAACTCAGACTGATGATTTCGCAAGTCTGGCATATGACTTCGCTTTAAATCCCAAAAGTGAAAGAGCCTTGCCTCCATGCGAAGAGTTTTACCGGTTCGGATTCTATAACGGTTACTTGACAGACTGTCTACTAAAAATGGTTGGTATTCTATCCGGTTTTCGAGGAGATGTGACAGTTACTTTTTACTGCATAATGCTCTTTAACAGCAATGATCCGAGATTCAAGGTGCCACATCGGATAACATTAAATGCATCCCGCTTTAATTTCAAATCAAATTTTGAGTAACCTATAAAAGGGGCATGAAGAACAATGTGTACGGTTACGCAAACAAGAATTCTCACAAACCTTCAAAGCTTTCATCTTGATCCTAAACTTCCAATTTCTTTCAAACCCTAACAATGGCAGCCACAAACTCAAACACTGATGAGGTCCTTTCTCAATCCCTCATGAAGATTCAAAGTACAAACTATCAGGTTGATCCCAACGTATCCGCCTATCCAAAAGAATTGAAGATGCTCATCGTGGCTTTGAAACGATCACCGTTGTCAACAGCCATGTTCCGGTCATTCCCAGTTCCGATGATCTGGTTATCACGTGCTGCATCCACGGCTTCCTACAATCACACGACGGATGTGATTACCTTCAACCTCGTCAACAACAAGAGGGTTAAACTGTCCAAGAACTTGTTCGTGGAGTTCTTGGAGATTCCCAACAACCCACCCTTTGTTAAACCTGTAAACTCCCAGATTATCCACATGTTCAACGAGATGGGACATCAACCGGAGTTGGAAAATATTAGTGATTTCTGAAAGTCGGGATTACCATGTATCTGGAATTTTCTATTTGGAATTTTCCTAAGGTGTCTTACAGGAAGATCAGTCGGCTTAGACAGAGGAAGAGTCGAAGTGTATGCCATGGTAATAGGTATCTACTATGACATCAATGTCGATTATGCGACTCAACTTTGGAAGGAATTCGTCAAAAGTCTGGAAAACACGAATTCGGAGAAGGGGATATCCTGTGCCAGGTACTGGAGTCTGATCCTGGAGAAAGTATACGAGAAAGAAGCAATTCCGATCGTATCATATGTCGAAGTTGCTGAGTTTTCGCTTTACCAATTTCCCAAAGTGGTAGAAGATGATGAAGCCATATTCACCCGGGTAGCTCGCATTCCGGATGCAATGCTTCGCAAAGTGTCTCCCACTCACAAAGTGTTGGTGAGGTATTTGCGAAACATTGACACAGCTGATCAGTCGGGTGTATTACCTGAAGTTGCTACTCCATCGAAGAAGAAGAAGGGGAGCAAGAAACCTGTGAAGGGTTCATCTTCACCAACCATTCAAGAAGAAGTAGTGAAGAAAGATGTTTTACCTTCAAAGTCTGGAGTGTTAAAACAAATTCGCAAGGCAGAGGTGAGTAGTAAGGGAGTTACTATTCGCAGCATTCCTGCACCAGTATCTCCTGGAAAGAAAAGACAAAGGGCAGAAGACGTTGCGAAAAAAATGCAACGAACACTGGGCAAGAGGAGGAAGATGGTGATTCGCAATGAATCATCAGACGAAGAAGTTATCCCTGAAACTCCACCTGTCACCACAATGGTAACTGTTACTTTACCAATCTCTCAACCTTCGCAAATTTCAACTACCATTTCTCAATCCCAACCACTCGAAATAGTTCTTACCAAGTCAGTTACTGAGGAGGTACCTATTTCGGATATGGTTGTCAACGTATCTGATACGGGGGCACCTATCCCGAGTGTTACATCTACACTACCAATAACCACCACTTCATCCATATTTGATCATGCCCTTCAGAACCCATTCACCACCCTTTTTCCATCTCAATCACCTGAGAATCCTCCACCTTCGCAACAAATGTCGGATCCAGAAATAAAAGGAGGTGCTTTTGGAGGAGTTCTTGATGACATTTCGTTTGATTCCGATGAAGAAGATATTCCTGATCATATGCTGATGACAGGAAAGCAGTTCAAAATTCTCAATCAAAAATTGAAGGCTATTATCCAATCGCAAGCCGATTTTGGGAGAATGTCTTCAATCTCAGCAATGGAGGTGGACGTGATGATTAAAGGGGCTGAGAAACGAATAATGGAGAAAGTCGATCAGTCCGACAAAAATAATGAACTCCGAGTGCAAGCACAAGGGAATAATTTTACGTCTGCAGTACGAGATCTTAAAGCTGCTATAAAAGAAAGACACATTCTTTTTGTACAAGACATCAAGAAAGTTCGTGAGGACGTCAACTTCAAAATTCAAGAGTTGAAGTCTGACCTTGCGAAGGATCTTCAAGCAGTAAATACAAGACAGGAAGATCTTCACAAGCAGGTTGTGGAAATTTCGTCTCAAATCCACAAACTCAACAACATTCATGTTGCTGATGATCACAAAGCTGCTACCATGGAGAAGTTTGATCATCTGATCAAATTGGTTACGGAGCTCAAATCAGCAGTTTCGCAATCTTCCACTTCGCAAATCATTACTCCCGAATTCTTGTCTCTAAAGATTAACACTTTAGAACAAGCCATTCAGAAGGCTCTTGCCCCGATTTCAAACTTCAGTTCTTTACTTCCGAAGGGTGCTCTACCTGTTTTCACAGGGGCGCAAGGGGGAGAGAAAAGTCGAAGCAAAGAAGCTGATGCCAAAACAGTGGGAAAAGTCATCTCGACTCAACTAGTTGCAACTCTTCCAATTCCTACTAAACCGATTTCTTCAACAACAATTACTACAAAAACAATTTCAAAGGGAATTGTTATTGGAGGAAACGAAGGAGGTTCGAGTTCTCAACCTCAGAAGGATGTAACTGGAAAAGGAAAGGGCATCTTGTATGAGAAGTCGAAAGAGGAATTAAAAGCTGATGCTGAGGCTGAACTTGAAAGAATGAGACAAGTCCAGAGCATAATGCGACAACGGGCAAGTGATCCTCCCTCAATGAACAAAGGTGATCCTGCGAAACTTTACTCTTACGAAACGATAGAGTCTAAAGTTGTAGGAAGGGAGATGTATGAATTCGAGAAGAAGCCCAAAAGAAGTTACGACATTGCGAACTCAGATTACTGTCAGCTGGACTTCCCTATTAATGAAATGTTGTTCATTATGGCTCAATACAAGATCAGTGAGAAATTCGATAATCCAGATGACTACACTCACATGAAAATCAAATTTCATGTTGTTCTTGGGAAGAATCCGGATGAAGTCTGGTCCCTGATGAAGATCAAGAAGGTGCTCACGATAAAGAAGGATGTTTTGTTTGAAGACATGCTTCAAAATTTTCGATATTTTGTCATCAGGGCAGACAACCAACAATATGACTTCACTGTTGCTGACTTTCCATTGATGAACTGCAAAGATCTTATTCAAGTAGCTCTTATTCTGAAGCACATGGAAGAGAACAAACTAAAAGGCTCAGAGACAGATGTTTTCAAAGTCGGATTCGCACATGTAAAGACTTATATCGACAACTACTTCGATTGTCTTGCACTGACTGATGAGGAGTTAGCAAATGTGCTTGGAAGAAAAGTGAAAGTTCCATGGGAAGATACTTTGACACAATCAGCTTTTTCGAAGTATGTTGTAGGAGAGATATGCCTTAAACCTTTTGGCATGGTATTTTCTAGAAGAGACACTAAGGGCAAACCGAAGAAGTTCTTGTTCAAAGATTCAGAGATTGAAAGATACAATTCTTCGCAATATACGCACTTCATTGTACGTATGAATAATTGCAAGAAAAACAACGAAGGTGACAAGAAGGACTTGAAGAAGGTGATCTCCTGGTATGGAGAAGTGCGAAGAACGATTCACTCTGCAATTCAAAAGCTTTTAAGTTGAATTGTATCGACTGTTTACAAAGGGGGAGAATGTAGATGTTAGTTGTAAAAGTCGAATAGTGTGTCTTGTAATGATTCGCATTTTGTATGTTATTTTACTAAGTCTATTTTACATGCGAAGTGTAGCATGCGAAGTTTCATTGTATAAGACTTAGTATACTTTTTGTAAGTTCCCTATAAATAGGGACTTAGGCTTGAAGTAGAAGGAGAGATCGAAACACAAAAAATCTCTTCAGCTTATTCTGTAATCAGTCTTAATAAAACGAGATCTGATTAATATTTACTTCGTGTGTTCTTTATCATTCATGATTCAAATCTATTGTTTCACATCTTAATTCTCGATAACAATTCTCATCAGACTGAACTCTACTACTATCACATATAACATATCATGCTAGCATATAACATATCAGGTAGTAGCAAACCTAGATGATATCACAGAGACAATCATCTATCATACGTCTCCTACTGGTGGGCCGACATTGTGGCCTTAGACCCACCGCTACTGGAAGGTAACTCACCTCGAAGTAGCTGCTGATCTGATCGGGAACTGACTGTCTACTGCTGCTTCGGAAATCCTCCGGCTGCAATTCCCACAACATACTCAATCAAACACTGCTAACTGACCTTTGGGTAAAGCGACCATTTTACCCCTGATCATGCCCTAAGTCAAAGTCAGAGTCAACTTTCAGTTGATTCGACTCGCCGAGTTGGCTCGCCAACTCGCCGAGTCCCTGTCCAATCGACTGTCCTGGATTCCGTTTCTACTCGTCGAGTTAGGCATTGACTCGACGAGTTCTCCTTCCAAGCTGATGCTCAAGTCCTTCCTCCTACTCGCCGAGTTGTATGAACAGCTCGGCGAGTTCATCTTCATCCGATGAACACTTATGCTGAGACTCGCCGAGTTGTATGAACAACTCGCCGAGTCTGATCTTGATCTAAGGAGATTGCCTTGAACTTGCCGAGTCAGGGCAATGACTCGCCGAGTCCCTTCATGGATGAGTTCGGCTTCCAACTCACTGAGTCACACCCCGTGACTCACTACTCTACTCGACACAACGAAAAGGGGACAAACTCGGAGACTCGCGAGCAGACTCGCCGAGTCAGATGAACGACTCGCCGAGTCGTTACCATGCACTCACTATATACGCGATGTTGCATGATTCCAGTCCATGCCATTCACAGATCTGGGTTCCTAGAGCATGAATAACACGTAAAGTTTCCAACTTTACGTGTAAATATTCCTCAATGAAAGTTTTAGGGTTCAAAATGCACCAAAAGGGGTAGATCTAGGGTGTACAAACAAACATGGGTCCATACAAGCGGTAGATCCAAGTTCCAGGGACTAAATAGGGTCCAGATCTAAAGACTAATCAACTTGAATCAACCAACAATGCACAACCAAGTTTGGGGAAGAGTTCAAGAAAGACTTTAATGGAGGAATAAGCATGGAAGCAGAGGGAAAACGAGTTTTACCTCAAAGGAAGCTCTGAGATTGTTTAAAGATGGCTGGCCTCCTCTTCTTCTTCTTCATCCACTCTTCTCCCTTCTCCAAATCTTCAAAACACACAAGAATGCCTCAAGTTCTCAAGGAAATAAGCTTTGAACGAGGGTTGGGGGCTCTAAGGGTGAATGGGGGCTGGCTTGGGGCGGAAATGAGTGATTAAATAGGGTGCAAACCCCTGAAACTTAGGGTTTCATCCAACAGCGGTGACTCGCCGAGTCGCCAACTTAAACGTGTCCCGGGTCCCGTCTCTACTTGGCGAGTTGGACCTATGACTCGCCGAGTCCAAGGCTAAAAATGGAAAATACTCAAATAAGATTTACGTACCAGGAACCAGGTGCTACAACATAACTCATGACCACAACAATAATTCGGGATCCAAGGATCTACCCGTGCATCACTTCCGATCTCCCCTGACTCCGCGTCAGTGCTAACCGTTCCACAATCTCAACGGGCATCCAACCCGTATGTGCTCCCACAGATCTGGTACAATCTCAGTGCTTATCACCATTAACTGGAGCACTTTTAATCATCCATATACTCTACTGCCTTCCTTTCAGAGGACTCACACTCCTTTCGGAGCTACATACCTTTCCTTTCCAGGAAGTCTACTTAACAACTTTTACCGCACCTATAAGTGCCACTGAGCTAAACTCCACTCTACACTATCCATGTAGAGTAATTGCTATTCTCGAACTCCCATATACCCCGAATCCGAGCACATAACCAACAAGGCCCACGCACGGCCTCCAGCCAACTCCATCAGTATGATTAATACTTGGGGCCAGACCATATCGATTACTATTGCATGGCGACATATCCATTCATCCTCCGCATACAGATCCACTTAACACATACAGAGTCTTCAGCATGACTGGATCGCCTTACCAGGCCTTCAGCCTATCTGGACCACTCTCAGAACCTTCAGCATGTCTGGACTGCCCTCCCGGGCCTTCAGCTGGACCGTTCCCTGAGCCTTCGGCCTAACTGACTGGTACGCCTTCCGACCTTCAGTCTATCCAGACCGCTCAAAATTATCGTATGTCACCCTGAACCATCCTTCCTAGGAATCTCTCCCATGCAGTCTGTTCTAGCCCTCTTGGGGTTCCGAACTCCAGTTCCGTTCCCGAAATTCTTTCCATGGTCTAAACTCAAGCCTCACATCGACCAACTACCCTTCCTGAAACCATGGTCTGTTCCCTGCCCCACCTGTCTATCACTTGCTCCAATCATGCCACACTCTCGGCTAACAACACCGCTGGATCCAACAATTTAATTAAAACACCCATTCGGATCCATTCTCGGTCCCCAACTGGAGTATTACCCGATCCAAGAAGATGAAACCTTGGAGACACTCCGAACGGATGAGATCACCAAGATTCTTTGAACTCCGTCCGACCCTTAATAATAACTTCCGAGTACTCCCCAAGTACTCTCGGGTACTCGCTACTCGGTAGTCGGTCGAACATGTACCGAGTAACGAGTTCTGCAACCTTGCTAACGATAAAAAAAAACAATGTATTTTTTTGTTTGTTTGATTTACATTATTTTTATTTTAAATCGAACATCATATTTTATAATTTTGTTCAATGTTGATTTTTTTATCGGGACCTTTCTAATTATCCAAACTTGCCATGTTGAATTGAAACATGTTGATGCTACCAAAGTTATGAGTTTTTATCTTGACCATGGTATTATGAATTTTTATTTACGAAACCCTTGTAGTTTCTAATTTAATTACCAAAACAATGTGATTTACTTTATAGTGGGTTTTAAATGTTGTTTTTCTTAATCTTATACTTTAAAAAAAATTCATATTACGAATAAGATTCAAAGTATTAGTTTTAATTGTAATACATATTTCTTCAAATTTATATTTTCTACAAAAATATTTATTTTTTTATTTTTAAAAAGTTATATTTTCATACAAGATAACAATTCAAACATAGCGTAGAAAATCTATATTTCACAAAAAAAAAAAAATAAATAAATTGCTTTCGACTAAATCATTGTTTGTTAAGGCCGTCCAGTATACGGACCACGAACCTGGGCGTGGTATAGGTGGCCACAGACAACGGCAGTGCACACTGCCCCGGCCGGTCGTGGTTCGTCGTTTTCGTGATGGCTCGTGGTACCTACGACGAGACGCAACGCCCAATCAGGGGTTCTCGATCGATTTCTTCTCGCTCAGCCTTCTTCTGTCTCTCTCTTATTTTTCTCTCTCTTCGTTCTCTCCGAAGAGTACTCTGGTTGTTGTGGGGTGGTTCATGGTTGTTCCGGTGGCCGATCTGGAAGCTCTCCACGACCGTTGTCGTTGAGAGTATAACGGATGGTCTAACCTCTATATTGTATCCACAACCACATGTCACTATTCTTTTTAATAAAGTTATTTATATTAGTAGATCATAGTGCAAAAAGTAACACCTTATTTTAGCTTTCTATTCAATATATTTTTTTACAAAAACAAAATTTATAGTGTTTTAAAGAGATAGATAATAGCACAAAATGATATGAGACGACATTAAAATTAATAGTTAAAAACCAAACCAATAAAATAAAAACCGCAATAAACCGCAACCGAGAAACCGAAACCGACGCGAAAACCAATGGTGCAGATTTTATTTTTTTGAAAACCAAATTTATTGGTACGGTACGGTTTTTTCTAGAAATCGGACCACCAAAACCGAACTGCACCGCAAACTTATTAACAATAAAATAAATCACTATTTTATATTATACAATTATACATATTATTTAAAAAAAAAAACTAATAAATTCTAATTTATACATATATTATATATTGAACTTGACGGTAATTAGTAATTAGATATTAGGTTTATATGTGAGTTTGTCACTTTGTGTTTGTGACTTAACGATTATGTGTAAAGTATAAACACTATGTGTGCTACAACTTGCAAGCTTGTAACTTCTAAGTGCAAATTGAATAAAAAAAATGAGCTTGGGAATATGGGCTGCAAATGAAGTGATCAAGTAAACAACATAAAAAACTCAAAATTACAGCTTATAAATGTGAGGAGACGAAATGACACCATGTCATACAATCATAAATCTTCACATGAACATTACGGTTAAAAAAAATCGTATCAGTGAATATAAAAAACCGCACCATATGTTTGACTCGGTTTAAACCCGACGCCGAATCGGTCCAAACCAAAACCGCACACAAAAACTGCAAAACTGAACCATTGAAAACCCGCACCTAACGGTTTCTAGAATTCAAAAACCACACCTTGCGGTTAGCGGTTCGGTTTGCTGTTCGGTTTGGTACTAAAACCGCACCAAACTGCACCATGCTCACCCTACTTCAACTAATTCATTATTTGTTAACCACTACCACATGTCATTATGTCACTGTTCTTTTTAATAAAGTTATTTATATTAGTAGATCATAGTGCAAAAAGTAACACATTTTTTTAGCTTGCTATTCAATATATTCTTTTACACAAACAAAATTTACTATGTTTTAAAGAGATAAATAATAACACAAAATGATATAAGACGACATTAAAATTAATAGTTACAAATAATAAAGTGAAAGTTTTATAAATTTACAAAATCAAATGTATTTAAAACATATCGAGCAAATATAACCTAAATTATAAAAATAAAAATAAAAACACTTCAAAATTATTAATATGAAGTGGATAAATTTAAATTATTAACCAATAAAATATTAACCAACAAAAGCTGATGAGAAGGCTATACCTAGGACCAACAGACTTATGGGCGGGTGTAGGGTATTCCGACGGTGGAAGAAGAGCCGTAGGTAGTTCTTATGATGGAAGGACAGTGAAGACGAGTACAACGAAAAAGGAGAGAATGCGTGAGAGAAAATCGTGTGAAGGAAACGAAGGCTACTGAGTTTTTATTTATTTTTTATTAAAAATACAATTAATTGGTAAATAAAATTTTGGATAACTATGTTTATGTAAAAACTCCCAAAGTCATATTATAATTTTTGTTTTTCCTATTATAACCTTTTATTATTTTTTTCCAAGTTTCACACAATTAGATTATTTTATTATATAGTACATTTTTTTTGAAACGATTTTATTATAGTACATTAATTAATCATGGTTAAATTTATATGGTCCAAATATATGACTCTTCCCCATCTTTCCCCTCAACCAGTCCACTGCAACCGGCAACCGGCAACCGCCAACTCCCCTGACTCGCTTTTTTACCTCATCTCCAGTCCCCGCTAACCTTTCTTATTCCACCTTAGAAATCAATACGGTTTTTTTTCTGCTACAGACCAATAGGGCTCGTCGCAGATGATACGATGAAGAGTGTGGCGATGGGTGATTCCGTGGTGGAAGCATTAAAAAGACTACTCCATTCTTTTTATAAGCAATAATATGCAAAAACATCAAACAACAAAACTAGAAATTGGCATACCTATTCTTCGTCCCCTGCAAGCTGCAACCGCGTCAGTTGAAAAGCCCTAATCCAACACGAAGGTTCATTGCTTGTCTGATTCAGTTCAACCTAATGCAGATTAACGTTCTTTATCATTGTTAGAACACAAGTAAAGGTATCAATTTCTATAGGCTTTGTTTTGATTTGAACATATAGAAAGAGAAAAGATCAGGTTTTGTATTGATTAATTGATTGATTCAAGTTTTTGGACTAGATTTGGGGTTATGATTTTTGTTTCTTTTATCATTGTCAATTCTCCTCGACAATGTCACTTCATCATCCCTCTTCTTCATCTTGGCAATTGGCAATGACTGAGTGATAATGAAAACATATTTATGAATCTTGAGGTCTACAAATCTCAATATTAGATGGTTATTTGGAAGGGTTTTGGCAGATTGGTTATGAGATGAAAGAAAATGTGTGTGCATTAACAAAAACCGACCTTAGCTCAGTTGGTAGAGCGGAGGACTGTAGTAGGCAATAAGCCAATGGCCATCCTTAGGTCGCTGGTTCGAATCCGGCAGGTCGGAATTTTAAAATTTCTTTTTTTTTAATCGCCGTTTCAAAAAATATAAAATAAAAAATTGCCTCAATGAACTTGGATTCTTTTCCCATCATCGGTTTTGACTTTTGAGAGATAGGTGAGCCGGAAATTATTTTTTTGGTAAAAATGGATTGTACACATAGTTAAATATTTAACCTTTATATTGACAATACATAATTAATTTAACATTATTTGAATTTTAGAAAATTCCACATCGTTGGTTTTTTATAAATGGCAGATGACGTGGATGATGATTTGGTAACAACTAACAACGTGTACCCCATCATTGCTTATCTCAATGTGAAACCAACTCCACTGATATTGAAAAAATTAAGTGATCGAATTGAAAAGATATTTATTTTGCTTTTGTTAATTGAAAATTTCTAAGAAACTCACATATCTCTCTCTCTGTATAGTACGCGGAGCTACTCAAATATTAGAAAACTCTCGAGATTTTTGTAGATTGAAAATCCTCTTGGAAAATTACATCTCTCTCTCTGATACTCTGTATATATTTCCTTTCGTTGAGGTGCTCAAATCACATCCCCCCTACATTCTATCTTGACAAATTAACACATAGATGACATCATCATCATCATCCTCAGCTTCTCCTTCCTCCACTGGATTTTCTTCTCAGTCATGTAAATACCATGTTTTTCTTAGCTTTAGAGGAGAAGATACTCGCAATACATTTGTGGGCCATCTCTATTCGGCTCTTGAACAAGAAGGTATCTACCCTTACAAAGACGACGAAACACTTCCCCGAGGCGAATCGATCCACCCATCCCTTATGAAAGCTATTGAAGAATCACAGATAGCCATCATCGTATTTTCAAAAAACTATTGTGATTCCTCGTGGTGTCTGGATGAACTTGCACATATTATGAAATGCAGGGATACGAGAGGCCAAATCGTTATGCCTATATTTTATGACGTGGATCCCACTGAAGTACGAAAACAAAAACGGAAATACGGAGAAGCATTTGCCAGACATGAGTTGGAGAACAAGAGGAAAGTTGAATCTTGGAGAAAAGCACTTGTGGATGCAAGTAACATTTCTGGATGGGAACCCAAGCACATTGCCAATGGGTAATTTCTTCTGTGTTTTAATTAATTTTGTACCTTTTACGCTTAAGATATGTGTGCTCTACCATTTATACTTATACCTTTTAAGTTTTTTATACAAATGTTTTGATTATTCTTTGATGATGAAGTTGATGACCTTTATAACCTCACTGAGGCTTTGAATACATCACTTGATTAGAGACGATCAAATATAAACCTGAACAAGATTATTAGAGATGTTAGAGGGCAATTTAAAAGATATCTCAGGTCATATATATAATTCTGGATAAGCTCAAATTAAGTTATAATGTAATTTCTCATGTTGTAGTTCTTTTGTATCTCAGTTAAAGCAATAACAAATCTATGTTGCATTAAACTATTCCATCTTTCCCAATTGTTACAAACTAGCTGTGATCTTTTGAGTGTGAATGTGTGATCATATGTTAATTATGCTTGTATATCCAATGTTTAGGCATGAAGCAAAAGGCATCAAACAAATTGTATACGAAATTTCACAGAAGTTGCAGCCAATAACTTCACGTTTAAATGATCAAAACCAGGTCGGAATGGCAGCTCGCTTGCAAGGTTTGGAATTGGAGTTAGAAATTGGGTCAGGTGGTGTTCGAATGGTTGGAATATGGGGTGTTGGGGGTGGTGGTAAGACTACTCTTGCATATTCTATTTATGATGAAATTTGTAGCAAGTTTGATGGTTGTTGCTTTGTTGAAAATATTCGAGAGGAATCAGGCAGATATGGTTTGGGAAAACTGAAAGACAAAATTCTTTCAGAAATGGAAGTAAACAGAGCTGGAGGTCGACGAAGATCCTTGATAAATGATATGTTTCGCCATAGAAAGGTCTTGATTGTTCTAGATGATGTCGATCACCCTGATCAACTAAAAGCGTTAGCTGGATCACATGATTGGTTTGGAGAAGGAAGCCGAATAATAATCACAACTAGAGATGAGCATATATTAACTGCTCACAAAGTAGATGTGATACACAATATTATCTTGTTAAACAATGATGAGGCTATGAAGCTCTTTCGCAAGCATGCTCCCCGGGATAACAGAGTTATGGAAGATTATGAGCAGCTTTCAAAAGAGGTGGTCTCTTATGCTGGTGGGCTCCCATTAGCACTTACAGTTCTCGGTTCTTTTCTGTGTGACAAAGACATTAATGAGTGGAAGAGTGCATTAGTGAGACTGAAAGAGATCCCGGATACTGATATTGTGGAAAAGCTAAAAATCAGCTTTGATGGACTTAAACCAGTTGAGAAAGATTTGTTCTTGGATATTGCATGTTTTTTTAGGTGGGAATACAAAGACCAGGCAATGAAGATCCTTGATGCTTGTGGTTTTCATCCAGTTATAGGAGTGAAGGTGTTGATACAAAAGGCTCTTATAACCATTTCAAATGGAAAGTTTGATATGCATGATCTGGTTCAAGAAATGGGACACTACATTGTTAGAGGGGAGCACCCTAACAATCCTGAAAAACGTAGTAGAATCTGGAAGAAGGAAGATGTTCTGAATATATGTGCTATGGATGGAATGATGGTAATGGTTTAGCTAGCTTTGCATGATATATATGTATGATGATAATTAAAGAAAAAGTTTTAACTCAACCCTAAACCATTTTTCTTTCCTATCACAGAAGCTTGACAATATTGGAGCAATAAATTTTCGGCATGTTGCACTTGACAAATCACAATCTTTTCTTCAGGCTGTTGCAAACATGAATAAGCTTCGGTGGATTGATTTGCACGTTGATCAGATCAATGAGATTACACGTCCATTGCCAGAGCATTTTCTAATGAGTCATGACATAGGGGAAAATTTTCCACCAAGAGAATTGTGTTGTCTAAGATTGGCTAATCTCATGCATAAACAACTTTGGGAGGGTTATAAGGTAATTCTTATTGTTTCTCTGATTAATGAATGAAAGCAAATTGAATGACTAAGTTAATAAGTTAGATTTAATTAAGTTGCCATATGAATATATGAGCACATGTGACATATCACTGATTATTGTTGTCATTATATAAATAGGTGGTTTTATTTATTTATTTATCTAACAGATTGAAAGCATTAACCTTTATTTTATAAATGTTCTTTGTGTTAACCTGATTTTGTATTCATTTTTAAAGACAACTATATACATGAAAAATCTTATTTTTTATCTTTAGAAACAAATACCAAACACCAAGAAGTCAAGAACACACAAAATCAGAACCCTGACTTGAATCAATACAAATTTTAAACACAAAGAGCACACACAATCAAAATCCTAACTCAACTGACACACCCTAACTCGCCTGACAAACATGATGAGCCTTGTGTGTGTATGTGTGTGCATGCCCTTGTGCTTTTTTATCAAATTGATAGACTTAATTTTTCTTATTTGCACTTGTATGAAACAGCTTCTGCCAAATTTGAAAATCATGGAACTTTATAGGTTGCTTAACCTGAGAATGACACCTGATTTTGCTGGACTTCCAAATCTTGAAAGATTCAACCTTACTTTATGTTGGTATTTAGAAGAGATTCATCCATCGATTGGATGCTCGGAAAGGCTCGTTGTCCTATCTATATCAAGTTGTCCTGGTCTTAAGATGTGTCCATCTATTACTGGACTAAAGAAACTCCAGATCCTTAAATTCTCAAATTGCTCCAAACTTTTCAAGCTCTCAGAGATCCAACAGAACTCGGACAATTTAGTATTTCATTTGGATAATAGCGGTGAAGCACGAGTTAAGAAACCAGGAGAGAACCTCATTGATGTGGAAGAATGTTGTTTAGAGCAACCTTATTTACCTTACAACAATATCAACCACATAGGGCTATGGGTTTTTAGCATAGGGTTAAGAAGGTTGGATCTTAGCTGCTGCACTTTGGGAGATAAAAACATCTCTGATGCTGTTTGGGGTTTACCCAACCTGGAAGAACTCGATCTAAGCCAAAACAAATTTTCACAATTAAATTTTGATCTCTTGCGACTTCCTCAGCTCAAATGGCTCAACGTGTCACACTGCTATGAACTTGTGGAATTGTCGGAGCTGCCATCAAGTATAGCTGTTGTTATAGCGGATGGTTGTAAGTCACTCAAAACCCTTGGAGACATTTCAAACTGCAAATGGTTGTGGAAAGTGTCACTTAAGGGGAAGAACAAAGTAGGTCCACTTGTTGGTGACATTACTACACTCCATGCTCCAGGTTTGGCTAGCTTTGCATGATATATATGTATGATGATAATTAAAGAAAAAGTTTTAACTCAACCCTAAACCATTTTTCTTTCCTATCACAGAAGCTTGACAATATTGGAGCAATAAATTTTCGGCATGTTGCACTTGACAAATCACAATCTTTTCTTCAGACTGTTGCAAACATTCAAAAGGCTCCACCTTTTGAATTTCAGTCTATATATTGACCCAAACATATACAAGAATAATAGAATGTGTTCTCCATGACAGGGAAATGCTATTGAAGATCACTTTGTCAGTTTTACTCTTCCATATCAGATTCCAAAGAGGTTTGTAGGTAGGTTGTTTAGGGGGGAAACATTTACAATGCATCTTCCACAAGATTGTTACAATGACTTTTGTGGGTTCCTAATATGCTCTGTTCACGGTATCTACCATTCGTGTATTGAAATAACCATCAAGCAGGAGCCTAAGTATGACGGAAAAACGATGGAAAAGCCATATGAGATTCGGCAGGAATCTAATAAAGTATCAGATATGATGGAAATAGAATATGGTTCCTTTGGTTCATTGAGGAACATCTCACTGGTGAATTCATCATACATTAATATGATTTCATTTTCCATAAAGGACATCGGTTGGAGTTCGTCTGCAGCTCGGATGTATATTGGAGCTGAGCTCGTACCTAGGAAAAGCAAAGGTGATCATGTTCAAAAAACATATTGCTCAGAATTTTGGGATCAGGAAGCTTATCATAGAAAGTCATTTAGAATCCAACATGATTCAAAGTCTTCTATCAAGATTATATGGCATCCTTAAGAAAACAACTGGCCGTGACAAACACATTCCTACAAGTCTCTCGACTATTCACTACTTAGTAATCCCTGTTCTCATTCTTTTCTCTTGCATTATAATTGTTAAATGATTAGGTATGTTATGACTTTCTTGTTACATCTGTCTTTGTTTCCCACTTGTCCCCTCATCCCCCGAGATTAGGTAATTAAATGCGACATGAAACACCTCAGTCTCAACATCTTAGAGGTTTGTTTATAGGCCGTTCCTTGTATCCCGTTATTGGACAATTATGGAATTTCCCCACTTATCGCCACACTTCTCCTTCTACTTTGGTGGTTTTCTTTGTTTTGAGGACTGTTTTGTTCACCTTATGAGGTTTAATCCCTGTTATTACTTGTCTTTACCATCAATTACGAAAATCAGCAATTAGCAGAATCCTTGGAAGCTCTTGGAATATATGGACATTTCTACATAATTTGTTGTAATTGGTTGAAAAAATATTTGAAACCTTTAGTTTTGCATTGTTTATTCACAAGAAATTGCATGACTTGGGTTTTTTTTTTTTTTTTTAAGTCGATGGTGTTTCAATAGCCTAAAGGTTAAAACCCATGGAACCCACATGTGTTAGTTTTAAATAGAATTTAAAATTTAATTATATAATAAAATAATATTTCATTAATTTAGAAAACTTATGAATTGTAATATTGTATTTTTTAATAACTTTATGATTTGTAAGTATTTAATTATACAGTAAATGGTAAGTATTTAATTACAAATGAAGATTTTTAAAACCCTTACTTTTGGTGTATGATTTTCGTTGAACACACGGAGATGATGAGACAACCACAAAGGAGTGCATGTGAAGAAAAAACATTTGTTGGCTAAAACGCCACTTTTGCCATTATAACTTAGCATCCCAATAAAAGTCATGACTTTATATAATGCAACATACGTTTGAGTAATGACAAAAAAAACATCGAAATTGATTTGATACAAAACAAACAAAACATGTATGTAGTGAAATTAATATAAAGAAAATACAATACGTAATTATAAATAAATAAATTAATATGATGGATGAAGTGTGATTTGCTAAAAAATGATTAAAATATGCTACAAAAAAGTTGATTATAAATTGCGAACGTGTTATATTGATATTAACCTGACAAATTAAATATATTTGCAAAATTTATAAATAAATTGAAGTTTTTGTAAAAATTGAGTTCTTTTCAATAATATCATCTCCATTGCAAGTGAGTGACACCAAGTAGCAACTTGCATTTCCCACCAACATGTGTTGGATATTTTAGGTCGTATCCAACCCCGACTCTTATTCATTGTTTTTATGCCCAAACTGTCATCCCTCTGCATGACTTGACATATTGAAAAGAAAACCATATTGTTTAAAAATAAAAGGAATACAAAAGATTGAAAATTGAAATGATGAATTGAAGTTAATGTTTTGAACCTTAGAAGTGGCAAATTTATGAAGCTTATCGAATATGCAAGTTTCAATGCCACGTCTAAACTCCAAATTTTAACAACCCATCTAAAAGAAGAGAATTTATTAAACATTCAGAGTAAAAATGATAAAATACTCTGCTTATTTGTATTGGAGATAGATTTGAGTTTTTGACCATTTCAGGTCAAATACTTCAGAATTATAGTACAAATAAATCACATCTAAATAAAGGACACAAGGTATAATAATATTGGAAAAAGAAAAAAGAAAAATACTAACTAACATCAATCTTTTCTCTCTTTGCAACGGACTCCCAATCTTTTGCAGCAATACCAATTCGCCAGTCAAGACTAACAGTTAGACCCTTAGTACCTTGATGATGACCATCTACCAAAAAACATGCAAAGTAGTTGCTTAATTGATTCGCTAGTTGTAAATGCAAATTGACCATACGTCATGTTCTCTTTGTGGTGGAGATTGTTTCCATATGGTGCGTTTACCTGTTATTTATTCAAATCAAACACTTACTTTCTTCATACAGATACAAATACTATCATCATCAAAACTACAATCTATAAGTATGTAGTGTTTGGTATGATGGAATGAATCAGGCAAGGAATGGAATGCAATCAAGAAAAACTGTTTGTTTTGTCCCAAAATAGCTACATTGCAATTGCATTAAGACATGTCCTTTTTAGTTATGAAAAATAATAATGGTTCTCACTTCTAAATGATTCAAATCAGGCTCCTGTTTCTTTCATTCTCCAAAATTAGAAAAAATCTCTTGTTTTGTATTTCAACACCCTTCATACGATTGCTAAAGTATTGACATTAGCCATCAGTACAAAAGCTACAGCCACACAATTAACTGGATTGACTTTTCTCGATGCGATGTTTATGTGTTCACATTGAATCTAAAACAAGTATGCCACTAAGGGATATTCAAGTGATTATATGATATTTAATAATCAAAATCAGGTAATCAGCTACGATGAAAAAACTATTTCAATTAATTCGCACATAAAATTTCAACTTAACCAGATCAAGATCTAGGAGTAACCGCTTAACCTAGATGAGTAAAGTTGCGCAAAGAAGATCGATGTTTACCTGAACAGAAATTGTTGCGTCGAAGGGCATATAGGTGTCCTCTTGACCATTGATGAGGGAGTAATCACAATTTAACTAAAGCCCTAGTATACCTGGGTGGAGGTTTCACCATTAAGGTCGTTGGAAGCAGGAGAAAAAGAGAGGAAGAAAATGATTGATGTTGAAGATTAGGGGAAAATGTAACATGCTGAATTCATTTGGAAGAGTTTGAATTTTGATTTTGATTTTACGGAGAAGAAGAAACATCAGAGAAGGATTAGAGGTAAAATGGAGTTTATAGTAATCTTAACGTAAGGAAAAATCGAGTGGGAGGGTATTTATTAGGATAGGAGATTATATCTATCCTAATAAATAATAATGATTTTGTCACATGTTCTTTTCTCATTTAATTTGATAAATTTTTGTCATAATTTAGAGATATATTTATTTTCCACTTGTCATTTATTTCATTTTCCATTTTTAATATATTATTAATTTAGTTTCCATAAATTAAACCTACCATAATAATATTAATTTCAAATTTAAAATTTTAAATTTAATTTTAAACTTCAAATAAATTTACAGTTTAAACCTTTGTGTTTAACATTTTTTATAATTAACCTGTTTAGTATACTGATCTAATAACTAAACAATAATTTTAATTTATTTATTTTTTGCATGTTTTTTTCTCATAATTTTTATTTATTTCAAATTTCAAATTCAAATAAACTTTTCATTTAATCATTCCTATTTAACATTTTGTTTTAATCAACCCGTATAATTATACGGGTCTCACAACTAGTTGCTTAATGTTTATTTAAAATTTGACAAAACTGCAAAAATGGTCCTTGTGGTTAGCATTTCTAGAAAAAATGTCCAAGCCACTAAAGTTTTGGATCGATGGTCCTTTTTTGAGCTAGTTTCATTGTGTACATGGTCCCTCCGAAAAATGAAATGACTGTATTACCTTTGATGTATTTTTTTTTTCATTTTTGTAAAGTTTAATAGTTATTTATCTATTTTAATAATTAAAAAATAAGAGAGGGCCCATCCCTCTCCCTCTCTCTCTCTCACACACACACACATATACATCATCTCTCATCATCATCTCCATCTTCCCTGAAAATTAAAAAAATACATATACATACTTAGATTACCAATGGCTGCAGCTCAAAACACACACATACACACAACACACTGAAAAATGAAAATGTTCTCTCTCTCTCTCTCTCTCTCTCTACATATACATAGACACTGGTCTGTATATATACATACAACCCATCATCCAACATACCCAAATCATTTTATATTTTGTGATATTGTTTATTTGAATTCTGCAAAAAGAGAAAGAAAACAAAATGGAGCTTCACTTGTGCCTTGCTCTTTCTTCATCATCTTCATTTGCATCTTGTTCTTTAGAGTTTGATCTGATCAACTGCAACAATAACTACGTCCCTGAATCTAAAACCCCAATTCATCATTTGAAGAGGAAACAGGATGATGATGAGAACAAATTATTGAAATCGTCCTAGTGGTTTAAGTAAAGTTGCACGTTTGGTCCCTATCTTTTGTTTTGCACTTGGACAATCCTTACCTTCTGTTTTTTACTACATGCCTGGTCTGTTTTCCGTCTATCCCAAATGTTAGGACCCCCATGTGCTTGGCACACTAAGGGTATTTTCATCCTTTTATACATGACCTCTAAATGGATATGCCAATCATTTCTTCCTCCCAATCATTCACTCTATATGATCAAAAACACAAACGTTCACCTCTCTCTCTCTCTCTCATCTAAATCGAGTAGAAACCCCAACTATTGTTCAAGGATAAATAAGTCGCGTGAAAATATCGTTGTAAATATAAGCGATAGTATTATGATTGTGCCAAACATGTAGGATTGACATGGGTTTGCCCAATAATGACTTTACTATAAGTATTATGTGTAGTGAACATTTCACTACTACAAAGGGCAGAGTCTACATGAATAATGAGTGAAAGAAAGATATCAAGTATCAGGACAAATGATACAAGTTCATGAAGATAATGTTGTTGAGAAAGTTGACTACTACTCGATGTTTTCACTATATCTCAAATTCTAAAGTTCTGATTTATTTGAATCGAGATATTTTGGAAACTAGACAAGATTCTAACAAATTTCATGTTTCATGTTTTTATTGAGTCTGCTTTATTCTCCTTAAAAATGGTCACAAAAGATGAAAGGTAGGTGTACGTGTCCTTATTTTGAAATTGGATGGTTCAAACATAAGTCGGGATCTCCACAACAGAAGGAAATGGACTGATTGAATACCTAAGCCGAATTCATAAAGATTTGCAAATGCGCGTATTTTGTATGGCATCCATAAGATGTCTAACAGGAGTATTCGTAGAATATCCTAGCCGAGTAACTAGAATTCCGAGATAAACTTCAAATGTGATTTACGTTTATGATAGTTAGAGTTTCATGAGGATTCGAAGTAATTACTTGTCAAATAACTGTATGTCATTCATTAAATTTTTTTAGACTTCTTAAGTGTGTCGAACTGTGATATTCTTTATATTATGTGGAATCCAAGCATTTTAGTATACCAACAACTGAATCCAAGCTCAATTGTGCATCGCTCTATCCATAATTAAACATAGGTGATCAGTCTACGTCTAGTTGTAGTTCGGCCCATTTACAACTGACTTAGCTAAGGCGTTTGATCTAAAACATTGCGTTCTATTAGAATTCGAGGGTTCAAGTTTATATATAACTCTATATTTGTATGCTAAGGGATATACCTAACCTAGAGAGTAAGCCCTAGGCTATAGTCATGCTTTCCTAAGAAAGTACTTGTTTGATATACCCAATAGCTCTTATACCAATCTGTCGCACCCCTGGCCGCCGACGGAAATGCAAAGTTGCGTAACATAAATCAGTAATCACATTTATTGAAAATATATTGAATAATAAAAAGATAATATTATATTATTACCGAAATAGAAATTACTTTGACAATTGCTATTGCTAAATCACCACACACACCTCACAGATCGGTATCTACAAAGGTATGTCCAATAATGGAAAGTCTTCTATGCGAACATTTTCGACCTACTAATAAACCTGAGAATACATGCATTAAGATATATCAACAAAAATTGTTGGTGAGTTCTATAGGTATTTGATACGATGTACATGTCACACCTTGGCCTAACGACGGAAACGTCGGGCGGTGTGAACGTGGGGAAATTAGACCGCGCCATAAAAATATATATTGAACATAACACAAAGCTATATTACAAACATTTCTTTTATTTATTAAAATTTATTTTGGGATTACATTGTTTTAAAAGTCAAGCACGCTTCCTAAACAAGACTAAAATGACAAACAGATGGAACTAAACTCCAACAGCTTCCTTGAAGATCCCCACTTCATTGACACAATCATCCTTCTCCTTGACAGGACTATCCTCCACACTCATCTCCCTGAGAATACATGTATTTTTGAAAACGGTCAACATAATGTTGGTGAGTGCACATGTTTTTATAGTTTTCGAGTTTTATTGGATTGTATTAATTTAAGAATCCTTTTTCTTTTAGAGAAACATTTCCTAAGCTATTTATCAACCCTAGCTTACTATCTTTTATGATATCTAACAATCCTATCTTATTATTGGTTGTTGTCGATGCCAACAAAATAAATAACCCTAAATCTTTTACACTAAAATATTGTATAGTCGTAAAGGGGTCGAATTCGCAGAGATTGGTTAAGTTTTATGACTCTATGCAAAATCTCTTTGCAAAAGTACTTGTAAAATGACAATGAAAATAAAAATGGGGGGCTTTGGACTTTTTGAAATACTTAAATTAAAACTTGAATTAAATTGACAATTCAACAAAAATAAGAGTTTGATGTAAAATCAATAAGGGAGAAATTGTTGACTTAAGGTTTCCTTACCTTGACTTTTGATGAACATATCATTAGAATCCAATGGTGCAATACTTGTTTTAAATCCTTAATTTAACTATAGTAATCCAAGAAGCTTGAGATTACCTAGACTTTTCTTAGTTATTAAAATGGTTAGAGAAGCTCATAACAATTTACTTAGTCAAAGTCACAATTTCCATTAAGCATGTAATCAGTGAAAGTCAACTAGCATTAAGAATCAAAAGTCACCAAATCCAAGAGGAGTCAAATTCTTTCACTACCATGTTGGAGAAAATATTTTTATGATTGTGTGAAGTAAAACTAACACAAGAATCACTTGTTTCTTGCTAATTTAAAGATCCTTTACTTAATCAAAAAATTAGCCAACTAATCACCACAAGCATATTTAAACTCATGAATAAAATCATACAAGTAATAATAATATGTTAAAACATAAAATATTCACATGAAGATTCAAGAACAAGTCCATGGAGTCTTCAACATTCAACAAACATTCAAAGGATTCCACAAAATTCAACCAAGTTTTGTTTAGCCTAGTATGGCTACACTCAAGAAATCAAGATAAGAAAGATTGTACCAAACATTCACCAAGATTAAGTGGTGAAAAGATGATGTTCTTCAAGTATTCTTGGCCTTCAAAACCTTCAAAATCTCTAGAGAAAAATCTCTAATTTCAGATGTGAAAGAGTGTAGAAAAGTGGCACACCAACCTTCCCCATATAAACTTCTAATTGAAATCCCGAAATTGCCCCTGATGTGTCGTGCGCGGCCGCGCAGCCTTGCACGTGTGGGTTGCGCAGGCGGCACCAAGTTGTGGGTTTCATTGAGTTTTAGGCCTCCACAACTTAGCCCATTAGCCCAGTTCAAGTCCGATTAGCATCTAGCCCATTTTTCTTCAAGTTCTCTTTATTTTAAGCCCAAGATGGCTTCTCCAAATGATCCATAACTTCTGTAATCTCCTTATCATCAGTCTCCGCAGGCTCGAACGTTCTTCCTTTTTTTTCAAATTTAAAATTTCTTTCTTCCAAGCCTTCAAATAATTGACAATGCCCACTCCATGCATCATCTACATAGTTATCAAGCCAAAAAATCTTGACGACTTCTAAGCCCAATCGCTTCCCAAATATCTCGCTCTGCTACTTTCCTTATAACATGCAATTATTCTCATGAAATTCGAAAGTACCTGAAAGTGGTCATAAACTAACAAAAAGAAAAATATGCATGGAAATTGACTAAAATATGAATGAAATAAAATAAAATAAAGTATAAAAAGAAGTAAATAAATTAAACTATCAAATCACCCCAAGCTTAAACCTTACTTGTCCTCAAGTAAGAAAAGACTAAAATAAACATTGGGATGAACTATCCTAAGGAAAATAAAAAGAATGGATAGAACCAAAGAACCTGATCACCGTTAGTTAACATGGTTAGAATTGATCTCATCATTATCCCAAGAATTTTTCATCTGATGAAAATGGAACGATAAACCAAATCTAGTACAACCCCTCTACGTGAGTAAGGAGGGACGGACAGTCGCAGTCTCAATGGAACATACATACAATGAAGAACATCTGTAGTAGGGACAAAGCAGATGGACAGCCTCGTGTAGAGCTCTTCTTTAAGTGTACACTCTTATCATGAAAGTTGCGTGATCTCACGTTTCCTGGCTACTCTCATTTGTGATTGGGTTGCATCGCTCGGGCACCGTTGTAGGAATCAGTTCACTTAGTGTTGGCCTGAACCTCCTGTAGCATTTGACTCAACAGTCTCCTTAACATCACCAATTTGAGAAAAAAAACTCGATCTATATACAATAAATTCCTAAATAAATAAATAAGTATCAAAAGTCGGGTGACCAAAATTTAGGAAAATTCCGTTCAATAATTGAACTAGTCACCCATATAAGATGATTGCGGCTTAGGATTTGCTCTTTTTTAGAGGAGGAAACTTGAATGTAATGAATACACTAACATAACGAAATTTTTATCAAGAACACTTTTTGAATCGAAATTTGGTTCCCAAAAATATGTAAGTGGAACTGAAGGGTAGTGATAATAATCTGAATGGTCTAAGTGTGAAAATGAATATGTGTGGAGAATAGAGACGTAAGATCCTTTTCAAACTAGTGATTTTCCAAAAATAATGAAAATGTCCAAATGCGGACTAAAAGACTCTCTAAAATCCTAAGAAAATCGCAAAAAAATCTGGTGATGCAAGGAGACCGGATATAGATTCTACTCGGGGACAAGCACGAGTCATTCATCCTAAAGGTTCAAACATGATCAAGTTTGATCCTCTCGGTAGCATGGACTGCAGGGCTAAAAACATACATTGCTATAGTATATCCTACAATTGTTAGTATTGCATGCATAATTATTCATGAAAACTGCCTAGCCATGATCACTTACCCCTTTAAGCTCCAGCAGTTGATCCCAAGTATGAAGTCCCAAATGTAGCCTGATGGTTTCGGTTTGATGCGTGGGATGACAACAAGATCTTGTACCAATAATGATACAATAACTATGAACCTGTTCCATAGCATCCAAGGGGGTGAGAATAAATAGACAACAAAAATGCATGAATGTTAATGCCCTAAGCTAAATGTTATGCAAAAATAAAAAGTGAAAAAGAAGAAAATAATATCTTTTTGGAATTTTATAAAATAAAAAAAGAATGCAAGTTAGCTTAAAACTAGTATGATATGCAACCTGATTAGAAAAATGCATGAAAAAGTAAAAAGAAAGGGAAGTGCCCCACCCTAAGCTTAAGAACAAGCATTGTCCTCAATGCTTAAGGTAAGGGCATAAATGACCTAAATTGGAGGATTGGGAGGTAGTGGTAGTCCCACATGTCCTGGACCTAACGGTAAGTGGATAGGAGTGACTTCTCCAACCTATCAACGCGGGTCGCCACGTCCTGAATGGATTATGTGTTCTGCTGTGTCTGAGTGTTGATACGCTGAACGGTGGAGAACATCATGGCGAACTGGTCAAGAATGTTCGGGGAAATATGTTGGGATTTTGTGTCCCCATCTTGCTGCGGCTGATACTGATGTTGCTCAAAATGTTATGGTGAAGCCTTAAAGTGGTCATGCTGATACATCGACTGCTGCATAGGAGGCTGGTCAAAATGGTCTTCTGCCTCAGGAAGAACGTCGTCATCTTCTTCGTTCTCCTGTTCCTCATCCTCTGAGTTGAGCAGTACACCCGCTGGAGTCAACTGATCCGGAGGGAGCCAAGTGTCGAGGTCATTCTGTGAGAATGAATCACCTACCCAACCAGGGAGGATATAAACCAGATGCATGTCACCGTCAAGCCAACTGTACGAGTCATTGCCCCGACTGACCAACATTCTCCGCTCGCTCAAGAGCAAAACAATCCAGTAGGAAGTTAGGCTGGTAGTAGTCAACAGGCGAGTAATCAAGAGAGGGGAAGTCTAGGCCAACGGCTCGACCTATGATGGTAGTAATCCCCCCAATATGAATCTCTCATGTGGTGTGCTGACGGACGGCCTCATATTTATCAAGAAAGAATGTGGAGAAATCAAGGGATATGCGGTGTCTCATGCATGCTAGGAAGAAAAGCTCGCATCTATTTATTTGACTGGGCTCAAGGCGACCGAAAATGCTGGTGGTGAGAATGCAGTGTGCGATGCGCCAACAAGGATGGACTATGTGCTTGGCCCTCTAGCGGCTTGGATTGAACGTGTCAAGACCGGTTATTTGTGACAAAAACTCCACGTTGGGGCAACGTAGGAAGCGGACATACTCTGGAGAATGGATGGTGGTGCCGTTTGTGCGATCTACTCCCATGATATAGTTCAGTCGTCCGAATGAGAGCCGATGGCTTTGGCCTTGTAACTGGAAGGTAAGGACTTTGGATCCATCATCAGTGGCGAAAGTGGACATGAATTCTAGTGTGGGTTCTTTGTAGGTCCTATCACAAAGGTTGAGAAAACCACCCTAAGCCATACCATGAAACATAGATTCCACACCGATGTATACATCAAGCTTATTCATTGACTCCTCATGGTAAAACTTTGTGGGCTGTATTGGACCTCTGTGGAGGTTTGACCGATATGTTTTGATTTTCGCCTTTGTAAGGGAAGGATCGCTCCCCTCTTCTTCTGCTTTCTTACGCTTCCTAGTGGCTTTTTGTGAAGTACCGGCGACATCCTTTTGCGGGTTAGGGTCAACACATGATCCATGAATGTGTGCATGGGTTGTAGTTTTTCCCATTTTCAAGACCTACAATATCAAAAATAATCCATCAATGTAATCCCTCCCTCACCACTCTCCAAATAATACAACTATATTTAAACTGAACACAAAAATTCTAATAAATAATTGCACCCAACTTTTTGACAATTCAAAACGGTTTTAAACAACACCACTCGGTTCCATTTGACAAATCCAACAAAAATTCGGCAGCATTTCTAGTCAAAATGAACGAATTCCAACCAAAGTTTAAACACTTTTAAATCAAATTCCCAAGAAAATTAACCAATTTCACCATTCTCAAGCCAATTTTTCTAAATAATCCGGGCAATAACTAACAATCCTCCGCAATTTTTAGATAATAATTTTTGGCAGTTATTGTATTAGAAGAATGCAATATAATGAAAGCCAAGGAAAGAAGATACCTGATTAATCGTTTTTTTTCCTAAAAATTGAACTTGAACCCGAAATCCGCTTCTATGCACCCCAAGCTTTGTGGTTGTTCATGGGTGCCAAAATGCAAGACTTGTTCAATAAAACAATATTTTCAACATGATTTTTGCGAAAAATCCGGCGGCAGCTCGTGGTGGCTCAAAATTTTCGGTGAAATTTTTGGTGAGATCCTTTTGCGGGTTAGGGTCAACACATGATCCATGAATGTGTGCATGGGTTGTAGTTTTTCCCATTTTCAAGACCTACAATATCAAAAATAATCCATCAATGTAATCCCTCCCTCACCACTCTCCAAATAATACAACTATATTTAAACCGAACACAAAAATTCTAATAAATAATTGCACCCAACTTTTTGACAATTCAAAACGGTTTTAAACAACACCACTCGGTTCCATTTGACAAATCCAACAAAAATTCGGCAGCATTTCTAGTCAAAATGAACGAATTCCAACCAAAGTTTAAACACTTTTAAATCAAATTCCCAAGAAAATTAACCAATTTCACCATTCTCAAGCCAATTTTTCTAAATAATCCGGGCAATAACTAACAATCCTCCGCAATTTTTAGATAATAATTTTTGGCAGTTATTGTATTAGAAGAATGCAATATAATGAAAGCCAAGGAAAGAAGATACCTGATTAATCGTTTTTTTTCCTAAAAATTGAACTTGAACCCGAAATCCGCTTCTATGCACCCCAAGCTTTGTGGTTGTTCATGGGTGCCAAAATGCAAGACTTGTTCAATAAAACAATATTTTCAACATGATTTTTGCGAAAAATCCGGCGGCAGCTCGTGGTGGCTCAAAATTTTCGGTGAAATTTTTGGTGAGATCCTTTTGCGGGTTAGGGTCAACACATGATCCATGAATGTGTGCATGGGTTGTAGTTTTTCCCATTTTCAAGACCTACAATATCAAAAATAATCCATCAATGTAATCCCTCCCTCACCACTCTCCAAATAATACAACTATATTTAAACCGAACACAAAAATTCTAATAAATAATTGCACCCAACTTTTTGACAATTCAAAACGGTTTTAAACAACACCACTCGGTTCCATTTGACAAATCCAACAAAAATTCGGCAGCATTTCTAGTCAAAATGAACGAATTCCAACCAAAGTTTAAACACTTTTAAATCAAATTCCCAAGAAAATTAACCAATTTCACCATTCTCAAGCCAATTTTTCTAAATAATCCGGGCAATAACTAACAATCCTCCGCAATTTTCAGATAATAATTTTTGGCAGTTATTGTATTAGAAGAATGCAATATAATGAAAGCCAAGGAAAGAAGATACCTGATTAATCGTTTTTTTCCTAAAAATTGAACTTGAACCCGAAATCCGCTTCTATGCACCCCAAGCTTTGTGGTTGTTCATGGGTGCCAAAATGCAAGACTTGTTCAATAAAACAATATTTTCAACATGATTTTTTGCGAAAAATCCGGCGGCAGCTCGTGGTGGCTCAAAATTTTCGGTGAAATTTTTGGTGAGATATTGAGGTTTTGTTTGGTGGGATGTATAGAGCTTGGAAACAGAAACACTTTGGTGGTGTCGGAATTGCAAGAGGTGGCCGAAGTTGGACTGAAAATGTCTGGAAAGTGGCAAGATGGTGGTGGTGGCGCCCCTAATTATGGCAGCAGATCGGAGGAAATTTTGGGTGGGGTTTGTAGAGGAGGAAAAATGGTGAAAAATGGCGGTTTCACGGGATTCCAACCGGTAGAACTCTAGGAAATCAATTTTTTGTGAGAGGTGTGTGTTTGTGTTCTTGAGAGTTTGAGAGAGAATGGTGGGAGTTTGATAGAGGTAATTGAAGAAGATGAATTGCTGGAAGTTTTTAATCTATGGTCAAGTGTGGACAATACCATGTCAATGTTAGTCAACTCATTAAACCACTTGGTCAACGGAAGTCAAAGTTGGTCAACAAAATTAGTCTTGGTTGTCCAGTGTTTACGCGGGTCATGCATGGAGGACACACGGCCGCATCCAGGTCTTAGTTAAAATTACAATCACGAGCTTGTTCTGATCGATTGGGTGTGTTTGTGCAGATCGGTCACGCAAGGCAACGCGGCCGCACATTGGGGTCGCATAGGAGGGGCACGTAGGGCCACGCGGGGGCGTGTTGTTCATTGTCTCCGATTTCGTTTCGCTTCAGCTTGTTGGGATTCTTGGCTTGCATGCAAAGGCTCAAACACTTGGAAAACTTATTTTCTTCTGAGATAACTTCAAAATAAACATAAAAACTTCTTTACTCAAATTCAAAGACATGAAAGCACAATACTTTCCAATTATACCCTTCTTTAATGTCTTTGGCAAGATGTCCTTCTAACTTGCTTCAACACTTCGGGACATCCAAATGGATGATTTCAAGAGCATTAGCATTGAAACCTTCATAGAGTGGCTTCAAACGGTGCCCATTAACTTTAAAAATTTGTCCCGTTTCTTCACTTTGAATTTTGACCGCTCCATGTTCAAAAGTTTTTATGACAACAAAAGGCCCTATCCACCTTGACCTTAACTTGCCTAGGAATAAATTCAATCGCGAATGGTAAAGACCCTATGTCCCAGTTTAAAATGCTACCGGGTGATGGACTTGTCATGGAAAAGCTTCGTTTTCTCCTTTTATATTCTTGAGTTTTCATAAGAGTCATTTCTCAATTCTTTTAACTCTTGAAATTGAAGCTTCATATGTCTTCCTGCCTCATAAATATTTAAATTGCATTGCTTGACCGCCCAAAATTCACGGTGCTCTAATTCCAAGGGAAGATGAAATGGGCTTCCAAAAAGCAACCTAAATTGAGACATGCCTATCGGGGTCTTGTAAGCGGTCCGGTAGGACCACAAGGCATCATCAAGCCGTAAACTCCATTCTTTTCTTGTTGGGTTCACCATTTTCTCAAGGATAGAATTCACTTCACGATTTGAAACCTCCGCTTGACCGTTCGTTTAAGAGTGGTAAATGGTAGAGACACGGTGGGTCACGTTGTACTTTCTCAATAAAGTATCCATCATCTTGTTGCAAAAATGCATCCCTCTATCACTAATCAAAGCCCTAGGCACACCAAATCTCAAGAAAATATTAGAATTTAAAAACTCGATAACTGTTTTGGCATCATCTGATCTTGTGGCTTTGGCCTCAACCCATTTAGAGACATATTCAACCGTGAGTAAAATGTAAATGTTGCCATATGAGACGGGAAATGAGCCCATGAAATCAATCCCCCATACGTCAAAAACTTCATAAACAAGGATTGGATTTTTGTGGCATTTGATTCAAACTCAAGAACTTTTCTCAAAGTTCGGTTAGGTCCGAAGTGTCCCCCACAAGCAAATTCATGACAAAATTGCAAATTGGATTGATGTTCTTGTTGGGGTATACATCGCCTAATAATTTGATCGGGACAATGTTTCCATAAATAAGGTTCATCCCACACATAATATTTTGCATCATTTTTCAATTTATCTTTTTGAGCACGTGTGAATGTGTCGGGTTACCTTTTCGTGACCAAAAAGTTAACGATATCGGCATACCAATGAATAGATTGAGTAAGGTAAAAGAGATGCTCATCCGAAAACTCGTCCTACAACTAGAGAGGAGTTTTCATTTGAAGTGATCTGGCTTAGGTGGTTGGCAACAAGGTTTTTGCATCCGCTCTTGTCCCAAATCTCCAAATCAAATTCTTGCAATAATAAGATCCACCAGATGAGTCTTATCTTTGCATCTTTCTTTGTCATCAAGTACTTGAGAGCCGTGTGATCCGAATACACTATGACTTTGGTGCCTATTAGATATTGCCTAAACTTCTTCAAAGCGAACATTATGGCCAATAGTTCATTCTCTGTGGTAGAGTAGTTTCTTTGAGCGTTGTCTAGTGTTGTCAATACATAATAGATCACATGGGAGGATCTTCCATTCTTTTGACCCAAAATAGTGCCTATAGCATAGTTTCTTGCATCACACATGATCTCAAATGGGAGATGCCAATTTGGTTCTTGTATGATGGGGGCGGATGTAAGCAACTCCTTGAGCTTGTCAAAAGCCTCTTTACATGCCTCATTGAACTTGAAATCAATATCATTTTGCAAGGGTTGGCACATTGGTCTCTTCATCTTTGAAGAATCCTTGACGAACCTTCGGTAGAATCCCGCATGACCTATAAAAGAACGAACTTCCTGAACACAAGTCGGGTAAGGTAAATTTTGAATAACATCAATTTTAGCCTTATCTACATCGATTCCTTTCTTTGACACAATGTGACCTAAAATAAGACCTTGACTCACCATAAATTTTCATTTTTCAAAATTAAAACCAAATTCGTTTCAATGCACCTTTTCAAAATTTTGGTGAGATTGGTCAAACATTCTTAAAAAGAGTTACCATATACCGTAAAGTCATCCATGAAAACTTCAATTATATTCTCAACATATTTTAAAAAAGTAATAATCATATAACGTTGGAAGGTGGCCGGGGCATTACACAATCCAAATGGCATTCTCCGGTATGCAAAAGTGCCAAATGGACATGTAAAGGTTGTCTTTTCTTGGTCTTTCGATGCCACCAGGATTTGGTGAAACCTGAAATACCCGTCTAGACAACAATAATGTGATTTCCCGGGCAATCTTTCCAATATTTGGTCAATGAAAGGTAATGGGAAATGATCTTTTCTTGTGCTTGCATTGAGTTTTCGGTAGTCAATACATACTCTCCACCTGGTTTTCACATGGGTGGGGACCATCATACCTTTTTTGTTTTCAACCACTGTGATCCCCGTCTTCTTCGGTACCACTTGCACCAAGATTACCCACTTGCTATCCGAGATTGGATAGATCATCCCCACATCAAGAATCTTCAATATCTTTTTCTTGACCACTTCCATCATTTACGGATTCAATCTTCTTTGTGCATCCCGACTTGGCTTATGGTCATCCTCCATTAAAATTTGTGCATACAAGTGGAGGGGCTCAATCCTTTTATATCCACAATCGTCCAAACCATGGTTTCTTTGTGTTCCTTCAACACCTTGAGGAGTTTCTCTTCTTCAAATTCGGTTAGGTGAGTGGAAATGATAACTGAAAGAGTCTCATTCTTTCCTAAGTAGGCATACTTCAAGTGTTGAGGTAGGGCATTCAATTCCAACTCCGGTGGTTGAACAAGGGATGGTGGCAACTTTGTATGGGTTAGGGGCAACTCGATTTGCTTAACATCGAATCTTGTGGATTTCTTCACTTAAAAATTATTGACTAACCTTTCAACTTCCGGATCCAAAGAATAAAGATTCAATTTCTCGGCTAGTTTCCCACAATCAAACTCATTGCTTAGGATCATCTCCAACATATCCCCATTGGATAACTCAAACAATTCTTGGGTTAGTGGCTCAACAACATCAACAAAATACAAGGATGAAACATCACTAGGATATCTCATAGCATCATAGATATTAAAACTTATTGTTTCTCCATCAAACTCTATTGTTAAACTTCCCGCATACACATCGATTTTTGTCCTAGTCGTCTTCAAGAACGGTCTCCCAAGTAAAATTAGACCCGACTTGGAGGAAACTTGTTCTTCTAAATCAATCACATAGAAATCTGTCGGGAAGACCAATTGGTTTACTTGCACTAAGACATCTACTAGGACACCTCTAGGAAAAACACTTGATTTATCCGCAAGAGAAATTATGACACCGGTTTCATTTAAAGGCCTAACATTTAGTGACTCATATACCGAATATGACATGACATTGATAAAAGCACCAAGATCAAGCATGGAACTACTAAAAGTGACATCCCTTATCTTGCAAGGAGTCGTAAACATTCCGGGATCTTTGCACTTAGGTGGAAGTTTCCTTTGTAAAACCGTTGATGCATTTTCATTCATTGAAATTTTCTCATTTCCCTTCAATTTTCTCTTGTTGGTACAAAGCTCTTTCAAGAATTTTGCATATCTAGGAATTTGTTTGATTGCATTAATTAAAGAGATCTTTACTTCCACCTTTCAGAAGGTGTCTAAAATCTCTTTTTCCTCCGCATTCTTCTTTGATTTTGCAAGTCGGGAGGGGAATGGTGGTTGAGTGGCTATTGGAGTCACTAGAGGGGTAGTCTTCTTTGGAACTTCGGTTTGTGTGGAATTCTTGACTATAGGATCCTCAACGGGTGTGATCTCTATTTCTTCCTCATCTTCCCTTGACTTTTTCTTTGAACTACTATCCCCGGTTTGTTTTCCACTTCTCAAAGTCACCACATTGACATTTAGGTTCTTTTCGGTTTGAGAAGGTAGTTTGTCATGAGACTCCAACTTGCTTAAAGATGTAAATATATCTTCTATTAGTGCTTCAAGGTTGGAGATACTAGTTCTTGTTTCCTTTTGGATTTGTTGGGTACTAGTGGCTAGGGATTTGACAATGTCCTCAAGAGACATTCCGGAGCTACTTGGTTGGGATTGAGGAGGTTGTTGGTGATGTGCAGGGTAGGGTTTAGGTTGATAATGGGGGGTTTTTGATGTTGGTATTGGGGTTGTTGTGGTAGGTAGGAAGGTTTAACCAAAGCATTTTGAGGCAATGGTCTTGGATTGTAGCTCATATTGGGGTTTGGCTTCCAACTTGAATTGTATGCATTTTGGTAACTGGAAGGTTTGCCGTGGTAGTTTTGGAACTCTCCCGTGGCATTTACGTGTTCCACTTCTTCTTGAAGAATGGGACACATATCCGTAGGATGTCCCATTGTTCCATATATTCTACAACCATCACTTGTGGAGTTTGTCTCATGGCTAGCTTTTGAACCATTACTTGTGGAGTTTTTCGCATGGCTAGCTTTTGAAGAACAGATGTTAAATCTTTGATTTGAGATTCTAGGTTCGATGTCATCACTTCATTGACTTTGTGTTGTTTGTCTCTCTTCATATCTTGGCGCGGGCCAAAGTGTTGGGAATTAGCGGCTATTGTGTTGAAGAGTTGTCTTGTTTGTTGTGGAGTTTTGCTAAAGATGTCACACCCCCGAACCAAGGATGGCAGAAACGTCCGAGGGTGGAGGACTTCATGTATAGTATCACAACAACGAGTATAATAGTGGTCAAAGTAAATACAACCATTATAAATATAATCGAGAAAGTTACATGATTTCACAAGTTTACATGTTTCAAAATTGATTACAATATAATGACAAAATGTTTTTCCTGACGCTGTAGCGTCCCATCCTCAAAAGCTGGTAGTTACCAGTTTTACTGATTACCTAAGAATACAAGTAGTTTTGAAAAAGTGTCGACAACTAAGTTGGTGAGTTCATAAGCTTTTGGATGTAGAGTTTGAAAACCATTGTTTTTAAATGATATGTATAACCAAGAAAAATCCAATATTTTCCTTATAAAATGTTATGTAGTCTTAAATCCCAAGACCGAGTGTATGCATGTTATTTCGTACTTGTAACAATGTATGTAGATTTAAATAAATAAATCCCTTTAACATAGAAATACCCGTAAACTATTTGTGTGTCGTTATCTCCTTATATGAGTCGCTATAACCATACTATGACAGAGAAGACCTGTTGCGACGTTCTTCAAGCATCAAAATCGAAATGACATTTGTCACCCCCGACTGGCCGGTCGGCCTGTTGCAAGAAGCAATGGATGTGGGTTGTCAATCCCAATATAGATTTATACACAATTATCATGCTCTCCCTACAAGAGACTCTGGTTATAACTAACAAGCATTTTAACCCGTACTCTAAGAGTACAATGAAGACTAGTCTCACAATTTACAATAACGAGTTTACATGTAGTGTGAGTGTAAAACATTTTCTATGGTGGAATTGAACCCCCATTTCGTTTATTATACTTGTAATGTGAAAAAAACCATAAACTATACCTATTATAGTTTATTGTGTAGTAAATGAAACCCTTTTGTATTGAGTGTAAAACCTTTTTTTTGTGTAAGTCGTAGTTTAGCAAAACATAGCTATACTTATTAGGTTTCATCTTGTATTGTTTGTAATGACAAAGGACTCTTATATTTCAGTGAGTAATTTTTGTTATATAAATGTGATTCCACAGGAAACACAAGTAAAATATGAAGTCTTCAAAGATAAACACTTTGCTCAACATGTTACAAAGTCTTATGAAAGTTGTAAGCTGTTAACTAGTCTTTAACTTTTCTGCACTGTTTTAGAAAACTCGCAGAAAAATCATACGAAATCAAAAACTGAATCTGTAAACTTCGAGAGTTTAGAAAATGCGTCTAGTTTGTTCATAATTTTTATTATGATTTTTAGTGATCTCTAACTTATGTGAAAATGTTCATATTCAAATACGGGTCTGAATTCGTAGCTACAATGATAGACAGTTTTGTAAAAATCACTATAAATTGTAGAAAAATCGTATGAACATGTGCAAGCAGTCATTTTAAAGGTATAAACCTGAACTATTTTTATTTGAAACAGTTTGTCAAGACCTTAATTTTAAGTTGGTCAAAACAGTCCGTGAATGGAACTAAACTTTCTTGGGGAAAGCTGATGATTGAGTTTAGTTAAGTTTTTGGTAATTTAACTTGTATTCCCCCTAAAACCTGAAGAAAACATGAAAATGTGGGGGTATGAACTCACCTTGAGTGATTTCTTTAGATGAATGTTGAAGAAAAGAGGTTTCCAAGTCAAGAACACTTGGCAAATGCTTGGAGAGTTGAAGATCTAAGAACCAATATTGCGATATTTGTTATGAGAGATCCATAATTTGAGTGAAGGTATGAAGAATGTTCAAATGTAGGATGAAAATACTTATCAAAAGTGAGTGAAAAGCTTAATACCAGCCTTGGAGTCTTGAGTTCTTAGAGAGAGTGTGTGTGAGAGAGAGAGATGTGTTTGCTTTTTGGTGAAAGAGTGAATAAGGTGGGACGAGAGATATGGATTTTCCAGCCTTTGATCAAGATATCTTGCTGCAGGAGAGTGTGAGAGGAAAAATAGTTGAGTAGGTAGAGATGCATATTGACTGGAGGTTGTTATAGAGTGGGTATGGGAGATAGCTTGTGTCATTACTTTATGGAAAAGTCAACACTCCACATCAATATCTTACACAATACATATTATTCTTAGATAAAATTTTCCCCCAAAATTTCATTAAAATATGAATATATAGGGTCTTATATGCCAAAATATGAGTTTGGTGAAAATCCCACGTTAAAATCATGAAAACAGGCTTAAAACGCGAAAGTGGTCGAAAACCAGAACCAAGAGGCAAAGTTACGAGGTTCGGTCCTTAAGAACCGAGAGGGAGGGTTCGGTCCAAAGGTGTCGCAAGCGAAACAACTAATGGGAACCGAAAGCAAAGGCGGCGAGGAGAGAAGGCGAAGGCGAAGACGTGGTGGCTTCAGGTTCGGTCTCGGTCCGAAAGGAACCTTCGGCTTCGTCTCTTAGTAGTTTTGCTTCTTTGGTTCGGCTCTGATGGGGACCTTCGGCTTCGGTCCTAAATAACTGATTTTCACATATACATCCCGTTTTACGTGGTTTTTGATTAAGTTAAGGGTCGAGATGCCCCGAGTGATTATAACAAGTTAAGAGAGGTTGTGAGGGAGATTTGGGAGAGAGAGATAGAGCAAGAGAGATTGATAGAGACTTTGTTTGTGACCTTTGCGAGTGTTTAGCTTCGAAATGCAAGGTTTGAAAACCCTATTAAGCCTTGTTATAAGTGTTATACGACCCCGGAGGGTATGTACTAATGATTTATCAAGTAGTTCTGTCACTTACCCTGATTAGGGTTTAGATTTTCCGAACACGTGAAAACTCAAAGTGATACTTTGCATTAAGATAGTGTGTTGTACAACAGTAAACATAATGTAAACCCTAATATACAAGGGTTAATTGAGTTGACCGATTTGACTTGTTGACTTTATTTGACTTTGACTTGACCAGAATTTGACGGTTGTTACAAAAGACGTCTCCACCACTTGAGGCATCAACTAGTCTCCTCTCCATTGGAAACAATCCCTTATAGAAGTGTTGAATGAGGAATTGTTATGGAATTTGATGTTGTGGAAAACTATAACATAAGTTGTTAAACATCTCCCAATAATCATGAAAAGTCTCATTTTGACCTTGGAGGATTCCACAAATCTCATTTCTAAGACTTGAGACTCTTGAAGCGGGATAAAATTTGTCAAGAAAATCTCTTGACATATTGGACCATGAATTGATTGACCTCGGTGGAAGATAGACTAACCAATCCTTTGCTTTATCGGCCAATGAAAAGGGGAATGCCCTTAATTTGATTTGGTCATCAGTTGACCCTTGTGGCTTCATGCTAGTGCAAATAATGCGGAACATCTTCAAGTGTTTATGAGGGTCTTCATTCTTCAATCCATGAAAGGTGATGGACCAAACTTAACTTCAATTCTGAACCTCTGTGACATCCCCAAAATCTCGGCCAGAAAAGACCGATTTTCATTTATGCTTTTAAATATTTTCAGAGTAAATCCTTTTGATTTGAAAGAGTTGCGGAATTTGTTCCCAAAAACAAAACATGATAAAACATTGTTTACCGAAGCATTTCATAAAAGAAATGTATTTTCATTATAATCAAAACTCGGGGTGTCATGTTCCGATACAGACCAATAAGCATAAACGAATACATTACAAGTCATATAACAAATATAAACATATGCAGACTTGTAAACAAAACAACTTGATGGTTCATCCATCTCATGCCCTTCCGCCACTTCCTGTAATACAATTTAAAACTGAGTGGGTCAGGCTTGGGAGCCTGGTGAGCATATAGGGTTTTCAACCCACAATAAATATCATATTTAATTTTCACCAACCAACAATAACCCAATTACCCATTCCCGTTATTCTCACTTTAATGTCCCTAAAACAACTAACATAAGGGACCTAGTCTAAGAATATTTCATCGGGGCGACAACACATGCTTCGGGGGTACCTCAGCAATATAAGTCAAATAAGGCAACCATGAGGGGGATGGAGTACAGCGAATGAACACCCAAGTTCATTAACACCTACAGGTGGCGAACCTGCTAATGTTTCCACAAGACTGTCTACAATAGCCAGTGGTCGTCATCTAAACTCCGCTAGATGACTCAATCAAACAACAACGAGGCCTCTCATCTGTTTATTACACACCAACGGTCTACCCATGTTCTACCCAACATATTAGTAGATAAAAATATACATTTGTATACATAGTTTAAAGAAAACCTGTATAGCATGCTTTAATCAACACATATATCACATAACAGATGAGGCACACACACATAACACGTATCTCATAAAGAAATAAGCAGATCTATAAGATAGAAGAGAGTGAATACTCATTCACACATAACACAACCAAATATATACACATAGCACGTATTTTTATATAAAATACTTCGTATTATTGTATTAGAAGAAAATAACTACACACTCACACTTATAAACAACAATACACTTAATACACTCGAACCAAACTCGTATTATTATTGTGTTTATGAAAGGTAGTATACACTCACCTGATCGGAAGACGATCGGGCAGCACTACGTCTTGCAGAAGTAGTGTCTCTCCGTAGATCTGGAAGATCTTCACAAAAACCGGGCTCCTCGCGGGCAGGGCTTCGGCTCGGGAATAATGCTCTTCGGGATCCTCGGGGCTTCGGATCTTGCTTCGGGGCTCGGGAATGATACCGGGGCTTTGGGATATGATTGGCACGCAAATCGAGGCAAAACTTAGAGAGAGAGAAGAGTTTGAACAAGAGAAAATGGCTGAATTCGACTTCTATTTATAGGCTGAGGGTCTGGGATTACGCGGGGCGTAATCTCAAATTACGCAGGGCGTACTCAGTACGCGGGGCGTACGTGGTTACGCGGGGCGTACTTTGACGTCACTGCATGCATCGACTGGTGGCACTCGAGTATTGGTCAGACAAGTTGCATCCGACTGAGTACGCGGGGCGTACTCAATTACGCGGGGCGTAATTGACTCGTCGAACTTCTAAATTGCGTAACTTTCGCATACGAGCTCCGTTTTCTAAATTGCGTAACTTTCATTTAGACTCCGTCGGCTAATTTTGACTTTTATTTTTATTAATTATTTTTAGAAGGCCCGGACAGGAAAACTTCGTTATAAAATCATAACTCCTTCGTCCGTTCTCGCCTATCTTTCCGTCGTTTCGCTACTAACAACGAGATCTTCGATTCTCATTTAGATTGTTTTGGCTAAAAGCTGCTCGATCTCAAATCGAGTATTCGGGCTGCATACTGCTAAATCAAAACTTAGAAAAATCATAACTTCCTCATACGAAGTCAGATTTGGGCGTTCCTTTTATGCACGCTCTCGGTTTAACGAAATCTACGACTTTCGTTTAGATCGCTAAGGCTAAATATCGCTCTATCTTAAATTCATATTTTACGTCACTCGGCGTCGTGCCGGTCCCGTCGCGAAACTTCGACAGGTCATAACTTCTTCGTTATAACTCGGATTTTGGCATTCCTTATATCTCCGGAATCCTTGTTTCAACCACTACAACTTTATGCAAAGATATCGGGCTTATCTCACCCTTTAATTTTGACGCTTATTTTATTCTTAATTCATTAAATTATAATAATTAAGAAAATAAACACATAAATCACATAATTCACATAATTCACAAATAATACATTTTTATTATTTCAAATTGGGGTTACAAAGGTTAACCTAGACTATTACATTGCTAAAAATGGCAAGCCCAGAAACACAGGCGTTACAATTCTCCCCAGCTTAGAATGATTCCGTCCCCGGAATCACACATCAACAAAAAAATGCGGATAGCGACTCAACATGTCACTCTCCGTCTCCCAGGTGAGATTCGGCCCATTCGTGTGTTTCCATCGGACAAGCACTAACCCAACCATTTTGCGTCGCAACTTCTTAGTCTTTCGGTCAACAATTGCCTCTGGTTCTTCAATCAACCTTTTGTTCTCATCAATTCTCAATTCAGAAATTGGAATTATATCGGGAACTTCTCCCGTGAACTTCCTCAAATAACACACATGAAAGGTGTTGTGAATTCCATTCAGTTCTTCGGGTAATTCGAGCTTGTAAGCTTGGTTCCTAACCCTCTGAAGAACTTTAAAAGGTCCAATAAACCTTGGACTCAACTTTCCCCTTTTACCAAATCTTATAAGTCCCTTCCACGGCGAGACTTTAAGCAAAACCGAATCTCCAACCTCAAAAGTCATCGGTCTTTGCTTCTTGTCAGCATAGCTCTTTTGACGATCTTGAGCTGCTAACATTCTTTCCCTAATTATTTTCAACTTTTCAGCAGTTTGATGAACCATCTCCGGTCCCATAAACTGCTTTTCCCCAGCCTCAAGCCAACAAGACGGCGTACGACACTTCTGTCCATACAAAGCTTGATAAGGTGCCATCTTAATGCTCGAGTGAAAACTATTATTATAGGAAAATTCTACCAACGGTAAATGTTCATCCCATTTACCTAGGAATTCCAAGGTACATGCTCTCAGCATATCCTCAAGTGTTTGTATTGTTCTTTCACTCTGACCATCAGTCTGCGGATGGTAAGCTGTGCTTAAACATAACTTGGTACCCATTTCCTCTTGTAGACTTTTCCAAAACCTTGAGGTGAAACGGCTATCACGATCCGATACAATCGTTAACGGAACACCGTGAAGCCTCACAATTTCCTTCACGTAAGAATTCGCAAGCTTTTCCATAGACCATTTCTCCCTGGCCGCTATGAAATGCGCACTCTTAGTGAATCGATCAACGACCACCCAAATCATGTCGTGACCATTCTTTCTTCTGGGCAGTTTAGTGACAAAATACATAGCAATGTCTTCCCACTTACCCATAGGCACAGGCAAAGGTTCTAAACTCTCGTACGGTTTCTGATGTTGTGTCTTGACTCTCGCACAAGTCACACACTCGGCCACATACTTTGCAACATCAAGCTTCATCGTCGGCCACCAGTAGTAGGGTTTCAGGTCCCTATACATTTTAGTGCTACCCGGATGAATTGAGTACATGGTTTTGTGAGCTTCTTCCATCAAAAGATCCCTAATTCCTCCTGACTTAGGTACCCAAATACGATCTTGGAATACCTTCAGTCCATGACCGTTAGTACCAAACACCAACGTTTTACCCAAACGTTCCTCCTTTCGGTCATTTTTCTCAGAAGCTTCCTCTTGAGCTTTCTTTATACTTTCCACAATAGTCGAGACAACTTCAATTCTCAATGCTCTTGGCCTCTTCCTTTCAAGATTGACCTTCCGACTGAGAGCATCAGCAACAACATTAGCTTTACCGGGGTGGTAAAGTATCTCGCAGTCGTAGTCTTTACGTAATTCTAGCCAGCGTCGTTGCCTCATATTCAATTCTTTCTGATTAAAGAGGTATTGGAGACTCTTATGATCAGTGAAAAGTTTGCACTTCGTGCCATAGAGGTAATGCCTCCATATTTTCAGAGCGAAAACTACCGCTGCCAACTCCAAATCATGAGTCGGGTAATTCTTTTCATGCTCTTTCAACTGTCGAGACGCATATGCTATCACCTTTTCTCTTTGGGTCAAAACACAACCCAATCCAACACCAGACGCATCGCTATAAACAGCGAAGTCTTCAACTCCATCGGGTAGAGAAAGTATTGGTGCCTCGCATAGCTTCTTCTTTAACTTCTCGAATGCTTCTTTATGCTTCTCACTCCAAGCATAAGTAGCTCCTTTGTGGGTCAAAGCTGTCAATGGAGTAGCAATCGAAGAAAAACCTTGGATAAACCTTCGGTAATATCCGGCTAATCCTAAAAAGCTTCGAATCTCCGTGGGACTTTTCGGTTGTTCCCACTTCATCACAGCTTCGATCTTCGCTGGATCAACCATTATCCCTTCTTGGTTGACCACGTGACCCAAGAATTGGACTTCACGAATCCAAAAATCACATTTGGAGAACTTCGCATACAGCTTCTCCTGCTTCAAAACTTCTAACATTTCTCGCAAGTGCCTGCCATGCTCCTCCTGGCTTTTCGAGTAAATCAGAATGTCGTCTATGAACACTATCACGGATTTATCAAGGAACGGATTACAAACCCTGTTCATCAAATCCATGAATGCTGCCGGAGCATTGGTTAGTCCAAACGACATAACCAAGAACTCGTAGTGTCCATATCTAGTTCTGAATGCAGTCTTCTCGATATCTTGCTCTCTTACTTTCAGCTGATGATATCCTGACCTCAGATCGATCTTCGAGAAATAGCTCGAACCTTGCAACTGATCAAACAGGTCATCAATCCTCGGCAACGGATATCTATTCTTTATTGTTGCCTTGTTCAGCTCTCTGTAATCGATGCACATTCTCATACTTCCATCTTTCTTCTTCACAAATAACACCGGAGCTCCCCAGGGCGATGAACTAGGTCTAATGAAACCTTTGTCCAATAACTCCTGAAGTTGCATCATTAGCTCCTTCATCTCCGTCGGTGCTAATCGATAAGGTGCTTTTGCTATTGGCGTGGTTCCTGGTAACAAGTCTATTCTGAACTCCACTTGTCTATCAGGTGGTAATCCAGGAAGATCTTCGGGAAATACTTCCGGATAATCACACACCACTGGAATGCTCTGCATCACCTTCTTTTCTTTCTTAGCATCAATCACAAATGCTAAATATGATGTACATCCCTTGGTCAAACACTTTCTGGCTTTCATTAGAGAAATGATCCCAGAATTCACTCGTCGTTTGTCCCCATACACCATAAACGAATCTTTTCCAGGCGGGTTTACTTTAACTATCTTTCTCTTGCATAAAATTTCGGCATCATTGGCGCTAAGCCAATCCATTCCCAACACGATGTCAAAACCATTTAGTTTGATAGGCAATAATTCCTCGTGAAACTTATTCCCATTCAGATCAATTAAGATGTTTTTCATACGATGACTAACAGGTACAAACTTGCCACTAGCTACTTCGACTAATAAAGCATCATCTAGTCTATCAACAGGCAAAGCTAGCTTTCTACCAAACTCATGCGAAATAAAGGAGTAGTTGGCTCCAGAATCAAACAATATTTGAGCAGGTAATTCGTTTACGAGAAAGGTACCTGAAGCGACATCAGCTTCATCTTTCGCAGCTTCCAGTGTCATCTGGAATGCTCTCGCCTTTGGCTTTGGTGGAATGTTGGGTTTTGCTGCCTCCTTCTTCCTTGGACAGTCCTTCAAAATGAGCCCCTCTTCATTACACCCAAAACACATCCTTTTGTTGTTCGGACATTCATTGGCAAAATGTCCAACCTTTCCACACTTGTAGCAGGTCACATCCTCGCTACATTTCCCAAAGTGCTTTTTCTTACACTTATCACACCACTTTGCTTCGCCTCCTTTTCCTCCAAACTTTTTCGAATCAGATTTCGAAAATTTGCCCTTCTTACCGGAACCAGATGTTCCCTCAAACTTTCTTTTCTCACCAACCTCAACCTTGACGGTGGTTCTCCCCTTGATCATGTTCTCCACAGACTTGGCAGCCCAGATAGCTGCCTCTAGAGTAAGTGCCTGACGTACCGGCACCTCGTACTCCCATGGAAGTCCCTTCGCATACCGATCCACCTTTGTCAGCTCGTCTGGAACGATACGCAAGGCAAACTCCATCTTATCGGTGAAGTTATTGGTGTATTCATCAACTGACATGCTACCTTTCATCAATGTCAGAAACTTGTTCTCCAACTCCAACAGATTTTGAGCCGAGCAGAACTTGCGCTTGAACTGCACCAAGAACTCTGCCCATGACAATTGCAGTGGCTCATTAGGGCTTAAGGTCTTCCCTAGAGTGTTCCACCAACGAACAGCTCCACCTCGGAATTGACGCACGGCATAGATAGTTTGCAACTTACCTCTGCAGCCACACGTCATGAAGGCTAGCTCCATTTCGGAGATCCAATCCATAACCCCAATCGGATCCTCCTTTCCATTGAAGGTCGATGGTTTGCAAGTCAAAAAGTCCTTGTACTTGCATCCCATTCCATCATTTCTTCCTTCATGGTTATCTTGCCTAACTATCGGTGGGTTGGCTGGACCAACAGACCCACTGAAGTTTCCACCTTCCGAGTGCCCTTCATTCAGTTCAGGCTCTTCCACACGAATCGACAGTTCTTCACGATTTTGTTGAAGCAATCGTCTAGTTTCATCCATCTGACGATCCAACATCGTCTGAATCATCAATTGCACACCAGCCATGGTTATTGGCTCAGGTGCTGCTGCTACGACAGGTATTGGCTCAATCACTGGTGGTTGATTCCTGTTTTCGTCAGCATTTCCAACTCCACTTCTTGTTCTCACCATTTTGATCTACACCGAATAAGGTGAAATTAGATCCTCAATCATGATAGATATTCAAATCATCCTTATCACTCCGAAATGTTTACATGCTAGTTCTAATATCGTAGACGTACGCTTAGAATCCTACACACATAAGGTTTCTAGATCCGGTCGGCAACAGACCATAGATCCGAACAAATAATATCATATATGGCAACATATAACATTTAGCACATAAAGCATTTTAGGCAACTTTCCTAAAATAAACTAGTGCTCGTGTCTAAAACATAACAGACACGCATCTCAAAACTTCACTTAGCATTCTAAGTTTAAGTCTAGAAATCCAACAAATTCCTAGTTCGCTTAAACTAATGCTCTGATACCAACTGTGACATCCCCAAAATCTCGGCCAGAAAAGACCGATTTTCATTTATGCTTTTAAATATTTTCAGGGTAAATCCTTTTGATTTGAAAGAGTTGCGGAATTTGTTCCCAAAAACAAAACATGATAAAACATTGTTTACCGAAGCATTTCATAAAAGAAATGTATTTTTATTATAATCAAAACTCGGGGTGTCATGTTCCGATACAGACCAATAAGCATAAACGAATACATTACAAGTCATATAACAAATATAAACATATGCAGACTTGTAAACAAAACAACTTGATGGTTCATCCATCTCATGCCCTTCCGCCACTTCCTGTAATACAATTTAAAACTGAGTGGGTCAGGCTTGGGAGCCTGGTGAGCATATAGGGTTTTCAACCCACAATAAATATCATATTTAATTTTCACCAACCAACAATAACCCAATTACCCATTCCCGTTATTCTCACTTTAATGTCCCTAAAACAACTAACATAAGGGACCTAGTCTAAGAATATTTCATCGGGGCGACAACACATGCTTCGGGGGTACCTCAGCAATATAAGTCAAATAAGGCAACCATGAGGGGGATGGAGTACAGCGAATGAACACCCAAGTTCATTAACACCTACAGGTGGCGAACCTGCTAATGTTTCCACAAGACTGTCTAGAATAGCCAGTGGTCGTCATCTAAACTCCGCTAGATGACTCAATCAAACAACAACGAGGCCTCTCATCTGTTTATTACACACCAACGGTCTACCCATGTTCTACCCAACATATTAGTAGATAAAAATATACATTTGTATACATAGTTTAAAGAAAACCTGTATAGCATGCTTTAATCAACACATATATCACATAACAGATGAGGCACACACACATAACACGTATCTCATAAAGAAATAAGCAGATCTATAAGATAGAAGAGAGTGAATACTCATTCACACATAACACAACCAAATATATACACATAGCACGTATTTTTATATAAAATACTTCGTATTATTGTATTAGAAGAAAATAACTACACACTCACACTTATAAACAACAATACACTTAATACACTCGAACCAAACTCGTATTATTATTGTGTTTATGAAAGGTAGTATACACTCACCTGATCGGAAGACGATCGGGCAGCACTACGTCTTGAAGAAGTAGTGTCTCTCCGTAGATCTGGAAGATCTTCACAAAAACCGGGCTCCTCGCGGGCAGGGCTTCGGCTCGGGAATAACGCTCTTCGGGATCCTCGGGGCTTCGGATCTTGCTTCGGGGCTCGGGAATGATACCGGGGCTTTGGGATATGATTGGCACGCAAATCGAGGCAAAACTTAGAGAGAGAGAAGAGTTTGAACAAGAGAAAATGGCTGAATTCGACTTCTATTTATAGGCTGAGGGTCTGGGATTACGCAGGGCGTACTCAGTACGCGGGGCGTACGTGGTTACGCGGGGCGTACTTTGACGTCACTGCATGCGTCGACTGGTGGCACTCGAGTATTGGTCAGACAAGTTGCATCCGACTGAGTACGCAGGGCGTACTCAATTACGCGGGGCGTAATTGACTCGTCGAACTTCTAAATTGCGTAGCTTTCGCATACGAGCTCCGTTTTCGACGTTATTTATATCCACGCGAAGGTCAGACCATACTCTACAACTTTCATTTAGACTCCGTCGGCTAATTTTGACTTTTATTTTTATTAATTATTTTTAGAAGGCCCGGACAGGAAAACTTCGTTATAAAATCGTAACTCCTTCGTCCGATGTCCGTTCTCGCCTATCTTTCCGTCGTTTCGCTACTAACAACGAGATCTTCGATTCTCATTTAGATTGTTTTGGCTAAAAGCTGCTCGATCTCAAATCGAGTATTCGGGCTGCATACTGCTAAGTCAAAACTTAGAAAAATCATAACTTCCTCATACGAAGTCAGATTTGGGCGTTCCTTTTATGCACGCTCTCGGTTTAACGAAATCTACGACTTTCGTTTAGATCGCTAAGGCTAAATATCGCTCTATCTTAAATTCATATTTTACGTCACTCGGCGTCGTGCCGGTCCCGTCGCGAAACTTCGACAGGTCATAACTTCTTCGTTATAACTCGGATTTTGGCATTCCTTATATCTCCGGAATCCTTGTTTCAACCACTACAACTTTATGCAAAGATATCGGGCTTATCTCACCCTTTAATTTTGACGCTTATTTTATTCTTAATTCATTAAATTATAATAATTAAGAAAATAAACACATAAATCACATAAATCACATAATTCACATAATTCACAAATAATACATTTTTATTATTTCAAATTGGGGTTACAAAGGTTAACCTAGACTATTACATTGCTAAAAATGGCAAGCCCAGAAACACAAGCGTTACAACCTCCTTCCAAAACAAGGTAATTGATACCGGTTGGTGTTTTTGTAACATCAGTTTCCATCATTTTCATCAAGGTTCTTTCGGGAGATTCTCCTTCGTCCCCCATTGCAATTGGGTTTATGATGGGTGGATTTTGTTGTAGGGGTGGTGTTTCGGGAATTTCTTGGCGAATGTTGGGGCTAGAATCAGGTTCGGTGTCACTAGAGGAAGCGATTTCAACCTTTGGGTCCCCGTGAGGATTGGAAGTTTGACCACGTTCTATTTGTTTTTCCTTTGCCAAACGCCTTGCTTCTTTTTCAATTTCCGGGTTATAAATCAAAGCACCTGTACGTTGAGATCTGGGCATAGAGAAACAAATTGATAAAAAATAAACCAATCCTCGAAAACGACGTCAAAATTTAGTGGTTGTCGAGTCCAACAAAATAAATAACCCTAAATATTTTACACTAAAATAGTGTATAGTGGTAAATGGGTCGAATCCGTGTAGATTGGTTCAATTTTATGGATTTATGAAAAATCTCTTTGCAAAAGTACTTGTAAAATGACAATGAAATTAAAACTTGAATTAAATTGAAACTTGAATGGACATTTCAACAAAAATAAGAGTTTGATGTAAAATCAGTAAGGGAGAAATGGTTGACTTAAGGTTTCCTCACTTTGACTTTTGATGGACAGATCATTAGAATCTAATGGTGCAATACTTGTTTTGAATCCTTAATTTGGCTATAGTAATCCAAGAAGCTTGAGATTACCTAGAAATTTCTTAGTTGTTAAAATGGTTAGAGAAGCTCATAACAATTTCCTTAGTTAAAGTCACAATTTCCATTAAACATGTAATTAGTGAAAGTCAACTAGCATTCAGAATTAAAAAGTCACCAAATACAAGAGAATTTAAATGCTTTCACTACCATGTCGGAGAAAATATTTTTATGATTGTGTGAAGTAAAACTAACACAATAATCATTTTATTGCTTGCTAATTTTAAGATCCTTTACTTCATCAAGAAATTAGCCAACAAATCACCACAAGCATATTTAAACTCATGAATAAAAACATACAAGTAGTAATAAGATGTTAAAACATAAAACATTATCATAAAGATTCAAGAACAAGTTCATGGAATCTTCAACATTCAACAAACATTCAAAGGATTCCACAAAAGTCAACCAAGTTTTTGTATAGCCTAGTAGGGCTAAACTCAAGAAAAAAAGATAAGAAAAGATTGTACCAAACATTCAATAAGATTAAGAGGTGAAAAGATGATGTTCTTCAAATATTCTTGGCCTTCAAAACCTTCAAAATCTCTAGAGAAAAAGCTCTAATTTCGGATGTGCAAGAGTGTGGAAAAGTGGCACACCAACCTTCCCCATATAGACTTCTAATTGAAATCCCGAAATTGCCCCTGCTGTGTCGTGCACGACCGCGCAGCCTTGTGCAGGTGGCATCAGGTTGTGGGTTTCATTGAGTGTTGGGCCTCCACAACTTAGCCCATTGGCCCAGTTCGAGTCCGCTTAGCTTCTAGCCCATTTTTCTTCAAGTTCTCTTTATTTTAAGCCCAAGATGGCTTCTCCCAATGATCCATAGCTTCCGTAATCTCCCGATCATAAATCCCCGCACGCTCGAATGTTCTTCCATTTTTTATTTTGCGAATTTAAAATTTATTTCTTCCAAGCCTTCAAATAATTGACAATGCCCACTTCATACATCATCTACATAGCTATCAAACCCAAAATTCTTGACGACTTCTAAGACCAGTCGCTTCCCAAAGATCCCGCTCTGCTACTCTCTTTAAAGCCTGCATTTATGCTCACGAAATTCGAAAGTACCCGAAAGTAGTCATAAAATAACAAAAAGGAAAATATGCATGTAAATTAACTAAAATATGAATAAAATAAACTAAAATAAACTATAAAAAGAAGTAAATAAAATAAACTATCAATTATCTTTTGGGATATCTAGCGATCCTATTATCTTTTAGGATATCTAACGATCCTATTATCTTTTAGGATATCCACCGATCCTATCTTTTTATCTTTAACGATGTCTAACGATCCAAATTAACTATTTTTTGGGATATCTAATGATCCTAACTTATTTTATCTACCATTCTATGACGTCCCTAATGGTTGTCTGATCTCTAAGGTGATCAGATGTATTACCATTAGCCCCCATAATTGACGTTGTTTGACTAATAATTTGCCCTGCCATAACGCTTCATCAGACGTCGAATAGTGAATAATAAGAAAGTTATTATGTCGAGATTGTAGCTAGCAATCGCTGGTGGGTTGTCAGACCCAGTATAGATCTATACATATCTTCCTAGCTCTCGCAAGATTAACAATTATAAGTATCCAGGAATGCCGAATTTAATCAAGGCCTTTGGATGAATATTAACAACTCACTAACGCATTGACCTTACACATTTTATCTTTTATCTTTTATCCTTCCTTGGGATATCCTAAAACCATCACAATATAAATCTTTTATCTTAATTTGATAATTATAACTTTTTATCTCATAATTATTTTGTATATATAAGTATATATATACCCTAATTATGGTTATTTGAAAATAGGATATTCAGGCAGAGTAACAACTAGGTACAGTGCATATCCCTATATTTAACCAACATAACTTATAGATACTACATTATCCTAGGGAATTGGCCATAATAACATCTAGTATTATCTACTCCTAGACTATCGGGCATCATATCTCTTATACATAATATCATAGCTTACAACAAGGAATAGTCTATACAGCTATATTATCCTAATGTTTTAAGCTTGAAAATGATTTTTATATTTATAAGCATAAATATATTTTGATAAAACCATTTGATAAAAATGTATTCCCCCCCAAAGATCATTTAAAATAGTGAAATAGGGGTCGTGAACTCACCCTGGTCGCATGAAACCTTTTTTTTTGATATAAACAGTTTTTTTTTTTTTTTTTTTTTTTTTTTTTTTTTTTTTTTTTTTTTTTTTTTTTTTTTACAAAAATCGTTGTTAAAAAAAGGTTTTTTATGTTAAAAATGTCTTTTTTCGTATGAAGTTGGTCCACAAGGTTTTTCGCATAGTAGATTTTTCATGTGAAAAATATGATTTATACAAAAAACATATTTTCACATAAAAACCCTATTTTTTAAAAAACATATTTTTGCATAAATAACATATTTTTACATAAAAAATAAAGATATTTATAAAAATAATTTTTGACATGTTATTCATTTTTGAATTCTACAAGTGTACAAACAAAAATAATTTTTAAAAAAGACAAAACTATGAAAATGGTCTCTGTGGTTGTCAAAAATCTGTGAATTTGGTCCAAAAAACTTTGGTGGTGATCAGTGGTCCAATTTTAGATACCTCATGTGCTTTTGGTCCCTATGTTTTGTTTTTTTTGTTTTTTTTTTTTGTGGTTTAGTCCACACCCTACCCGAAATGACGAAAATTCCCTTAATAATTCTTTTTTAATTTCTTTTAATTATTTTATTACTATGTAATTAAAAAACCAAAATAAAATCCCACTTACCCACCCACCCCTCCTAATTTCTTTTTAATATTTGGTGCCACCATCCCGTTACTACCACAGTTGGATTGCCAACCACCGGAACACCACCATTCTTCTTTAACACCTACTATATCACCTTCACTGGAACCTCCATAAACCACCCTTATACCTCCACCAACAACCACCAACATCACATTAAGATCCAAAAATCAAAAATGGTTCTATAAATCAAATTATCCATCGAAATTGGAGGAAAGGGGAAGTGGGGAGGGACTGGAGGTGGGTTAACCGATGTTTGGATGAACAAGATTGGTTCTGGTGGTAGGTTTATTTCGAATCGAGAAACAAATGAGCGGTGGTGGTTTTTCACAGCAATGGTGGGGATGGTGGTTGATGAGATTTTTCGCCCGTCTGGGCACCGACGTTCGTCTCCCTAGCTTTGTTTATGCATAGAAATCCAACCCCTACTCCCTTATTGAGTCACCGTCTTCCCCACATCACCTTAACCCTAAAACCCACAATTACACCACCATCATCAACCTTGCTCCACCATCTCTTCAGTAGAGATCCAACACTAATGTGACTGTCCACCATCTTGACACTTCATCATTATCTTCTTCGGATAACAAGGCAACTTGTAATGAAGGGTAGATCAATTTCCCTCTAAACTGGGATCTAAGGCTTGAGCAGAAGAGTACTTGAAAATGGTGGATTGAAATTTGAGTTTGGAGGCGTTGACTATGGTCATAGGGTACTCTAACTTGACCATCAGTTCTGTGGTTTAGGGTTTGCAAACCCTAGCTCCATCAACAATGAAATCTATGTCAGATGTGATGGGGACGAACCGCCTGAAAGATAAAATAGGGTGAAAGATCATATAAGAATGATAGCAGTCGTTTCCGGTGAGATATGCGGCTGCCGGTGGTTGTTCCAGACATGAACCACTCACACATCACCAAACATTTTTGGACTAAAGCCATATTTTTTTTGTCAACCACAAGAACCATTTTTGCAAATATGTCATTTAAAAAACCAAGATATTTAACTGTTTAAAAATAGTTTTTTTTTCAAAATATTTCTCCAAAAATAAATATTCAATTTTTTTAGTCATACAACTATTTATAATCTTTAAAAAGTATTTTAATAACAATGCTTATTAATATATCTTTGCTGTTTTTTTTACTTATTAATTAACACATATATGTATTAATAAAACGCATCACCAAACATTTTTGGACTAAAGCCATATTTTTTTTGTCAACCACAAGAACCATTTTTGCAAATATGTCATTTAAAAAACCAAGATATTTAACTGTTTAAAAATAGTTTTTTTTTTCAGAATATTTCTCCAAAAATAAATATTCAATTTTTTTAGTCATACAACTATTTATACTCTTTAAAAAGTATTTTAATAACAATGCTTGTTAATATATCTTTGCTGTTTTTTTTACTTATTAATTAACACATATATGTATTAATAAAATACATACCAATCGACCATCTCTTCGTTAATAATAATATGTTTTATATTTTTAAGTTTTAAGTAAAAGATAGTAAACACTATTCAACCAAGGTTTTCTATTTTTTTCTATTTTTATATAAACCAATAAATAAAAGAAAAAAAATTATAAAATTAAAACTGATATTATTAATAACAACAAACATAAAAACCTACCAAGCAGTAAACATAACCAAATATGTTTATTTATTTATTATTTATAAAAACCCTTCTGTGTGAAAAATGTTTTGGACCAACTTTATATAAAAAAACATATTTCTAGATGTAAAAAGTCTTCTTTAACAAAAATGTTTTAAAAAAAAGGTTTTTATATATATTTTTATGTAAAAATATGTTTTGTTTGTATAAATATGATTTTATAAAGCGAAAATAACATATTCGAAAAAAAGGTTTTAAACAATAATTATGTAAAAAACTAAATATAGGATGAAATTGTTATAAAATTTTGAAACCTGGCCAAAAATGTAAATTTTAGACCAAATTTGTAATAAAATTTAAAACCTAGGCCGAAAATATAAAACTTTAAAGTGGGATAACCTGGTAACTGAAAAAATGATGAAAATGAATATATTTATTGGTATTTGGGACTTAGTCATAAAAAAATATATAAAATTAATTGAATATAAGGTCAAAATGTAAAATGTAAAGAGTTTATAGTAGATTTCCATAAGGAAATAACCTAGATTTTCCCAATTTTAACAAATCCTACCATGTCCGAAATGGGTGCATTTTGAGCTATTTCCAAATAAATTTATGTTTCACTAGAAGTACAATTTCTAATCGAAAAGTATATTTTCAGATTCAAATATCATACTCATATTTGGTGTTTTGGATTCCGAATTGCAGACATAAAAATTAAGTTTTCCGAAATTTCAAGAATAAGCCAAAAATTTTGAGAAAACATTTTATTTTTACAAGAATTCAACAATATGTTAAAGGAATATAACAAATGGAAAGTAGACACCATACAAAAGAACAAAATGTGATATTGGTTGATAAATTGGTGATACTATATATTTCAAAAAATGACCATTTCTAATAGAGTTCTTACAATGTGATTGATGCAAATGAGAAGAAAAATACACAATATATATTTATTGAAATCCCAAATGTCCAAAAATTAGGAGGATGTTTAATTTCTCTTCCAAAAATAATGGTTATTTTTGCAAATGCCCAAAAATCAGATCATTTTCTTATATTTTCCAAATTATGTGACTAGTTTTGTAAATATCCCTATTTTAAGGGTTAGGAGGTGATAGTATGAAGAAATGTGATGACTAATAATGAAACTCTGAAAATTGAGTAAATATATAACAGATTATAATCACTTTCTTATTGTTTTCACTACCTCGTTAGTCTATCCGAAGAACTGGGAGAAACAGAGTGAACGGTAGCTACCTACTCAAATCGATCCAAGTTGAAAGAATAAATTAAGGATAAATGCTATTGAAGTTGAAGTATAATCTCGCAAAGTAAAGAGATAGAAAGAGTTTCAGCTAAAGTTTGGTGTTGCTGGGAATTTGAGGTACGTTCCTCAAACTGATAAATTGATGAATTATACTATAAGTTACCAAGAAAGAAATGGAAGTGTTAACGAAGTTTTATATATTTTATTGAGTAAATTTTATCAAATAGTTAAAAAATGTCGATCCGGAATGTGAGAAACCTATTTTGACCTAATTTAGTCAAAGTTGTGAAATTTTGGAATTAGTGTGGTTGGATGATCAAATTAAACAATCTGTGAAGTTAATATGGTGTTGTGTATGTTACAAAAGAATGGAATTTGGAGGAAAACGAGTCTAATGATGTGTGTATGTGTTGTGGATACTAAAAGAAAGTGAAACAGGGGGTTGGTCCCTTGTGCGCTGCTTTGTGTTTGTTGAGAAAATACAAGTATGCTTGCCACTATTTGAATTTGTGTATTACTACGTTTAAGCACCAAATACTTAGGAAACTCATGATAAGTACATAACATTATAATTGGATCAATGATTAGTCAATTACTGATTACCAACTGTGGTGTTTCAAATGGAGTCTGGTTAGTGATGAAAATGTAAACATAGGCAGAGGATCTATGGTTGGGACGTTTTGGTGATTTCAAGTTAACTTTCTAAATCAGATACAAGTTATATGTGTCGGTGGGAAAGCAAAAGTTCGTAATATAAGCATTTTGAAATGCATATATTCGTGTTGTATGTTTATACAATGATAGTAAATCAATAGACTAATACTTAATGATGGTTACGAGTGTGCATTTTAGTAGATGGTATCGTTGTAAAAGTTATAATATAGTGACTTAATTAGTGATGTCCTCTTGGAAGGCTATGTAAAGCATAATATGTATTTTTATGTTTTTTAGAAGTATAATTAGATTTTTTTAGAAGTACATATCTGTATTTTTACGTTTTTAGAACTATAACTATGATTTTTTTTCATATAAACATGCTTTTGATTGATATGCTTCTACATACATTTCTATACTTCTAGAAGATAATTAATATTTCTAAAAAATATATTTATATTTCTAAAAAATGTAAAAATGAGTATTTATACTTCTAAAAAAACATATTTATATAATGTTTAGTTAAACTTTTTCTCGTGTATAGTTATGTTTTTTCTACATGAATACGTATAATATGAAAAAAATCATACTTAAGGCTTTCTTTTTTGCAAATTTGAGAATGTACAATCTAAATGGGATGGAGCATTACAGAATAATGAACAAAAATCATGTTTGTTTGGCACAAAGGAACGAATGGAGCATTATCTCATGGAATGCAATTCCTTCTTGCATGATTTTCATTGCATGGTGGAGGGGTGTTTTTTTTTTTTTTTTTTTTTTTTTCTCGTTCTTTTAGGGAATGGAATGACATATTTTAATTATAAATTACTTTTATTCATATAATATTCAATAATACTAATCTTTCTTATTAAATTTTAATATGTTAATTAAACTATTTTTTTGGCATTTATATTTTTTATAAATATATTTTTTGATTACATGCTAGTTTTGAGTTTCTAAACAATATTGTAATTGATATATATATATATATATATATATATATATATATATATATATATATATATATATATATATATATATATATATATATATATATATACACGCACACACACATATTATTATTTGAAATACACATAGAACATAAGTTAAATGAAATGAAATATGCTTATATGTATTTTATTTAAGGATATACCTTTATTTGTTTAAATACAATAACACTTTTTTATTGATCAATTTAATTTTTATTTAGTTTTTAATCTAATGACATGTGTGAATGACTCATTCCATTTTTTCAACCAACCTAACATGACTATGAAATGTAATGATCAATTTTATTACCTCATTCATTCCATTACTTTGAGATTCCATTCCCATCACAGCAAACAAAATTACTTTCTCATTATTCTCACTATGTGGTTAATCGATCTAGAGAATTAAGAGAAAAGAGTCAAGCTGTGGAACAAATCGTATAGAAATTGAATTATGAGCTTTTAAAGTAAAGAGTTGAGAAAGGGAGTTTGCTTAAGTTTGGTTTTGCTGTGAAATTTCCTCCACTTATTTTAAGAAAAATCTCAAATTTAGAATATTGAGTAAAATATTAGTTTCTATAATGTGATTGTGGAAAAACTAACTCACATTATCTTCGAATTGTAGCTGGTATTATACATTCAAAGGAGTTTTTTATGACCAACAAAATGAAAAAGAAATGTGTAAGGAGTACGTAGTTATGAGATTTTCTATATGGTAATTTGTTCAATTATGAGTTCTTACGAGATTTTCCTACATGATAACAGGTTTTATTGGAAACTCACATCTCTCCGAGGTTCTTTTCGTTGAGGTGCTCAAACCACTTACATTCTATCTCAATTCTCAAGTAATTAACACATCGATGGCATCATCATCATCTTCTCCATCGGCTCCGGCGCTTTCTTCTCAGTCATGGAAGTACCATGTTTTTCTTAGCTTTAGAGGAGAAGATACTCGCAATACATTTGTGGGTCATCTCTACTCAGCTCTTGAACAAGAAGGTATCTACACATTCAAAGACAACGAAACACTTCCCCGAGGAGAATCAATCCACCCATCCCTTATGAAGGCTATCAAAGAATCACAAATAGCCATCATAGTATTTTCAAAAAACTATGGTGATTCATCCTGGTGTCTGGATGAACTTGCACATATTATGAAATGTAGGGATACAAAAGGGCAAATAGTTATGCCTATATTTTATGACGTGGATCCCTCTGAAATACGAAAACAAAAACAGCGGTACGGAGAAGCATTTGCTAAACATGAGTTGGAGAACAAAACCAAGGTTGAATCTTGGAGAGAAGCACTTGTGGATGCAAGTAATATTTCTGGATGGGAACCCAAGCACATTGCCAATGGGTAATTTTCTTCTTTATTTCATGGAAGCAAGGGCGGAGCTTATATATGGCTATAAAGGCCACAGCCCCCCCCCCCCCCCCCCCCCCCCCCTGATTTTTTTGGCATTAATAGTCCCCACACTTTAATTGTATACATATTAGGTCCAAAAATATAAAATTTTGACTATGGCCCCCCCTGTTTACCAATTTTTATACAAATTATATTTTTGCCCCCCCCCCCCCCCCCCCCCCCCCCCCCCGAATGAAAGATTGAAGCTCTGCCACTGCATGGAAGATGAAACAAGTGCCTCTTTTGTCAAAGTGTGTATGTTAATTATCCTTCTAAATCCGATGTGTAGGCATGAATCAAAAGGCATCAAACAAATTGTTGCCGAAATTTCGCAGAAGTTGCATCGAGTAACTTCAAGTGAAAATGAAAACCTGATCGGAATGGGGTCTCGCTTTGCAAGCTTTGAGATTGGAGTTACAAGTTGGGTCAGGTGGTGTGCGCATGGTTGGAATATGGGGGGTTGGGGGTGGTGGTAAGACTACTCTTGCTTCTTCCATATATGATGAAACTTGTAGGCAGTTTGATGGTTGCTGCTTTGTTCAAAATATTCGAGAGGAATCAAGCAGGTATGGTTTGGGAAAGTTGGAAGGAGAGATTCTTTCAAAAATGGGAGTAAACAATGTTGGAGGAGGAAGATGCATGATTAAGGATAGGTTGTGCCATAAAAAGGTGTTGATTGTTCTAGATGATGTCGATCACCTTGACCAACTAAAAACATTGGCAGGATCACATGATTGGTTCGGTGAAGGAAGTCTAATAATTATAACAACCCGTGATAAGCATTTATTAGCTGCACACCAAGTAAATGTGATGCACAATATTAGCTTGTTAAATAGTGACGAGGCTATGAAGCTTTTTTGCAAACATGCACCCCAAGATAACAGACCTGTGGAAGATTATCTGCAACTTTCAAAAGAAGTGGTGTCTTATGCTGGTGGACTTCCATTAGCACTTACAGTTCTTGCTTCTTTTCTGCGTGACAAAGACATCAATGAGTGGAGGAGTGCATTAGCCAGACTGAAAGAGATCCCAGATAGTGATATTCTGGAAAAGCTAAAGATTAGCTTTGATGGGCTTAAACCGGTTGAGAAAGAATTGTTCCTTGATATTGCGTGTTTCTTTAGGAGGGATGATAAAGATAAGGCAATGAGAATCCTTGAGGCTTGTGGTTTTCATCCTGTTATAGGAGTGAAGGTGTTGATACAAAAGGCTCTCATAACCATTTCGTATGGATTGTTTGATATGCATGACTTGGTGCAAGAAATGGGACACCACATTGTCAGAGGGGAACACCCTAACAATCCTGAAAAACATAGTAGGTTGTGGAAGAAGGAAGATATTTTTAAGATATGTGCTATGGATGCAACAACGGTAGTGGTTAAACTAGCTTTGCATGATTATCATGTATTTATAAACAAACACTTTTAACTCAACCCTCACACCAATTTGTTCCTCTATCACAGGAGCTTGATATGATTGAAGCAATAAGATTTGAATACAGCAGTAAGGATCAGTTACAAAGGCATAAACATCATCCTGGTATTGTTGCAAACACTAAGAACCTTAGGTGGATTGATTGGGAAGGTGATCTTGCAAATCCATTTCTTAGTAACTTTCCACAAAAGACGCTTTGCTGTCTAAGATTGAATAACAGCTTGCAAAGACAACTTTGGGAGGGTTGTAAGGTAATTCTTATTGTCCATTTAATTAAGAGATGTAAAAAAAGAGATGATGAATGATAGACCTTACTAAAGCTATATTTTTGTTGATTGATAACCATTATAAGACATTGATATAAATCATATTATTTTGCTTTTAGTAAGAGATCTTTAGATTGTTAATTAAACAAACACTTCACTAATGATTTCCATGTACACATGGAAGAAATTAGGTTTTTGTGTAATTATAATAATATATATGTATGTATGTATGTGTGTGCATGCGTGCCAAAATTTTGACTGGTTTGCACTTGTATACAACAGTTGCTACCAAATTTGAAGACAATTGAACTTCTGGGTTTGCGTAACCTAATCACAATACCAGATTTTGATGGACTTCCAAATCTTGAAAAATTCGTTCTTAGTGGATGTTTATATTTAGAAGAAGTTCATCCATCGATTGGACACTTGGAAAGGCTTGTTTCCTTATCCATATCAAGTTGTTCCAGTCTTAAAAGGTTCCCACCCATTCCCGGACTACAGAAACTTGAGATCCTTTCATTCACAGGGTGCAGCAAACTTTTTAAGTTCTCAGAGATCCAAGAAGAGAACATGGAGAATTTACCACGTCTTGATTTGGATAATAGAAGGAAAGAAGTTGCATCTTATATAGAATCATGTGCAAACTTTTTTGTTAATTGTTGGAGGTGTTGTTGCAGCAATATTCCTGGTGTAGAATGGTGTTCACAGGAGCCTTTAGCTCAAAACAACATGAACAACATAGGGTTACAGTTTTTTCTGAGAGACTTACGAGAGTTGGATCTCAGCTACTGCAGGTTAGGAGATGAAAGCATGAGCTCTGCTATTTGGGAGTTACCCAACTTGCAAAAACTCGATCTATCAGGAAATAAATTTTCACGGTTGAATTTTAGTCCCTTGCGACTTCCTCGGCTCAAATGTATTGATGTTTCATGCTGCAAAAACCTTGTAGAATTGTCAGAGCTGCCATCAAGTATAGCTGTTGTTATAGCGGATGGTTGTAAGTCACTTGAAAGCTTTGGAGATATTTCAAACTGCAAATGGTTGTGGAAAGTCTCACTTCGGCGTGGGAACAAATGTTTTGGTTACATATTACTAGATTCCATGATCCAGGTTTGGCTCTATTTACCATTTAAATTCCAATCTTTATTATATAGACTCAATCATAAATGTTTGTGTTTAATTTCCATGGCAGGGAAATGCCAGTGAAGATTACTTTATCAGTTTCATTATTGAACATCAGATTCCAAAGGTGTTTATAGGTAGGCTGTTTCGGGGGAGAACATTTACACCACGTCTTCCAGATGATTGGTACAATGACTTTTGTGGGTTCTTAATATGCGTTGTTGTTAACCAAATGCCATATCCGGATATTGATATAGTCATCAAGCAGGAGGTAGATGAAGATTCTCTATTTGAGCTTTGGCAGGAACCTAATGAAGTAATCAAGCCTGAATTTGATAAAAACACAACATATACAGGATATGTTTCCTTTGGTTCATTGAGACACACCGGATTTTCGAATTCATTATACACTATGATATCAGTTTCCTTGGACAGCAGGTATATGAATTCGTCAAAAGGTGAGAGTTATGTTGGGGTTGAGCTTGTCCCTAGGAAAAGTAAAGGTGATCAGCCACAAGCAACAAAAGTCGCAACAGATTCCTCAGAATATTGGGATGAGGAAGCTAGTAGTATAAAGACATTTAAGATCAAACGTGATTCAAAGTCTTCTATCAAGATTCTATGGCGACCTTGGGACAAGTGGTTCTGACAACCTCTTTGTGATTTGTTTATAAGTTTGTGGCTTTCTTTGTGTTCCTTCATGCGACCATTGTTAATTCTTTCCCTATTTTCCAGGACTTCTACTTTTAGGGTTTTTTCTTATTAGCTGTATATTAGTTGTCTATTATTAGCTGTATATTTCTAGGGTATTTAATATATTACCTAGTCAAAATATTGCTCCAAAATTAGAAGATTGTAATTTCCTATTTTATAGCTATCTCCCTGTATATGTACGATTCTGTTGTGGAATGAAATCAAGGTAGATTCAATTACGTTCATGGTATCAGAGCCATCGCTCTCTACCTAAAATCACTACCTGCAGATCACGATCTGCACCTCCTGCTATTTTCTTTTCTCTATTATTTTCTTTTCCAACCTGTTCTCATGTCTGAAAAGGCGGAAGCCTCATCCACAGCCGTCGCCAAAACCATGCACCTTGTGTATACTGTGGCCAATATTCAACACAAGGTCAGGGTTCTCGATGGCTTGAAGGTCTCTTACTCATCATGGGTTAAGTTATTCCAGCTTCATGCCAAGGGCTATAAAGTCATGGCACATATTGATGGTACGAAACCACCTGCCAAAACTGATCCCGAGTATGAATAATGATCTGAAATCGATGCAATCGTCTTGCAATTGATTTATGGGTATCTGATGACATGCTGACTCGTGTCCTTGAAACCCAATCTACAGCTCGTGAAGCTTGGTGTCGCATTCAAACCATATTCCTCAACAATAAAGGTTTAAGGGTTGCAACCCTTGAACACGAGTTCAACACTCTCACTCTGAAATCCATGCCATCCCTCGAAGCATATTGTCAAAAGGTTAAGGAACTAGGTGACAGACTCAATGATGTGGACTGCCCTGTCAACAATCAACGATTAGTTCTTCAATTAGTTTGTGGATTACGTGCAATTAGTTTGTGGATTACGTGCTGAGTATGATACGACAACGGCCTACATTAATCAGACTCTTCCCACGTGGGAGACGGTTGTGAGTAAGCTGGAACTCGAACACCAAAGGCAGACAGCCCGTGAGACCTTGTCCCCACCCACAGCCATGGATGCTGTGCATTCTGCTCCATCTACTCAACTCAATCGCCGACGCCAAGGCAACAACCCAATGGCAAGCGACCCAATTCTCAGCAGAGTAGTTCTTCCTCTGCCCCAAGGCGCAACCAATTGAATCAACAACCCAGGTCTCAGTAGGTTCAGCAAGCACATGAACAACCTTGGTTTTCCTCAAATGTCCGTGCTCCCTATTGGGCTTATTGGAGCCCACCTCCCTATCCTTATCCAACAACTGCAGTTTGGAACTCTCCATAAAATTGTCAACCATCCCAGACTTGGACTCCTTCTGCCCGTAGGCCTGCTTCTCACACCAATGGCCCAACAGACAATCATGCTTATCTCACAGCTTATGGCCCGATGGAACCTACTCAAATAGGTGAAGCTTTTCAAGAAATGAATCTGGAACAACCCGCTGAACAGTGGTACATGGATTCGGGAGCCAATGATCACCTTACTGGAGACTAAGGTAAAATTTCAAATCGCTCGTTATCTTGTCCAATTGGTTCGATATTTGTTGAAAATGGTGCTCGTGTGCTAGTGCAAGTATCAGGTCGCTCATCTTTTCAAACACCCACCCGAGACCTACACCTTAAAAATATTCATTACATCCCAAATATCATTAAAAACCTTATTTCTGTTAGAAAATTTTCAATTGATAACAAAGTTTCTGTTGGATTTGATCCATATGTGTTTTCTATGAAGGATTACCAGACGGGCCGGATGATATCTCGCCACAATAGCTTCAGTCAACTTTATCCTCTCACCTATCCGGTCCCGGGTTCCACCTTTCTGTACGCAAGTGCTCAAGATGTTTGGCATGATCGTTTGGGTCATCCTGGCCTCCCTGTTTTGGATTTTCTTAGTTCAAATAAAATCATTCCATGTAATAAACGTTGTCGAACTTTAGTTTGTAATGCGTGTCAAATTTCCAAGCATAAACGTCTAGCTTTTTCTATTTCTACATCTTTTACTATATTTCCCTTTGATATAATTCTTGTGTCTTGTGGACCTCACCTGTAACAAGTAAAACTGGATATAAATACCACATGGTTTTAATGGATGATTACACCCAATACACATGGGTATTTCCATTAAAGTCTTTGATATAATTCTTGTGTCTTGTGGACCTCACCTGTAACAAGTAAAACTGGATATAAATACTACATGGTTTTAATGGATGATTACACCCAATACACATGGGTATTTCCATTAAAGTTCAAGTCTGAAACCTTCATAAAATTCTCAACATTTCGAAAATACATTAAAACCCAATTCAACATACCAATCAAAGCCTTCCACTGTGACTAGTGTAACAACCCGGATTCCCAGGTATTATTCATTTATTTATTTTGTTAATTTGTGAGGAGACTCGGCGAGTTGGAGCCTAGACTCGCCGAGTATGATCGCGGATTTGGACGCGGGTTCGCGCCTGGACTCGGCGAGTCCAAGGAATGGACTCGGTGAGTCCGCGCTGTTTAATGAAACCCTAATTTCCTGGCCTTGAGCCCTATTTAAAGGACCTTAAACCCCTCCATTGTGGCTACCTTGACCTTGAGAGCACCAAAACAGCTGAGAGCTCTTGTGAGTGAGATAAGAGGCCATTATTCACCAATTTTGTGTGTGTTTGCAAGAAAGGAAGGGGAAAGTCAAGCTAGGAGAGTTGGGGAGCTTGGATCTACTTCCATTTCGACAGAGGAGGCTACTTGAGGTATCATTCAGAGCTTATTCTCGTGTTTTTGTTGATATGGTCAAATCTAGGGTTTCTTCATGCCTTGTTTGCCTTGTATTTGGAGTGTGAGAGGTCCCATGGGGATATGGTACCTAGATCTGGACCTTAGTAGGTCCAGAGAGTCCCAAATGCCATGCTTTATGTCTTTCCTTTTGAGTTGGAGACTTAGGTTGCCATTTTAGAGGTCATTTCTTCAAAAGAAGCCTTGTAGGCGTTGCATGGTAGCCAAGACTGTGACTTTACGTGATGAATGTGCTTGGGAGGGCCAGATCTATGAGTTGTTGGAGCGGATCTGACCTCAGAAGCGAGATTGAGTTGATGCCTAATGCATGGCATGGACTCGCCGAGTCCGAAGAACAGACTCGGCGAGTAGCATGAAGATTGTCCTTAACCACTCAGCGAGTGGTCTTGCCGAGTTAAGGGTTGACTCAGTGAGTCAGGGAGAGTTAGAGAGGGTTGACAGGTGGACTGAGTCGAGCTGGAACTCGCCGAGTTGTTCTTGAGACTCGGCGAGTTGAGTCGTGGTGGCCCCGCGATTCTTGCCAGGTGGGACTCGTCGAGTTGGGGGTGTACTCGACGTGTCAGGAAAGGATCCTAGGGAGTCAGTGAACACGTATAGACTCGCCGAGTCGCCCTAGTGCACTCACCGAGTCCGGTCAAAGTTGACCGTTGACTGTTGACGATCGAAAAATACAACCGAGTTTAAATTTTTCAAAAACAACTCGATTCCATTAAATCATTACAAAAAGGTTTTCAATACAAAACATTTAGCGTATTCCCAGAATCACATTACTACAAAATCATGAGGAGCGGTACGATCACGCCTTCGCCTTGCCACGGTCTCCTGAAAAACCTGAAAAACATAAAACCACAACTGTAAGCCCGAAAGCTTAGTGAGATATCCCCAAAATACCAACCACATATACCATACACGCATAACATGCCATAACATATCCGATCACAGAACAGCCATGCAGCTCGGGTCTACTGTGGGACTGGTCCGCCGCACCGGCCAACAGTCCACCTGGTCCACCCTCCGAGTCTAGCCATATCCCCCGAGTCTACAGTGTGATTGGTCCGCCCGCACCGGGTCTTCAATCCACCTGGTCCACTCTCCGAATCTAACCACATACATCGAGTCTGCAGTGTGATTGGTCCGCCCGCACCGGGCCTTCAATCCACCTGGTCCACTCTCTGAGTCTACAGTATGACTGGTCCGCCCGCACCGGGCCTTCAGTCGGCTTGGTCCACTCTCCGAGCCTCGGCACGTCTGGTCCGCCCTCTTGGGGCCTACAGCCTATCCGGACCGCTCGCTGGGCCTTCGGGACAACCGGTCCGCCTTGGGTATCTTGGCCTACAGCACAAAGCAGGACCCGCCTCAACCCAACTCCAGTCCAAACAACCGTGTGCACATAAACATACAAACATATAACAATTCACAGTCAACAAGCAGATCAAACAGATCACATAACATATCATCATCCTAACCAGGATACTGACCTAACCGGTCACTAGCATAACATCACCCTATCTCTCAGGATACCGATCTTAATCAGGTCTCTAACATATACCATCCTAGTTACCAGGATGCAAACATATCAAAGCAACAACATAACAACAACTACCCGAATCTCAATCCGATAAGGGCCGGCCTTGGTGCCGTAGACCCTGTTGATATAGTGAGGATAACTCACCTCGAAACGGCCGGCTGAAAGGATAAGATCCCGCTGCTTCGAACTCCGACACGAACTCCTCCACTGAACACCAAAACACTCAACTCAATAAATACCCTTAATTACCAAAATACCCCTGGAAGACAACTGGTCAACCTTTGGACAAGGTCAAAGTCAACCCCTGACTGACTCTACTCGCCGAGTCAACCCGATGACTCGCCGAGTCCCCATACTCAGAACTTCCCTCAATCCGCGACCTAACTCGCCGAGTCACCCAGAGACTCGCCGAGTCCAACAACTCTGAGTCCACTCGTCCACAATTCACCGAGTCATCCCTTGACTCGTCGATTCTCGACTCAACCAGAAAATATTGGGACTCTTCGACAAGACTCGCCGAGTCCAAGAACAGACTCGCCGAGTCTAAGGCTATCTTCAACCTACTCGCCGAGTTGTTCATACAACTCGCCGAGTTCCAGGCCATCTTCATCCAACTCGCCAAGTTGTTCTTCCAACTCGTCGAGTTCCAGCTCATCTTCAAGCAACTCGTCGAGTCTACCCATGTAACTCGCCGAGTACCACCGGTCTGAATCCATACAGAAGCACTCCAGGCCATGCAATTGATCCAAAACATAGATCTAGCCTCCTACAACCCATCCATCATGTAAAGTGGCAAACTTTACGTGAATCCAAAGAGATCTATGCATTTTCACTCTAGGGTTTGGGTTTGGGACAAGATGGCTCCATCAACCACTCACAAACAGGGACTTTCATGCACTCTAGATCTTCTCCCTTCCAGATCTGAGGTAGCAACCTCAGATCTAACCTCCAAACCCCAAAACATCCCAAGATAAGCTCCCCACAAACCCCAAAATGATGAATCCATAAGAGTAACAGCCCAAGGACGAGATATTACCTCAAAAGAACGCCCCAACTGCAATGGAACTCGAATCCAAGCAAAGCCCCTTGCTCCAAGCCTCCTACCCTTCAAGATTTCCTCAACAATTGCTTCTCCAAGCTTCCAAATGCAATATGATCACTCACACACGAAGGCTAAGGGTTTCTGGACTTGAGGATGAGTAAAGAGGCTGAGGGATGGATGTTATGTTCTTTATATAGGGCTAAAACCCGAGAATTAGGGTTTTCTCCACTCAGCGCCTACTCGCCGAGTCGGCCACTTAACACGCCACCAAATCGCGACTCTACTCGCCGAGTACCACCCATGGACTCGCCGAGTTCCCTTGATCATTTACTCTTTTAGCCCTTCAACTCTACCCCTGATATTTCGGGATGTTACATCTAGGGGTGAATTCGACAACCATTCTTTCAAAACGTTCGCTGACATGAATGACCTCCACTTCTGGTTTTCTTGCCCTCAAACATCCCAACAAAATGGGAAATCATAGCACATGATTCGAAGACTTAACGAAATCATGCTTGTACTTCTTACACATGCATCTCTTCCACCACATTTCTGGGTCGAGGCTCTACATACGGCCTGTTATCTCCATAACATCTTCCCGACTAAGCTCCTCAATTTTCACACTCCCATGTCAGCTCTTTACCTCTGCCAACCTGACTATGGCCACTTACGAGTGTTTGGATGTGCGTGTTATCCCAACACCACCTCCACTCGAGCACACAAATTAGATATTCGTGCCAAACTTTGAGTTTATCTCAGTTATCCGGCCCATTTTCGTGGCTATCGGTGCCTTGACCTCTACACGGGAAAGATAATTTTATCCCGTCATGTAACATTCGATGAAACCTCTTTTCCTATCGCAAATAAATCCATATCCACACCCATAGACTACTCCTTCCTCGAGTCTACCCCATCTCCCACCTTATTTGATCCTAGACCTAACATCCCCACCTCATCTACATCGTCTGTCACACCACTCACCCCCTCCATACCGCTACCACCACCACCACCACCACCCCCTCCCCCTCTGCCACTCATCCACCCCTACCACCGCTTCAAACACTATAAGAAACCCACTTCCTGCCCAGCCTATCAGCCCCTCGCCTACACCACTCTCTAGTAACACCCCAACCTCTATATCAACACCAACCCCTCTTTCTATCATATCACGACCCCCTTCCCCCCACCTACCAACACTCATCCCATGACAACCCGCTCCCAGTCTGGTTCACTAAAACCACGGGAACCCATTAATCTCCATACTTCTGCATCTCACACCATCTCACCTGTACCCACTTCTCACCTAAAGGCCCTATTTGATCCTCACTGGCGTAACGCCATGCACGAAGAATATCAAGCCTTAATGGACAACCACATCAGGCAGTTAGTACCTCGGCCTTCCAATGCTAATATTATTTGGTGCCTTTGGCTATTTAGATATAAATTCAATGCCAATAGCAATCTACAAAGGTATAAATCTCGGTTAGTCGTTAGTGGAAAATGTCAAAAAGTTGGTATTGATTGTGAAGAGACTTTTAGTCCCGTGGTTAAACCAACCACAATCAGAACGGTGCTTAGTCTTGCAGTTTCCTGGAGTTAGCCAATACACGAACTTGACGTCAAAAATGCATTTCTTCACAGGGACTTGCACGAGACTGTTTACATGCATCAACCCATGGGGGTTTAGAGATGCCACTTATCCTAATCATGTTTGCATGTTACAAAAATCATCATATGGCCTTAAACAGGCTCCTCGCGCGTTGTACGATAGATTTGCCACCTATACCACTAAGTGTGGCTTCAGGAGCACCGTTAGTGACACTTCTCTCTTTTTCTATAAACAAGGAAATGAAATGGCCTATTTACTATTGTACATTGACGACATCATCCTCACCACTTCTTCTGACAAGCTACTCACCAACATCATTGCCACACTTTCTTGTGAGTTTGGTATGTCTGATTTGGGGGCTCTTCATCACTTTCTTGGGATCCATGTGAAACGCCAAAATGGCGGGTTGTTCCTGTCTCAGGAAACATACGCCGCTGACATTCTGTCCGGCGCTCACATAGCTGATTGCAAACCAAGTGCCACACCAGTTGATACATCGCCAAAATTGAGCGCATCTAGTGGTGAACCATTAGCTGATGGAACATTATATCGCAAACTTGTGGGTGCCTTACGGTATCTCACTATTACTAGACCTGATCTCACGTATGCGGTACAACAAATATGTCTATTTATGCATGCCCCGCGGGAACCCCACTTCAAATTCCTAAAACGAGTTCTTCGATATCTTAAGGGCACTATTCAACTTGGTCTTCATATCTCTCCCTCAAAATCGAGTCAACTTATCGCCTACTCTAATTTGGGGGGGGGGGGGGACTGGATTCCTGACGATCTACTTCGGGTTATTGTTTCTTTCTTGAGGAAAATTTGATGTCTTGGTCGTCAAAAAGACAACATACTATATCACGATCAAGCGCCGAAGCTGAATATCGTGGGGTCGCAAATGCTGTTGCTGAAACGAGTTGGGTAAACAACTTGCTTCTGGAATTATTTGTCCCAACTCGCAAAGCAACCATTGTTTATTGTGTCAACATATCTGCAGTCTTTTTGTCTGAAAATCCGATGCAACACCAATGTACAAAGCATGTGGAACTCGATATCCATATTGGAAGAGAAAAAGTTCGCATTGGTGACATTAGAGTTCTTCACATCCCATCAGATTTTCAGTATGTAGACATCTTCAGAAAAGGCCTACCGCGTCAACTATTTACTCGTTTTCGATCCAGTCTTTGCCTCCGGTCTCCTCTTGCTCAGACTGAGGGGGTGTATTAGTTGTATATTAGTTTTCTATTATTAGTTGTATATTTCTAAGGTATTTAATATATTACCTAGCCAAAATATTGCTCCAAAATTAGAAGATTGTAATTTTCTATTTTATAGCTATCGCCCTGTATATGTACGATTCTGTTGTGGAATGAAATCAAGGAGAATTCAATTACGTTCATTTCTTTCTTTCTTGGACACTGTTTTGCTACATTAGTTTTGTTTTGAGGCTTATTCCAATTAGTAGTTGTTATAATATCTATTACAAAAATAAAAAATATCCTTAATATATGGATACCCTAGCATAATTTGTAATTGTATTAACAAATTTTATATTGCTTAAAATGTTTTGTTTTCAAAATTTGAGTATAACTTCATCATTTATAGTGCCTTCTTTTGACATATCAGATTACTAATACACCATAATCAATGAAGTTTAATCATAATGAAACTGCTTCTGTTTTCTATATAAAATTCCAAATGATGATTTGCTTTTCTTACCAACATTAATAACTTTGCATACTCATAAAAACTTCTATTATAACTTTTTTTTCGTAGACTTCTTTACAAGTTGTTTCAAGTGACTCTACAAACACATAACAGACCGAAGATGATTATTCAAATGATGACTACTCTAAAGTTAAGGGTCTGGAGAAACATGGGTACATTCGATGTGTAGGAAGGATGCCAACTGTAAAAGATAACAATGCTTCATGTTCTACTGATCACAAACTGTTGAACAACTAAAGGATGGGTTAGCTTGTACACAAAATGCATTGAACGTTCTCTTCAACATTGTCAAGGATCATATTCCAAATGCAAACTTATTTGGAATGCTTAACAATTTGAACTTAGAGGTAACTAAATATAAATTAACAATTATTTTAGTATTACACTATATATTAGTGACAATACTACTCTGCATTTGTTTCAGTTCCTGATAATCTTTCTATGGTTCCTAATACCTCTCCTTTAGGAAATCGATGAGCCTCATCTGAAAGCAATCATAACTAAGTGAACGAGATAAGCAATTATACAATGTTCGAGGTCAATGAAGTTTCATGTTTCTTCCCAACAAGTATTTATTTCAATAGTTTTATGTTTTGAGTACTTGCACAACATTTAGACATATTAAACTTTTTTTTGAAGACGGTTATGTTTTAAATGTATTGAAATTATTGTTTTAGACAAGTTTGAATTGATGTAATGATATTTTGTTTTTGCTTTATTTTAATTGTCCTATTATTATTTTATATTTCATTTAAAATAAAAAAAATAAGATTTAATTTATTAATATAACTTTTTTGTTAAAAAAAATGCCACTAAAAGCATGAAAATAATAATTATTTTTGCAGTTAAACAGTGACATAAAAATAGTGCCACTAAAATCTATAAGTGCTTTAGTGGCATAATTGTAAAGTGCCACTAAAACCCAATTAGGCTGCAACGACACAACCAAAAAGTGTCACTAAAAGTCTTTAGTGGCAGCGCTTTTAGTGGCACTATTTTTTTTGTGCTGCTGATTGCCAGGGAGTCTTTAGTGGCACATTTTTGGTTTTTAGTGGCACTTTTTCTGTGCCACTAAATTTAATTTTATTTGTAGTGGAAGGAGCATCAGCGGTTTTTGTGAGGAGGAATATGACAGAAGTGGAATCGCTAAGGAGAAGCTGACGCATATTTTATTTGGGGATGATAAATACACCAAAGCTTATTGTTTGATATGATTGCAATGAAACACATTGCTTTTTTGAGATATTTTCAAATTGCCCATAATTTCTAGGTCCATTTGTAGGTGATAGTTCTGAAGAACTATTGGATGAGGGAAAGGATGCTTTGCTCAGTGAAGATGAAATTGCCGATTTCATTTTTGAAGAAGTCAAAACAGCTGAACCTGCTGCTCCATCTAGGTGTGGCTTTTGTTGCTTATGTTTTATCATTATATTTTGGTTAATTATCAATTTCTGAAAATTGTAGGATCGATTGAACTTGTGTAAGGAGAAGCTCCATGGGTCTTTAAATTTGAGCAAGGGTAAGTTTTTTCCTGAATAGTTTATTTTAGTTCCAAAGTAGAACTATTAAGAAATCTAACTTTAATGGCATCTTAATTTGCAAATTGTCATGATTTTAACTCCAATAAAGGTTTGAGACCATATTTAAAAAGATTATTTATTATTTAAAACCAAAATTTGTAGAATATGAAATGGACATATGTTTTTCTTGCTATGACATGTAAAAGGAACTTGAGGTGACCCGAGCACTAATAGACATTGTTTTGCCCAAAGTAGGAAAGTGATCCAATTGCAACAGGGCAGGGCAAAGTAAGAAGCTGAGGTGTATAGATGTTTAATGAGTTTAACTGTTAACCTTTTCCATGTCACCTTCAAATTGGTATTGTTTAGATCATTATGATTACTACTAACACATATAATATTTTAATTAAATTGGAAGAAATATTAATTTTGTTTATCTTTTAGCTAAATGTTTTGTGATGCAACCCTCTGTAACCATGTTGTCGGAGATAGTGCCCGCCTCTGCCGCCGATTATAACGTCTCTGCCTCCGATTCGAACATAGAATAAACAAATAGTATGATAGTTCTTCATTGAGAACGGAGAAGAAGGAAAGAGATTGATGGTTCTTGATATCTTTCTAGCAATGGCTTCCCCTATCACAAAATAGAGGAGGTAACCTTGCTCCGATGGTGTCTGATTAAGGATTTGGATTCATGGTGCCTTTTGAGGTGCAGCTCAACTTCATGGGTATCTTGAAGCTTGCCGAAAGCATATGACTTTGTCGGCGGGTTCTACACTAATGAAAAAAAAAAAGAGAACGGGGAGAGGGATAGGTAGAGGTTGGTGAGAATAGGCTCAATTTCCTTTTTCAAATGATAAATAATACTACATGGGTATTATGGTCATTTTAAATATGGTATGGACTAAAACCGTAATAAAATTGTCTTTTAGGGATGAAACGTGCAAGTTTGGAATTACACTACTAGAAAAGTAGGGTAATAGCTACGGCACAATCCGTAGCTATTCGGTAGGTATAAGGCGATACCTACAGATTTGCTACGGAAAATGCCCTGTAGCATAAATGCCCGTGGAAAATTTTTACCTACGGATATTTCCGTAGGTATAATACCTACAGAATAGCTACGGCCGGTAATTGCTACGGAATACCTACGGATTGCCAACGGATGTATGTTCCTACGGAATAGCTACAGAATAGCATGGCTACGGATTTCCTACGGATTACCTACGCAAGTATTTTCCTACAGAATAGCTACGGAACTGTTTAGCTACGGATTTCCTACGGATTAACGACAGAACTCAAGTTTGACTAAAATTGACTTTCTTCCTACGGAATACCTACAGACCTATTTAGCGACGGATTTCCGTAGCTAGTCCGTAGCTAATTTCATTTTATCAAAAAAAAAAAATTTAAAAATTTAAAAATTTCCATTTTCAATTTGTCCAAAATACACCAAAAAATGTCCCTAATACCAACTTTGACACATTCAATTCCATTGTCTTAAATACCATACAAATGTCTCAAGTACCATACAAATTAGACATAACAAAACAAGCAAACAATACAAGTGTTTACAAATTCAATTGTTCCAAAATACTTATCAATTGTCCTCGGGTGGATTATCGGGGGGACCATGGGGTTGATTTCCAGACATATTTATCATCCTCATAACCATCTCCATTTGTTCTTTCATTTGTTGTTGTTGTTGTTCCATGACAGAAACTTGTGCACGCAACCTATCAACCTAAAAAATGGTGACACAATTCAATACTTAAACAATAATAGCAATTTATTTTAGTTTATTGTAACAATGCATTTTAGTTTATAATTATAGCAATACACTTTACTTTTAAACCATAATAGCAACATATATTTATTTTTATCAATTTAATCAATATTATCAACAAACTACATAACCTTTAACCATAATAGCAACATACTTTTGTTTATTATCAATTTAATCAATATTCTCACCAAACTACCTAGCTTTTAACCATATTAGCAACATATTTTTGTTTATTATCAATTTAATTAGTATTATCAACATACCTCTTGTTGTGTGCTATCCGACTGGGTGGACTTGGTGGATTGGGAAGATGGAGTCCCTAAAAACAAAAAATGTATATCCGATGCTCCTATCCCATAGATAGCACCCTTCTTCTTTCCTTTTCTTCTAAGTTGGCTTTCCTCCCATACATCTACATCATCCTTACGATTTGAAGGATCTTCACCAAATTTGTTGACCAACCCATGCAGATACCCCTCCTACAAATTACAAAAAACATGATTGTCATACACAAAAATGAGACAATCAATATACATAAATGATAAAGATAAGTTACTAGTGCTTCTTTGGCCGTCTGCGAGCAATATTCAATATTTTCATGATTTCCCTCAAAATATTTTTTCTTTGACTCGGCGGTGCCATGCGTCTGCACGAAAACATCATATTGTGTGGGTGGTTTACCCATCAATTTTTCCTACATAAAAGTCAACGTACAATTAATGTAGTTAGTGTTATAACAAAATAAGAATAATAAATTTATTATTGTGATACTTACTAATTTCCTACGGTGCTGGTCAAATCCTATACTACCCGCAGTGTGTCTTGCTGTTGACCCACTAGAATCTGCGGTGTTGCGGTTCTGCTGAGCGATTTTTGAATTCTTTTGCCACTTCTCTGTGGACCAATGCTGTGAAAAGAATATATATATATATATATATATATATATATATATATATATATATATATATATAAGTACAATAATATAATAAGAAATAAAAAACTTAACAAGAAAATAATAATGTATCATATCCGTTACATCACACAAACGTTGCCACACAGTCTCCGGTACGCGTTCGGGGCGGTAGTTATGCATCCCATCATAGTAGCTACAAAACTTTAGGGGGAGGGGTTTCCCATCATTTCGTGCCATGTCGGCAGATTGTTTCCTGATACCTTTCATCCTATCTCTGTATCTATCCTTGAGGACACACTTGAATGCATCAAATATGTTCTCATTCTGTTGTGAATGCCACCTGTACATTGTCTGTAAAAGATAACAAGTAAATTTAAAAATACAAACTAAAAACAAATGAGTATAAGATACAATAACAAGTATTTAATATATTACCCCGAAACGCGAAAACATCTGTAGAAGAGCCTCATTTGGAATATCACTGAACCGGGCCCACGGATGATCTAAATTCTCCCAAAAGAGATGAATACACGCGCTGTGGATTTTTTGATCCCCAAACCTACAGTATTGAAAAAACTATATAAGTATAATTATAACACCAAGAAATTAAGTTTTAAATGATGAAAACACTAACTTTTCCCCATCTCGTATGATGAGGGGCAACAATGAGGCATGAAAATCACTCGCATTCAATGTGTTGACCCGTTTCAGGGTTTGAACATTGACCAATCTCTAGTGTTGGATATTTTTCGCCATGTAAATACCATAGTGAATAACCATTCATGAATCCCCGGGCAATAAGATGGTTAAAAACTGATTCTCTCGGGTGGTAATAAATATTTTTGCATTTCACACACGGACATCTAATTTCAAAAACTTCCACCCCTTCCCTAATAATACGTTGGATGTTTGTTGTGTTCGTGTAAGCAAAATCCAAAAACAAATTGACATAATGTGGCCATTGCGGATTAAACAAACGACGACTATCAAGTCTCTTCGTGTACATCCATTCTCTATTAGACAACATTTTGATCTAAAACTACATTTCCATTTAAAAATGTTAATTAGAATCATAACATTTCAATATAATAGTGTAACATCCCATTTAATCTAATATGTATGACTAACGATACATAACATTTCAACAAATGATCAATATCATAATATGCATTTTAAATTAACTAAAATTCCATATATAAACATTTAACTAACATTTTTAACAAATTTAACAAATTAACTTAACATTTTTCTTATAACATATATATCATATTTAACAAATCTAAAACCTCAAATCCAACCTATATTTCATATTTAACAAATCTATAACCACACATTCAACAAAGTGCAGGAGGAAGTAATTTTAACAAATCTTAAACACCATAATCAACCTAAAACATCACATTCAACAAAAAAATCAACTTAAAACCTCATATTCAACAAAAAAAATCAACCTTATTAGTTCACATTCAACAAAATTACACCTAAAACAAAGTAATTTTTAAAAAGAAACAAAAAAGAAAAAAAACTACTGTTTACCTTTGGCTCGGTGACGGGAAAACGCAGCAGGAAGAAGCACCGGCGGTGACGGGAAAAGTGCAGGAGGAAGGGGCGTCGACCACCAGAGAGAGAGAGGGGGAGCTGCGATGCTGTAGCGTGGTTTTTTTTTTTTTTTTTTGTTCTTGTAAGGCGATGCGAGAAGGGGGAAGACAGAAAAGGGGGAGAAAAGGGGAATATAAATTACAGACATCGGCCAGAAAAAAAAAAATAAAAATAAAATAAAATAAAAAAAAAAAATATGTTGCAGCAAGAATCGAACTCCAGTCTCACAAATATCAAACCAATAGTCTTACCAACCGGCCGGGTATGCCACTTCCTTAAATGTTTAGACTCCAATTGCTTTTATTTTGTTTCTGGAAAAATAAAAAAAAGGGGGCGGGGTAAGAATCGAACTCGAGTCTCCTACATAACTAAGCAACACGATTACCATCTGGCCGGGTATGCCACATCCTTGCTGAGTTTGTCTCCTATTAATTTTAATGCACTTTCGTTTTTCGATTATTGTTATTATTATTATTATTATTATTATTATTATTATTATTATTATTATTATTAATCAAGTCTTAAAAGTTTTTTTTTATATATCGTATGTATGTGTGCTTATTATTATTATTATTATTATTATTATTATTATTATTATTATTATTATTTTCTTTTCAATATTCAAGTCTTAAAACTTTTTTTTCACTATTATTATTATTTTTTTCATTATTTTTTTTTCAATAATAATAATATTCAAAAAAAATTAAAAATGTGGTTAACACACAAACAAACAATTAAAATAATATACGTTTAATGTATAAATTAAATAATGAAAAAATATGATAATTATGGGAAATATGTATATTTGTATAAGTATGTATGTGTGTGCTTATGTATATGTATGTGTGTATATGTATATGTATGCATTACAACGTTAAACAATGAGCAATGGATTATAGTGTTAAACAATGAGCAATGGATTATAGTGTTAAACCAAAAAACAAGTAATGGATCTCGTATGTGCACATGGTTTTATGAATGATATTAATAGCTACAAGTTGGTGAAAAATATAGATAATCGTATATAATAGAGGTGTGAAAAAAACGGAGCGAAAAAAACGACGTTTGGTGCCCGAAAAATCGAAAATAAGAAAAATCCGTAGCTAATTAGCTACGGATTAGCTACGGATTTTTCTTATTTTCGATTTTTCGGACACCAAACGTCGTTTTTTTCGCTCCATTTTTTTCACACCTCTATTATATACGATTATCTATATTTTCACCAACTTATAACTATTAATATCATTGATAAAGTCGCGTGCAGATACATGATCCATTGTTCGTTTAATGGTTTAACACTATAATGTTTATGAATATGTACACATACATCTCACAAACACGTATACATACACATATACATGCACATATACATGTACACATATACCACAACTCATTCATGTATATAAATATACATATACAAACATAATCCATCACAAGTTGGTGAATAGTATAAACATTACAATGCTAAACAATGAAACAGGTACTTGATCCCGAAGGGGCACACGACTTTATGAACGATATTAATAGCTACAAATTGGTGAAAATATAGATAGCCATGTATAGTAGAGGTGTGAAAAAAACGGAGCGAAAAAAACGACGTTTGGTGCCCGAAAAATCGAAAATAAGAAAAATCCGTAGCTAATCCGTAGCTAATTAGCTACGGATTAGCTACGGAATTCTAACGGAAAGCATATTCCATAGCTATTCCGTAGGTAATTCTAACGGAAAGCATATTCCGTAGCTATTCCGTAGGTAATTACCTACGGAATAGCTACGGAATATGCTTTCCGTTAGAATTCCGTAGCTAATTAGCTACGAATTAGCTACGGATTTTTCTTATTTTTGATTTTTCGGGCACCAAACGTCGTTTTTTTCGCTCCGTTTTTTTTCACACCTCTATTATATACGATTATCTATTTTCACCAACTTATAGCTATTAATATCATTGATAAAGTCGCGTGCACATACATGATCCATTGTTCGTTTAATGGTTTAACACTATAATACGTATGAATACGTTCACATACATCTCACAAACATGTATACATACACATATACACGTACACATATACCATAACTCATTCATGTGTATAAATATACATATAAAAACATAATTCATCACAAGTTGATGAAAAGTATATGCATTACAATGTTAAACTGTGAAACAAGTACTTGATCCCAAAGGGCACACAACTTTGTGAACGATATTAATAGCTACATGTTGGTGAAAATAAAGATAATTATGTATAGTAGAGGTGTGAAAAAAACAAAGCGAAAAAAACGACGTTTAGTGCCCGAAAAAATGAAAATAAGAAAAATCCGTAGCTACTTAGCTAATCTGTAGGTAATTAGTATCCGTAGGTATTCCGTAGCCTTTCGTAGCTAATTAGCTACGGAATAGCTACGAATTTGCATACGTAGCTATTCCGTAGCTAATTAGCTACGGAATAGCTACGGATTCGCATCTGTAGCTATTCTGTAGCTATTACGTAGCTAATTAGCTACAGAATAGCTACGGACCCGCTTCCGTAGCTATTCCGAAGCTATTCCGTAGCTATTCCGTTACCAAACTAGGACATCCCATTATGTAGCTGATCCGTAGCAATTCCGTAGCTGAAATTTTCCGTAGCTGTTTTCCGTAGGAAAACACCATGTTTTCTAGTAGTGTTAATTTTTAAAAACTATTTTAGCAAATGCATTATTAATCTAATTTACCTAAAACGATATTATTAGCAGTTCCGCTGGTTAAATTTTGGTTTAAACATTCGTTTAGTTCAGCGTCCACCAAATGTTATGCCAACGAGACTTTGTGTTGAGTTCATGGGCTGAAAGCGGTCTCTGAAACTTCCATTCAACCCTATCGAAGTTAACGACTCCATCTCCGGGCAAATCGAAGAGTGTTATGGGAAAATATCATCTTTAGTTACGGTATCTTGAGAATTTTATCCTGATGATGAGTTGAGCGACTGTGGGGTTTCCGGTGAGGACGCAGTTTGACCGAAAGGCGGGCACATCATGAAGGTGAATGTGGGAGAGTTTTAGATGGCGTCATAGGTCCCACCAATGACATCACATATAATTTTCTGCCTTTTTAACCTGCTCCGTCCAACAACCGGAGACCAGAGTAGAAACAGAGTGGTTTGCTCGATCCGGTGGTTTTGATTTTGGAATAAGGCTTCGGTTTCAATATATTTTGGGTTTTGATTGGTTAAAAGGTAGGGTTTCGATTTTGAATTTTTTGTTTGGATATTGTGTTACTGTCTCGTTTTGTTGGTAGCTTCATCATCATCGCTTCTCCAACATCTATAGGTTCCACCCATGAATCCAAGTTTCTACATCGTGGTTCTATCATCACGTCTTCTCAAATCAAAATCTTTGTAATTGGTAATGTTTGAGTGATAATGAACACATATATTTGAATCATGAGTAATAATAAATTAGTGTTTTGGAAGGTGGGTTCAGACTGCAGCAAAGTTGTCTGGAAGAAGAAATCTAGTTTTACATAAAAAAAAACCATCTGAACAACAATGGTGGGTTGAATTAAGATAACCCCACTACCACCAAGTCAAAGAAATGCAGGGGGTACAAGCTGCTAATGCATGAGGTACAACTTACAAGTCTATTTATTCTCCTCCCACACACAGAAACACGTGATTTTGGCCCTAACCTGATACATATTTTGTATAAAAAACAACATTATTGCATGAATAGTCAAAAAAGGTAAGAAGTTCTTGGCTTCATTGGATAGTCAAGTATTAATAATAATAATAATAATAATAATAATAATAATAATAATAATCACCTTACCAAGTCGTGCCACATCATTGATGATCTCTATCTTGAATATGATGCTGACATGATGTGAAAGCAACTCCCTTTATATTGAAAATATAGTGCTAAGATATTATTTAGTTTTTGTTGATTGGAAATTTCTTGGAAACTCCTAATTAATTAAGGAGGTACCTACTATCTTTTATTTTCAATGTGCGAACTCTTCACTCTATATAAAATATCAAGTGATGAGAAATCTCTTGGAAACTTACATCACTCTTTCTCTGTATATAGTTCATTTCACTGAGGTGCTCAAACCACATCTCAACAAATCAACACATACATGGCATCTTCATCTTCATCTTCTGTACCCGCCTATCCTTCTCCATCATGGAAGTACCATGTTTTTCTTAGTTTTAGAGGAGAAGATACTCGCAATTCTTTTGTGGGCCATCTCTACTCAGCTCTTGAACAAAAAGGAATTTACACTTATAAAGACCACAAAAAACTTCCCCAGGGCGAGTTGATTGGTCCATCCCTTATGAAGGCTATTGGAGAATCATATATTTCCATCATCATATTCTCTGAAAACTATGCAGATTCTTCATGGTGCTTAGAAGAACTTGCCTATATTATGAATTGCAGGGAAACGAGAGGCCAAATCGTTATTCCCTTATTTTATGATGTGGAGCCCTCTGAACTGAGAAAACAAAAACAGAAGTATGGAGAAGCATTTCTCAAACATGAGCTGGAGAACAAGACTAAGGTTGAATCCTGGAGAAAAGCACTTGTGGATGCAAGTAACCTTTCTGGATGGGACATTGCCAACAGGTAATTTTCTTCAATATTTTTGCATTTTTTATGCTAAAGACATGTGTGGTCTGCAAGACATTTATACTTGTACCTTAATTATAAGCTTTTTATACAAATGTGTTGATTATTCTTGATGATGCTGTTGATAAACAGAGGCTTTGACTAGATCACACGATCATTTTGGTAAGTTAAAAGATAGATGCATGTGATGGTAACCAGGTTATGTAGGATTACGTGAACTTCATGTGATCTAGGATTATGGATAAGCTCAAAATTAGTTATGATATACTTCATTGAGTTCTAATTCTAATTTTTTTCTTAATGCCTCAAGTTAGAACGACAAACCCATTTTGCTCTACTTTTTGTTATTAGAGCGACAAATCCATTTTGCTCTACTTTTTGCTATTAGAAGCTAATTAATTGATATTTCCCAAGAATTTTTTTTCCAACTTGTGATGTTAATTTACAGTTTCTATTTTGAATGTGAAATATAAAGGGTAATTAAGACTTTATTTTTTAATTTTTTTTTCTAGTTTATGAAAGCCTGAAACAAATCACCTCTTTTGTGAGTATGTTTTAATTATCATCCTTGTATATCCAATATGTAGGCATGAATCAGAGTTCATCAAAGAAATTGTCAGCAAAATCTCAAAGATGTTGCATCCACTAACTTCAAGGGTGAATGACAACCTGGTTGGAATAGAGGCTCGTGTGCAAGATTTGAAATCAAGGTTGAAAATTGGGTCAAGTGGTGTGCTCAAGATTGGAATATGGGGGGTTGGGGGTGCTGGCAAAACTACTCTTGCGTCTTATTTTTATGATGAAATGTCTAGGGAGTTTAATGGTTGCTGTTTTGTTGAAAATATTCGAGAGGAATCAAGCAAGTATGGTTTGAAAAAATTGCAAGAAGAAATACTTTCAAGTATTTTGAAACACAATGAAGTGCTAGGTGGGGTTAAGGAAGGTTCACAGATGATAAAGGATAGGTTATCCCATAGAAAGGTGATAATTGTCCTTGATGATGTCGATCAACTTGACCAACTAGAAGCATTGGCTGGATCACATTATTGGTTCGGTGAAGGAAGTCTAATAGTAATCACAACTAGAGATGAGCATTTATTAACTGCTTTTAAAGTAGATGTTATACACAAGATTAGATTGTTAAACGATCATGAGGCTATTCAGCTCTTGTGCATCCATGCACCCCGGGATAAGATACCTATGGAAGATTATGGGCTGCTTTCAAAAGAGGTGGTCCGGTATGTTGATGGGCTCCCATTAGCACTCATGGTTATCGGTCGTTTTTTATGTGACAAAAACTTGAATGAGTGGAGGAGTGCCTTGGTTAGATTGAAAGAAATCCCACATGATAAGATTCTGGAAAAGCTAAAAATCAGCTATGATGGACTTACAAGGGTTGAACAAAAGTTGTTCCTAGATATTGCATGCTTTTTTAGGTGGGAGAAGAAAGATAGGGCAATGGAGATGCTTGATGCTTGTGGTTTTCATGCAGTTATAGGAGTAAAGGTGTTGATGCAAAAGGCTCTCCTAAGTATTTCGAATGGAATGTTTGATATGCATGATCTGGTGCAAGAAATGGGACACCACATTGTTAGAGGAGAACACCCTGACAATCCTGAAAAACATAGTAGGATTTGGAAGGAGGAAGATGTTGTAAACATATGTGCTATGGATGCAACAATGGTAATGATTAAGATAGCTATTCATCATATATATGTAAGTATAAAGAAAGAAAGATCTTTTAACTCAACCCCGGCACCATTTTGTTCCTCTATCACAGGAACTTGACATGATTGAAGCAATCAGATTTAAACACAATAGTGTGGATCACATACAAAGGTATAAACATCTTCAACCGTTTGTTGCAAACACAAAGAACCTTAGGTGGATTGAATGGCAAGGTGATCTTGCAAGTCCATTGCTTACTAACTTTCCACAAAGGAAGCTTTGTTGTCTAATATTGCATAACAGCTCTCGTACACAACTTTGGGAGGGTTATAAGGTAATTCTTAATCTTATTGTCTATCTTTTATGTCCTTTGTCTTAAGAACAAATGGCTTCTTAAAATATACTTGTTTAAATTGAGTCATCAGTCATATAATGTCATTATGTAAAGCTCGTCCATATAAATACTCTTTTGTCTTATCATAAATACAGATAATTTTCATTTGTTTTCTTGAAAGCTAGTGCTGTTTTATTACTTAGGTAAGAGTTCAATCTAACTCTATTCTTTCTGTTTCTTGATAATCATTATAGAACATTAAGATCAATGTTGTTAAAATTGTGATCCTAAATAAGATCGTTCGATCTTATGATCTTACCATACAAATATGATTTCAATCTTGATAGGGTCGGTTTAGGTGTAAGCCCGGTATAAGATCATTAGTGAATAAGATCGTTAATAATTTATCTATTAAAAAGTAAAAAAAAAAAAACATTTAGAAAATGATATTTTCATTATCCCTTTTATTAAGGTTTTTATAATCTAATGGAACATTTTAGATTGATTTATATATAAACGAATAAAAAATATGATTTATATCTAAGTTTTATCTTTTTTGTTCACTCTCTTTCCTAATTTAATAAAACATCTAAGCTGGTTTTACCATAGAATAGGGAAATATTAATTATATAATATTTACCATGTTAGATTTATACTATATAACTTGTCATGAATAGATGAATATAGAGGATCAAATGGAGTTTTCTTGTGTAGCATGTTTGTATTCCTTAATGTTTGAAATTTGGACCTAAGATTTTTTGAATTATTTAAGTTCAAAGTTCAAATATTTTTTGAATTTGTTGGATAACTAATCTTGATATATATTACAAATCATTCAAAAAAAAAAAAGACTACATTTTTAGTAGGATCATGTCCTGATCTTGTGATCTTGATTTTGCAGAGAGTGTAAAATGATGTAATATATCTTAACTAGGGGTGAGTATGGTGCGGTTCGGTGCGGTTTTTGGTCAAAACCGAACCGAAAACCGCAACTTCGGTTTTTTAAAGTTTAGAAACCGCACCGTTCGGTTTTTATGCGGTTCGGTTTTTGCGGTTTTTTATTCGGTTTTTTGCGGTTCGGTTTTTCTTTGCGGTTTTTTCTTCGGTTTTTTGCGGTTCGGTTTTTCTTTGCGGTTTTTTTGTCATTTTTTTTTATTTGGTTTTTGTTTTGCCTTTTTACTAAAACTCAGGTAACTCAACGAGTTACTTTGACTCAGATGAGAAGTCTTAATCATTTTTTGAGAAACTTTACGTAGAGATGAGGAGCGTCAAAATTTTCATTCCCAACAATTTGCGACTCCTCAAAGATGTGAGTTAAAAGCCATAAACTTGACTCTCTTATATGAAATGTGAGAATGATGAATATTTTATCTCAAATGCGACGAGCGATACTTTTATAAGACTGAAAAAATTAAAGCTCAAATGATATCTTGGAGATGAACCAATACAACCACCTCTTTTTTTGAAATCAAATAACATAACCACTCATCCAACATGCTTCTAATGCTTGAATATAATACAAATTAAATATAATATTTGTTTCACAGGTACATACCATAGTAGCAATTAATGTATTCATAAAAATGATATTATCATCACTAGTACTCTTAATATTAAAATGTTAAAAAATATAATAACATTATTTGTTCTTGTAAATATCACTATATATATGCTTAAAAATATATAATCATTCTCTGATAAGATAGATATTTATGTTTATAGAAACTTTAATTGTCATGAGTACTTCGTTCTTACAAATATCAACACTTAATATATATATATATATATATATATATATATATATATATATATATATGGTACGGTTCGGTTTTTTGCGGTTTTCGCAAGATTAGAAACCGCACCGCACCGAACATTTTTGGTTTTTACAAAACTAAAAACCGCACCTTCAGTTTTCATTTCGGTTTCGGTTTTTCGGTTTCGGTTTATGCGGTTTTTTCGGTTTTTTGGGTTCGCGGTTCGATTTTTGCTCACCCCTAATCTTAACAACCTTGATTGACATAATTGATTTGGGTTAAAAGATATATTATTTTGTTTTTATTTAGTGATTTTAAATATTTAACTAAACAATCTATTTATTTAGTGATTTTAAATATTTAACTAAATAATCTAGTACTTCAAATGATTTTTGATTATCGACATGTAGAAATAGTAACTGATTGACACACACACACACACATCTCTCTCTCTCTCTCTCTCGCTCTCTTTCTCTCTCTCTCTCTCTCTATATATATATATATATATATATATATATATATATATATACTAGGCGAATGCCCGCGCGTTGCGCAGAAACATCTATATAGTTGAACTCTTTAGAAATATATGAGTTTTTTTTTTTAAATATAACAATAACGTTGTTGTTAAATTTGATATAATAATTTATATATACTAAATTGATATAACATATTGATTATTTTGAATTATATGATAATATATACATTTATTATAACTTCATAATCTCAATTGTTTGAATGACTTCTACCTGCGAGTTACACATAAATAAAATTAAATATAATATATGATTTGATGTTATTTATAGTTGCTTTTATTGTTAATTGATTTTTTTTAAATTTATTTGCTTAATGTTTTAATTTCTATCATTATAATTATTTAAAACATCAAACATTGTTTTTTTATTTTAAAGCTAACAATATAATCATTTATATAGAGTTGTTTTTAACTATTGTTATTTTAAGTTATTTTAAGCTACTTATTTGGAAACTTTTAACGATTATAAAAATATATTTAAGAAATATTTTAGTTAAATTGAGATTACAATTTAGTTTTTTTTTTCTTTTATCACTACAATTTATCACTTTTTCCTATTTACAAAATATTCTTTAGTTTTTTAAATGGAACTGAAATTTATATTTGAGTTGACATTGTAATGTGCAGAAACACTTATATAGTTGAAGTCTTTACAAATATATATATTTTAAAATATAACAGTAACGTTGTTTTTAAATTTGATATAATAATTCGTATATTAATTTGATATAATATATTGATTATTTTGAATTATATGATAATATATATATATACATCTATTATAACGTCATAATCTCAATCGTTTGAATGACTTCTACTCGCGAGTTACACATCAATAAAATTAAATATTATATATGATTTAATATTATTTATAGTTGTTATTTTTAACTAATTTTTTAAAATTTTTTTGCTAAATGTTTTAATTTCTATCATTATAGTTATTTAAAACATCAAACATTATTTTTTGATTTTAAAAGTAACAATATAATCATTTATATAGAGTTATTTTTAACTATTGTTATTATAAGTTATGTTAAGCTACTTATTTGAAAATTTTTAACGATTATATAAATATATTTAGGAAATATTTTAGTTAAACTAATATTACAATTTAGTTTTTGCATTTATCACTATAATTTATCACTTTTAACTATTTACGAAATATTATTTGGTTTTTTAGTGGAACTGAAATTTATATTTAAGTTGACACTGTAATGTTATAGTTAAATTAACAATTTAAGTATTTTGTCCAAACTGTTTAAAAGTTGTAGTTTTAAACTGATAATGGTTTACATCCAACAATATTTTAAATCAAATAAATTAAGTATAATATGTTAAAATTTAAAGACATAACTTGATAAATAGAAGTAAAAATATTATTTTAAAATTGAAATTTAGTCTATTTATGATTACACTTTAGGTTTGATATTTATTTAACCTTATTAACCAACTTATAATCATTATTAGAAAGACACTATAATTTATCACTTTTAACTATTTATAAAATAATCTTTGGGTTGTTTAAGTTAAATAAAATTTATATTTAAGTTGAGTCTATAATGTTATATTTTAAATAATAATTTAAGTATTTTATACAAATTGTTCAAAAACTATACCTTTAAAATGATAATGGTTTACATCCAACAATATATTAAAACTAATAAATTAAGTATAATATGCTAAAAGTTAAAAAACATAATTTTATAAATAGAATTAAAGATATTATTTTAATATTGAAATTTAGTTTATATATGATTACACTTTAGATTTGATATTTATTTAACCTAATTAACAAATTATAATTATTATTATAAAGAAATTGAAAAGTCATGGAAGTTTCAAATGAATGTGGTGAAAGGAAAAAAGAATGGGGGTTTCAAATGCATGAGATTCAAGAAAAAATGTTAGCTTTATAAGTATATATATATATATATATATATATATATATATATATATATATATATATATATATATATATATATATATATATATATATATTCTTTGAACTCACCATGATACATTTTTGACTTGTATACAATAGGTCCTGCCAAATTTGAAGATAATGGAACTCTGGTATTTGTCTTTCCTAATGATAACACCAAATTTTAATGGGCTTCCACATCTTGAAAGATTCAAGCTTACTGGATGTCGGCTATTAGAAGAGATTCATCCATCGATCGGATGTTTGGAAAGGCTTGTCTTCTTATCTATAGAAGATTGTAGGAGACTTAAGATGTTTCCACCCATTACCCAACTAAAGAAACTCAAGACCCTTTCGTTCTCAGGGTGCTACAAACTTTTTAAGCTCTCTGAGATCCAACAGAATATGGATAATCTTCATTTATATAATAGTGGTGACACAAAACTTGGGTTACAATTTTTTTGCAACTTACAAGAACTCGTCTTAAGAAAGTTGGATCTGAGCTGGTGTTGTTTGGAAGATGATGACATGAGCTATGCTCTTTGGGAGTTACCCAACTTGCAAGAACTCAATCTAGAAGGAAATAAGTTTTCACAATTAAGTTTTACTTGCTTACAGCTTCCTCGGCTCAAACGCCTCGATGTGTCATGGTGCAGAAAACTTGTAGAATTGTCAGCGCTGCCATCAAGTATCGCTATTGTTAAGGCGGATCATTGTAGGTCACTTAGAAGCTTTGGAGATGTTTCAAACTGTAAATGGTTGTGGAACTTCTCACATCGGTGGGAGAGCAAACTTGGTGAAGCTGGCATAATACTAAACTCCATGCTCAAGGTTTTGTTCTACATACCTTTACAATTCCAGTCTTTATTATATAAACCTACACATCGTAGTTGAATGTGCTTTTTTATGGCAGGGAAATGCTGTTGAAGATCACTTTATCAGTGTCGCTTTTGAACATCAGATTCCGAAGGGGTTTGTGGGTAGGTTCTTTACGGGGTACTCATTTACAAGGTGTCGTCCACGTGATGCCAATGATAATGAGCACACATTTACATTGCGTCTTCCAGATGATTGGTACAATGACTTTTCTGGGTTCTTAATACGCATTGTTACCAACAATAAACTTCCGGATATTAATATAATATTCACGCATGAGGTATATGAAAAAGATTTGAGATTTGAGATTTGGCAGGACTCAAATGAAGCACCGGGGCCTGAATATTTAAAAGGAGAAGTAAAGACATATGTGGGATATGTTTCTTTTAGTTCCTTGAGGCAGACCACATCGTTAAATTCATCATACAATATTATTTCATTTTCCATAGAGGACATGGACTGGAGTTCGTTTGCAGCTGAACTTGTTCCTAGGGAAAGAAAAGATGATGCCGATAAATCACGAAAAGTCGCAACAGATTCAGAATATTTGAATGATGAACTTGATATGCGCAAGGCATTTATTATCCAACATGATTTATACTCTTTTATCCAGATATTATGGCAACCTTAGGATACCATCTAGCAAACCCAGTACCTATATCTATGACTATTTTTGATTCGTAGTTCATGCTCTCGTTGTTTTCTTTTCAGTTATTATTATGATCAAATGATCATGTTGTTGTGAACCAACGTCTTGCTAAATGCGCTTTGTCTTAGTGGTCTGTTTATAGTTTTGCTGTTTTCTCTTTATATACTAATTTGAACATTATGAACTAGGTGTGAGACACAAGTATTACATAGGTTTATTTAAAAAAAAAATATGAAATTTTAACAATTTGAGAAGTTTTGAATTTATAAGAAAAATGAGAAAAAAAAATTTAATTATTAAAATTAAAAAGACTTTAATACATTGAATACATTACATATATAAATCATTTCTAATAAATACCTTACATATATATTACCTAACATATTAAATGTGAAATTTTAATTTAATAAAATGAAAAATACAATAAAATGACAAATGGAAAATAGAAAATTCAAAAATTCTAGAAAATGTCATGTGTCCAAATAAAAAAGAAAATGACATGTGTCAAAAAAAACCTTGATTTACTAAGGATGATATATACCTTGCCAATTCCCCCTTCCCCCTTCTCCTTCTCCTTCTATGTTTATAGTTTTCTCTGTTTCAAGGGTGGTTTTGCTAATATTTTTCTTCATTTTGAGAGTTGGTAGTTTCTCTTACAACTGATCACCTTTTTCACATCTGAATTTAAGTTTAAAAAATAAACAAAATCCTTAACATATATGGATATCTGTTGAGATTGATTTAAATTAGATTAAAAAATGTGGTTTTGCAATGATTATCTCGTGGAGTTACACATAGGGATGTCAAAAAGTCCCGTGGGACCCCGAACCCGTGGGGCCCCAATACCGAATGGGGAATATTTGTTAAAAAAATCGAAGACAGGGGCGGGGGTGAGAGCAATTTTAACCCCCGTTTTAGTTTTGGGGGCGGGGGCGGGGGTGGGTAGTCCCATCCCGAACCCCTAATGGGGACCCCGTTAATATATTATTTATATTAATATATATTAATTATAAAAATATAATAAATAATAGCAATGATTTTGAACTTTCAAATTCAATTAAATATCATGTTTTTAAGCTTATAGTATAACATTTTTAGATGTTATAATATTTTTATTTTAAATATATAAACTTATGCTATAAATAACTATATTTATCCAAAATGGTTTATTTTAGCTCAAAAAATAACTTCTTTTAGCATAAACAACACCTTTGTTCACCCAAAAAAACGTCAACCCAAACGGGGGCACAGAAATAGGGGCGGGGGCGGGAATGGGGAGGCTACAGATTTCGGGGGCAGGGGCGGGGGCGGGAGAACAGAAAAATTTCGGGGTTGGGGGCGGGGGCGGGAGAACAGAAAAATTTCGGGGTTGGGGGCGGGGGATGCAATCGCCGCCCCGTTTGCCCCGGTTGACATCCCTAGTTACACAACTTGTGTTTTCAAGTAACCGAAATATTTTTTTTATTTCGAATATGTTTATTGGGTATTACACCATTTAAACTTTGTATTATAATGTTTATATCGCTTTGAATGTTTGTTCAAAATTCAATGTAATTTTATTCCTTATAGCATATCAATTAACAATTACGTACTACTATTCCATGTTGTCACCACCACTACTTGCCACCCCACCACCACCACCTATTATATTCTATAAGAGAACTAGATATATAATGTGTTTGATTTTTTCACCCACATGGCACAATGCATCTCGAGATAATTTGTTCATATTTTCTGCAACACTACCACAGTACCACTACCTCTTTAAACTATTATATTCTATAAGAGAACTAGATATATAATGTGTTTGATTTTTTCACCCACATGACACAATGCATCTCGAGATAATTTGTTCATATTTTATGCAAACATTTATTACTTTAAGTTTTTTTTTTTTAACAACAAATCTAACCTACTCCTAGCAACGCCTATGTCCCGAACGAGACTTAAACCCTCGACCTCAATGAGGAAGGGCAACATCTGGTACCGTTGAGCTACAAACCCTTTACTTTTAGGTCTTAAATCTGCTATATGGAATCTACATGAATCATCTGTGTTAATATAATGTTGATAGTAATCATTAAACACCTTAGCTAAAACTTTCATCTTCTTCGTTATTACAAATTGTTGTAAAATGTGCTATTAAAATTGAAACGCATTGGCTATGGTTATGATCCTGTGGTTGTCCACATATTCTATGACATGATGACTTATCCGTTCATTTTTTGTGGCAATATTTTTATGTCGTATCTTCCTCATGATTACCTTAATGGATTTTCTCCTAACTCTTGATAGGGTTCTTTAATCGATTATTCACACTCTCTCATCCTATGCCTACTCAAACCCTAATCGATGTTATCCAGACTCCACCAAGTACTAAATGGATTTTCCCCTAAACATGGTAGGTTTTAGTCAATTTTTTTCTATGGCTTTCATAAATGATCTTCCACTTTTAGAACGCGACACACACTTTACTTGTGCGAAGTAAAGATGATATCTCTATTGCCTTAACATGATTACCATGATGTATTATATTCTTTTGGAAGTAAGAGACAAACTAATTGTTTTGGAAGAGAGGAATTAACATTTAGAATCATCTACAATCCATGAAATTTCATTATGGATTGGACCTTTTCAAGTTACAAGCCATTGTTCTTTCTATCTTTATGATATTATTTTCATTTATTTAGGAGTTTGGGGATCTTTAAAATTCTTGTATACAATGCTATAAATAAAGGATTTCTAGTCATTCAACTTTCTCCTACTGGCGTGGTCGATCTCTTAATATAAGATCTTAGTGCCTTTATGATTTTCTCAAAAGGGTATCCACCCATTTATGAGCTCATCATAATATACAAATAAATGCAACCTCCTCTGTGGCAGATCCAATATATCACAAATGTGGTGTATGGCCTCACTTAAAAATATTAGAAGTGGAAGTGGTCGACCTAAGTTGGGTTCGGGTTCAATTTATTTAATAATTTGGTTGAAAATTTCAACCAAACCCAACCTGTTTATTTAACTGAGTTAATATTTCCAACCCAACCCAACCTTTTACTCTTTTAGATAAGTAGGTTGTCACCGGGTTGACTTGTTTATGTAGTTTCCGACCTAACCTATTAAATAAATGGGTTAAACTTGGGTTAACTCATTTAAAATCAATTAAATAAAATATATAATTAACTATTATACTACTTAAATTATAAGACCTAAATAAAACTTCATAATTATGACAAAAGCACAATCATAATTCATAAATACAAATAAATTGTTCAAATATTAAAAATGTTTAATATCACAGTGATTTTGGAGAGTGACCAGTATTATCAGCGCTAAAAAAAAGATAGAAATTAGATTGAATTTTATTAAACATAAATAATAATAATGCAACATTATAATTTACTAATTAATACTTTGATTAATACATTATAATATTCAAATAATTATTAAATTAAATATACATATTAAAGTTAAATGGGTTGACCAGTTGAAAAGGGATTGATAATTTTTACCCAACCTAACCTATTTAATTAAATGGGTTAGACGGGTTTACTCCTTTAAGTTAAATGGGTTGAAAATCTCAATCCAACCTATTAATTTTGGATTGGTTCAGGTTGGATTGACAGGTTGGATCGATTTTTGTCAGCTCTATAAAATAACATCCATATAATATTTTAACAAAAAAAGAAAAAAATTATGAAATTGTATAATTTACCCCATTTATTTTTTTGGCACCCATTCTTACCGATAAAACCCAACAAAACCTAAAAAACGCATTTTTCTATTTAATTTTCATTATATTTATCCTTTATATATATGAATGGCCCATAGTTGGTGTTGATCTAGATCCGCCGCCACTGAACCTCCTTACATGTATCAACTTCTTGTGGTACAATTCGTCTTGTTGGCAGTAAACGTATGAAAATGTACTTCTTTAGAAAACAATAAGTCAATAATAATCTATGGTTTGTGGACACACAGTTTAGCAAAAAGTATTGGTTGTTAACATAATATCCATTGCTAATCACAAAATGGCAAAACTATTGCAAACTTAAACCAGAATATCAATCAACCTATGATGACTACAAATTCACATAGTACAAAATCGACAAGTTTTATGTTCAAATTATTACAAAAAGAACACTGGACCTAGGTCATTGCCTAAATGAAAATTGTGGTACTTTTTCATATGATGTTATGGAAAAGTACTAAAAATTAAAAGCTACCACGTTAAAATATAGAAAATAGATTTTTTTTCTTGGAACATTATATATTTTTTTACATTTGTTGAGATATTTTGCAAAATTATTAATGAGTCCCACATAAATGATATCTACAAATTTATCTAATGTTCCATATGTATGACAAAGTTATAGAACTAGTCCCTATATATGGGAAAATTACAAAAATAGTCCTCTGCAAAAATTATCTAATTGTCCTTATGTTTGAGAAAGTTATAGAAAATTGTCATTATGTAATTATGTTTTATCTAATGGTCTCTATGTTTGATACAGTTATAATTGGTCCTGCAAATTATCTAATAATCTTTATGTTTGAGAAAATTATAAAAATAATCAAAAATGGTCCCTATATAATAACAAAATTACAAAAATTATTGATGTGTAACTCAAAACTAGAGAAACAGGCCACTTGTAAGACAAAGTTATAAAAATGGTCCCTATATAATAACCATATTACTATATTAGAGACATGTTCCTTAAATAGCCAAATTACAAAAAGGTCTTTATGTCAAAATTATAGTAATCGTCTAGGTATAATATTACAATTATAGAAGTGATCCATTTATAGAAAAAAAAAACATTATACAAATGAAATCGAAAATATAGGATAATAGAATTAATAAACTCGATCCAACATGCGAACACCTCAATTAAGACACAGGTAGGAGGGCTCCTTTATCGCACCCTACGGTGGTGACATGTCACCGTGGTGGTGCAGTGAAGACGACTCTGAACGGGGAGAGGGTCTGCGGTTAGGCCACCGCACGAGGAAACTTTACCGCAACATTTTTTTTAATATTGATTTTTTTACTATTTTTTAACGGATATATTTAGAAAAAAATTGCTTTTTTTGTTATTTCTTCTACTATAAATAAATACTCTCACTTCTTGTTTTAAAACACAAATCAAACACCAAACACTTCTATATACTTTTGATACATAATTCAAAAATGTATTCATCGTCATCCACTTCGTCTGATACATTGGCGTTGCGGGAAGTGAGGTTTATCGTAGTGACGAGTCTAGAATATAAACTCATGTGGTTCACTATTTTATTGATACCGATAGAAAATGAAAAGAATCAAAAAACTACTAGTTATGGTTCCGGGTCGGGTCGTTTAAGCAAGAAACGAATACTAGTTGTGGTGTTGTCTGCTTGTGTTTGTGACTTTCCTGTATTATGGGAATAATCAAAATACGGTTTTTTTAGTATATTTCCTTTTTCTAACCTAATTTTGAATGTAGTGTCTATTTTTTTGGATAATATTTTATGTCAGGGGCGTAGTTAATATAGGACAAAAGTGGTTCTTGGCCCACCCACACAAAAATTAAGGTTACATATATATGGTATGTATGATATATATTTTTGTTAAATAAAAGAAATTAGGGTTGTGATATGTCCTATTCCATTCAAAATTTCAAATTAGTACAAAAAAATTATGTTGTCTATATCGATTAGAATCCGTTTTAGATTATTTTAATGATGCAAGACAACATCGTGTGCAACTTAAAATAAACAATTTAGTTAAGAATGTATATATAGTTACATTTTGTTATCGTTTGAAGAATTTTGTCAATCGTTCATTTTTTTATATTAGTTAGCCTACCCTAAAACAAAATTCTGACAACGTCCTGTTTTATGTGAATTTAGTTTTGGGTTAATGAAATATAAAATGTGGGCTTTCAATTGTTGATTTCGTTTTATTTTTAAACCAAACAAATTAAAGTATGTCACCTCAAAAAATTAAGATAGATCATAATTGATTTTAGTGTATAACTTGTAATAACTTTTTTTAAATAAGGTAGGTCAAGTGACCTACCTTTAGACTAATTAGCCTCGACTAATTAGACTCGCCCCTGGTTAATCGGTGACGTTATGTGAAATTGAAGCGGACCACAACCAACTTGTGAATATATGACTACTTTACGGATGATGTAGTCTACATGGAAAAATTCAAACGCCAGTTTAGGATTAGAAAGGTATTATTTTTACGCATTGTTAATGATATAAGAAATCGATTTTCATATTTTCAACAAATGATTGATGGAAGAGCTCAAAAATGTTTCTATACAATTCAAAAATATACACCTACAATTTGTCAACTAGCATTTGGAATGAGATCGGACTAATGAGATGAATATTTTAGGATGCCAGAGCAAACTACGCATGAATATTTATATAAGTTTGCTAAATCTATGATCATTCTCTATCATGGTCCTTATTTATGCAAGCCGACAATTAGCGACGTCCATCAATTATATAAGACACATGTGAAATGTCCCGAATTTCAATATAAAATTGTCATTTTTAAAACAGAGGATATCATACCATTAAATCATAAAAAGTAACATTTAGTTATTTTGATAACATAATTTAGAGTAATAAATTCATAAGTGTGAGACATCTCAAAATCATAAAAGCAGATGAGGAGCAATCACATCGTGCTCTTCCTTGTACTGATGAAAAGACCTATAACATTTAAACTTAAAACCGTAAGCACAAACCTTAGTGAGTTCCCTAAAAATACCACATACCACACACACACACACACACACACACACACACACACACATATATATATATATATATATATATATATATATATATATATATATATATATATAAAACGGGCCTCGCCCAACAGATATATAACAGACCCCACCCTAGAGGTACATTTCTATCCATGTGAATGCTATGGTCCACCCATAGTCTTACAATCAGTTATGTTGCTATATCCCCACTACAGTCTTTCCTGCAACCCCCCCCCCCCCCCCCGCCCACCCAATTGCCTTTCATGAAAAAGTCACAAAGACAGTATAACATACATGCATACTTAGTATGCTACATATTATAGCGAGAAGTCTCATATGAACTACTCAACAACAACCTTAACAATAGAACAGCTAACTCAAGTTAACTAAAGCCAAACCCGAGACCAGACCTTAGTCGAATACTCAATTCTACCAAAATTTGACCAAAAGTCACACTTAGTAAAAAATCAACGGTTAAAGTCAACACTAACCACCACGCCATGGCCAATCCTTTTGGCTATGTCATGGTCGCTAAAGGACAAAATAAACGCATGACTCGCAGTCCACCGTGCCATGGCCAGCAGCCCACCGCGCTATGATAAACGTCCAAAACAACTTAATCCATTAAGCTCTCAACCCTTAAGTCCAAAGCTCTAAAGCTCATATTTGGATGCAAATGATGTCTTAATGGATAATGTTTCCACCTTTATCCATTCGAACATCCCAAATCAACTAGATCTAAAACCCTAGTTTCTTAAAAGTCTAAAATCCTACTTTCTTTAAGTATGGAGTAAAGAGATCCCTTGCATGCACTCTCTACTCCATCAACATAATAGATCAAAATTAGAACATTGTTTAGTGATCATGGAGTTGTCCAAACTCCATATATCAAAAACCATTTAAGTGACCAAAACATTAAATAAAGCACTAAAACTTCAACTACTCCTAGATCTAAAGGTGAAACAAAATAAAACAATGATCTTTATGACTTACCTTAGTCCAAAAGTATGGAGAATGCAAGGGTCTTAAAGCTTCAAACTCCCAACACTACCTTTCTTGCTTTCTTCACCATACATCCAAAACATCCACCAAAAAAGGCTCAAAGAGAGAGGATAAGCTAACAACACTGAAAGGAGGTTAGGGTTTGCTCCCAATGAGCTCTCTAATGTGATGAGGGCTCCAACATGACCTAAAACACGAAGACATTACCTTTAAATACGTAGGACAACCTAATTTTTATAGGCTTTGGCTGCACACGTCACCACACCGTGGTAACCTTCTTACCACGCCGTGATGACGGGTTTCACTTATTCCATTTCAGCTTTAAACAATCATAACTTCTTTATTCTAAATTCGTTGTCAGTGATCTTTATATGCATAGGAAGGTATTAACAAGCCCACAATTCTATTTAATTACTTTTGAATTAATGCATACCGAATTTAATTCATTAATACATGCAAAGAGTCCAAAATATCACTTTTTCCCATTTTACCCTTTAACTCCAAAGCACAATTCAAGGGATTAAATTACTTAACCAACATCATCAACCCCCAATTAGATCTAAACTTCATGTCATTGAAACCCAAGACCTTTACTCGATCAAATTACAACTCGTTATCCTGAAATTAGAAACATCTTGAAACTAGATGTTATAACATAAAAACAAGCATGGGTTCCTTGGAATGCTTGGTAGTATTATGTGTATGCATTGTGGGTGGTTAATGTGCCATAATGTATGGTGCGATCAATTTATGCAAGGTGATTAAAAGCAACAGACAATAATTTTTGAAGCAATGACGTCCTATGATCTTCGGATATGGCATGCATTTTTTTGTGCATTGGGTGCCAACAACGACATCAATGTTCTAGACCAATCACCAATATTCAACGACATCTACTTTGAGAAATTGTATAATGTGTCATTTCAAGCAACTGGGAAATCATACAAGCGTGGGTATTACCTTAGGGATATATCTTGATTTAACTACATTTTTGAAATCATTCTCATATCCAAATGATGAGAATAGAATAAAGTTTAAGTCGGCCCAAGAATCTGCTAGGAAGGATACTAAGCGAGCCTTTGGTGTTCACGCTGATTTGGTGGAATTGTCGCTACAATTATAATAAGAATTTTCCGAATGTCGAAGGAGTGGGTATTGGTACGGGTGCGTACACAACGAAAAAAGGGGAAATATACAACCGAATTGGACACCACAACCTTTAGGTTGATTTGGTGGAACACATCTTCAATGCTCTAAGTGAATCCCGTTGTCAACAGTTTTAAGGAGCAGTTGTTTGACGATACATATGACGAATCATACATGTTTGTAGAAAAATAAAAGTATGTATGTCACCCACCAGTAGTATGCTAAAGTGATGTAGGGCTAACGTGATAGACCAATAGTATGCTAAAGTGTGGTATGAGATAATTAGTATAGAATAAGATGAAAATGCAAAAGAAAAAAATGGAACTCAACGAAATTTCAAGACAAATCTGAAAAACAAAATTCCTTATGAACAATAATCTTCTGATGAACAGACATACATTTTCCTCCGGCACCACTTTTGGCACCACTTCTGAACCCTCGTCGGATGCCTCATTTCGATCTAAATAAACAATTTCTTCTTTCCAAAACGAGTCTTCTTAACATGGTAAAAAAAGATCCCTTCGCCCTTACACATGAACATAGATATGAAATCGATATTTGATACATTTAGATTGATTTTAGCCCTATTTTTTCATTAGATCATAAGAGTATATAGATATGAAACCGATATTTGTGGAAAAAGAAATAAGAAAAATAAGACATCAAGGATGGCTTTATTGATGCTAATTTCTAGTTATAGCTCCTCCCTTTACATTAAAGAGGCTAATTTATTAAGAAGTTGGCTTGGTTCTATATAAGAGCAGTTCCCAACTGAACCAACTCTATTTCCAAGTTCTCATTTTTCTTCTTGGCCTCTGCCAACTCTATTTTGGTTGTCTTTTTTTTCTTTCAAGGTTTACATGTTGAAGTGATATAGAAAGAATAGAGATGATGGTAACTTTCTCCTTCACTTATTCTTCAAACATTTAGCCTTTTATAATTTTTTTCATCACCATTAGACAATACATACCAGGAATTGTCTCGGAAAGAGGGGGTGGGGGGAAGGGGGGGTTTCTTTGGTTTTTTTGGGTAGTCTCTACAAGACACAACACACATGCACAGGTGGATGCACCCCTAGTCTTGACACATTTTGACAATAGACGGACATATAACCTTGTTCTTGATCTTTATACAAACTTGCAATCTAGTTGTTGCTACTAGATCAATGACGGTGAAGGTAGGCGTAGAGATGGATAGCCGGTGGTGAAGATATTTTGCTGGCAACAAGAGCCCTTTGTCACGGGTCGACTCGATCATCGTGGGCCACTTAGTGTAACTTCGACTAAGTCAGGCTACAACACTTCCTTGAGATGAATAAACGATTAAGTGAGCAAGAGAATAAGGCTTTCGAGTTTCTACAAACGAAAGAGAACTTCTATTATAAGAGCTCGAGAGAATACAAGAAAACTTTCCGATGGTTTGGAGCAAATGAGCTCCTTCCTATTTATACTTGTCCTTCCCCCCCCCCCCCTTGGGAAGTTTCTAGATATTACTACATTAGTCCTATATTCTTGACTAATCTAGAATATTCTACCAAGTTACATATATTTACAAGTCTTCATGAAATGTTCTAAATCATTCTTCGATGTCCTAGAGAAATCTAGGACGTTCCAAGGTCTAATGTGCTATACTTATAAGTTCTCCCATTTTCTTGAGTACTCCGGAAGAGTCTAGAATCTCGATTGTGACACCCTCCCCCACCTAAGTTCTTGACAACCTCGTCAAGTCTTAGATATGTACTCCTCGATCTTGCTTCAGAACTGCCACAGATCTTGTTCTCGTTCCCAACTAGACTCACTATCGGGTAGTCCCTTCCATCGAACATAATATTCTGTCCAATTGGGTAAGCCTCGTTTACGAACTGTTCTATCTGCTAGGATTTCGTCCACCTCCTTGTCATACGAGACTACGTTTGCTACTGGGGCTCGATGTGATTTGCTCCTCGATGGATCTTCTTCATCGCGATTGTAAGTCTTGAGGAGACTTACATGGAATACTGGATGAATCTTTAAGTAGGATGGTAATTCTAGCTTGTATGATCGGGGTCCAACCTTTTCGAGAACTTTGTATGGCCCCTCGTATCTTCGTGTTAAGCCTTTGTGTACCTTTCGGGTGGATTTAAACATCCTTTGTGGGAGTTTTACCATCATCTCGTCCCCTACTATGAACTCTCTTGGCTGCCTCTTCTCGTCTGCTCATTTCTTCATTCGCTTGGCTGCCTTGTGTAGGTAAGACTTTGCTATGTAGAGTTCCTCGTCCCATCCTTTGACAAACTTGTACGCAGGTGGGCTTGATCCTTTGTAACCGTTTGTTAGCTCTTGGGGCGTCAATGGTTATTGGCCTATTACAATCTTGAAAGGACTCTTCCCCGTAGCCTCACTCTGTTGTAAGTTATATGAAAATTGGGCCACATCAATTAGCTTGGCCCAATCCCGTTGGTTTGAGCTGACAAAGTGCCTCAAATAAATCTCGAGCAAGTGATTCACCCTCTCAGTTTGGCCATCGGTTTGAGGGTGGAAACTAGTCGAGAAGTGGAGTTCTGATCCCATTAGCTTAAATAGCTCCCTCCAAAACTTCCCTGTAAAACGGGGATCTCTATCACTTATGATGCTTCGAGGAAGTCCCCAATACTTCACGACATGCTTGAAGAATAGTCGCCCTACTTCTTCAGCTGTGCAATCCCGAGGGGCTGGAATAAACGTTCCATATTTGGAGAATCGATCTACAATCACCATTATTGATCCGCACCCTTCAGATGTCGGTAATGCTGAAATAAAATCCATCGATATTCTTTCCCATGGTCTTTCGGAGATCGGTAGTGGTTCCAATAATCCCGCCGGTTTGGCCTGTTCAACCTTATCTTGTTGACAAATACGGCAAGTCCTCACATAGGCGTCTATGTCACTTCGCATATTGGGCCAATAATAGGATCGTTCTATGATTGCTTTCGTACGATGAGTACCTGGATGTCCGGCCCATTTGGAATCATGACATTCCTTTAGGATTTCTCTTCTCAAGTTGTTCCATCTTGGGACATACATTCGATTGCCGACCATGAACAATAATCCGTCTTCGACCCAAAATTTTCTGGTCTTGCCTTCGCTTGCCATTTCCATCAAGTTCTTCGTCAACGGATCGTGGTTTAGCCCTTCCTTGATCCGGTCATCAAAATCGCATGTTACTTGAGTGAGGGTTGCTAGTTCGGCCTTTCGACTCAGGGCGTCGGCAATTACATTGGTTTTTCCCGGCTTATAGTCCATGACATAATTGAATTCTGCTAAGAAATCTTGCCAACGAGCTTGCTTAGGAGTTAGCTTCTTCTGATTTTGGAAGTAACTAGTCACCACATTGTCGGTTTGGATAACGAATCGACTCCCAAGCAAATAATGTCTCCATACTCGAAGGCAATGTATGATTGCTGTCATTTCTTTGTCGTGTACCGGGTATCTCCGTTCTGTATCATTCAGTTTCCGGCTTTCGTAGGCCACTGGATGGTCATCTTGTAATAACACTCCTCCAATCGCGAAGTCTGACGCATCCTTTTGCACCTGGAATGGTTTCGTGTAGTCTGGTAGCTTTAAGCCCGGTTCCTTAGTGACAGCTTTCTTTAGAAGATCAAACGTCATTTGACACTTCTCAGTCCATTCCCACGAAACTTTCTTCTTTAGAAGGTCGGTGAGGGGAGTGGCTTTAGCTGAGTATCCGGATATAAATCTTCGATAGTAGTTTATAAGGCCTAGGAACGATCGTAGTTCAGAAACGTTCTTTGGTGGCTCCCATTCTTGGATTGCTCGTATCTTGTTGCTATCCATATGGATCTTCCCATCAACGATCTTATGCCCTAGGAACATTACTTCTGGTTGGGCAAAGGAGCACTTTTCTATCTTTATGTATAATTGGTTTTCCCTGAGTACATGGAAGACTAACCGCAAGTGTTCAACGTGCTCTCCTAGCGACTGTGAGTAAACTACTATTTTGTCTAAGTACACCACTACAAATTTGTCCAAGAATGGGTGGAATATCTTATTCATTAAAGTGTAGAATGTGGCTGGGGCATTCGTCAATCCAAAAGGCATGACTAGGAATTCGTAGGAGCCATACCTTGTCACACACGTCGTCTTTGGTTCGTCCCCTGCTGCTATGCGTATTTGCCAATAACCCGACCTTAAGTCCAGCTTTGTGAACCATCGTGCACTCCCGAGTCGGTCGAATAGATCAGCTACCAGTGGGATCGGGTACTTGTTCTTTATCGTTACTTTGTTCAGGGCCCGGTAGTCTATGCACATTCTGAGACTTCCGTCATGTTTCTTCTGGAACAAGACTGGGGCACCGAATGGGGCTTTTGAAGGGAGGATAAATCCAGAATCTAGTAGCTCTTTCAATTGTCTTCTTAGCTCTTCCAACTCCAGTGGAGCCATTCTATAAGGACACATTGCTGGTGGCTTAACTCCGGGCTCGAGTTCTATCTCGTGATCCACTTCCCTCCTTGGTGGTAACTTCTTTGGTAACTCTGGCGGCATCACGTCCTTGAATTCTTCTAGTACTTTTTTCACTATCTCTGGCATCTCTTCATTGAGAGGGGTGGTTTCTTCTTTTAACGCTGCTAAGTATGTCATTTTTCCCTTCTTTAGTCCCTTGTTGAGTTGCATGGCCGACAAGATCCGGGACTCCGTTTTGCTTCTTTCCAAGGGTACGATGTGTATCGTTGAATCCTTGGTGATACGCATGGTTTGATCTTCGAACGAGAAAGGGCGTACCTGGTCGAAGAACTCCATCCCCAAGACCATGCAATAATCATCCATGGGTACTACAGTTAGATCGATAGGACCCTTCCATCCTCCGATCTCGACAACTACCCCCTATGTGACTCCAAGAATAGGCTCGGAAGGAGAGTTGACAGCTTTCAACCAGCCTATTTCTTTGGTGTATTGAATGTTCATCTTTTCAGCTTCATTTTTAGAAAGGAAATTATGGGACGCACCTGTGTCTACTAAGGCTTTAGTGACTTTCTCGTTTATACTAACTTTCACAAACATGAGTCCTCTTTCCTTCTTCGAGTGGGTCTCTTCTTTTGCCACCGAATTGAGGCATTGCATTGAGCCTAGTTGTGCCCGTCTCTCTCTTCCTTTTCTTCTTCGAAGACCATCGCATTGAAGCCTTTCTTCTTGGGACAATCTTTGATTAGGTGAGGGTCGTCACATAAGTAGCACTTGTCTTCCCTTCGAGGTCCCCCTTCAATCGCCTTCCCCTTGAAAGTTGATGGTCTTGCAGCGGTTTTATCGTCCTTCTGTTGCGGCCTAGTTGCCGGTCTCTCTCCCCCACTAGGTTTCCTAATCGGGGTATCTCTTCGGAAGTCCGTAAGGTCTTCCGCTATTGCTATAGCTTCGTCAACATCTTGGACGTTCCTCCTCTTGAGCTCGTTGTAAGCCCAAGATTATAGTCCGTCTTGGAAGTAAAATAACTTGTCTTTCTCCTGTAAATTGGGTAACTCCAGCATCAAGGCGGTGAACTCTGCTATGTAATCTTTAATAGACCCGACATGTTTCAATCCTCGGAGTTTCTTCATGGAAACGTCTTCAGCATTATGGGGGCAGAATTGTTTCTTGAGTTGTCTCTTAAACTCGTCCCAAGTGTCTATGACATATAAGCCTTTTTCAATGTCGCCATGCTTCCGTCTCCACCATAGTGCCGCATTTTCACTCAAGTACAGAACGGCGGTGTCTATTTTGTACTTGTCATCCTTTACTCTGATAGCATTGAAATAACATTCTAGGGACCAGAAAAATTCCTCGAGTAGTTTAGGATCACGCTTACCTCCATATTTCGAGGGCTTAGGTGCTTCTGTGTGTGGCGTCATCTTCGTAATAGATCCTCCGGCTATCGCTGCTTTGCATAGCTTCACCTCATCTTCTAGAGTGCTTATCTTCTCACAGAACTCATTCCGCAGGGTGTTGACAAGTCCAAGGACTTCTTCCTTGAGGACACCGATGGTCTCCTTTAATCCATCGCTCGTGTCACTTATCTATGCAACGAACTGATCGACGGTATCCTTCCATTCAAGGATCTCACCGACGTTAATCTATGTCCTTGTAAGCTTGTTTTCTAAGCTTGCCAAGGCATCTATCGATTGGTCCCTCTTCTTGGACTTCCTTCCTCTCTCTTCAACGACAGGGGGTAGGTTTGCTACTTCACTACTTCCTGCTTCCGTAGCCATGATCTCTTGCTTGTACGAACCTGCTCTGATACCACGTGTCACGGGTCGACTCGATCACCGTGGGCCACTTAGTGTAACTTCGACTAAGTCAGGCTACAACACTTCCTTGAGATGAATAAACGATTAAGTGAGCAAGAGAATAAGGCTTTCGAGTTTCTACAAACGAAAGAGAACTTCTATTATAAGAGCTCGAGAGAATACAAGGAAACTTTCCGATGGTTTGGAGCAAATGAGCTCCTCCCTATTTATACTTGTCCTCCCCCCCCCCCCCCCCCCCCTTGGGAAGTTTCTAGATATTACTACATTAGTCCTATATTCTTGATTAATCTAGAATATTCTACCAAGTTACATATATTTACAAGTCTTCATGAAATGTTCTAAATCATTCTTCGATGTCCTAGAGAAATCTAGGACGTTCCAGGGTCTAATGTGCTATGCTTATAAGTTCTCCCATTTTCTTGAGTACTCTGGAAGAGTCTAGAATCTCGATCGTGACACCTTGGTGGTGTAGAGGCGAACAAAAAGAAGGTGCAAAATAGGCCCGAGGAGAGGAGCCAAGCTTGCCACCATGTTGCTTAATCTATTTAGCATCCGCCTCATTGTCACATCATTTTTGTCGTATAACATGCATGACATGCCATTTAGGTGGGTGGGTTACATTGTGCATAACTTGGAGAATAAACAATCATTGCATTGTGTGTTTGTACATCTTACATAAAAATAATACATCTTGGGATTCTCTCTCACCTCTCAATCTTTCTCTTTCTTTTAGGCATTAGAACATCATTTGAGCTCAACTAACTTAGCATGCCACCATGAGGGGGCGATGTATGCCACGTTTGCCACTCCTTTTCTATGCTTAATGTCGATCCACTTTCTTTAGTCTTAGGGAACCAGTGTCTGGTAGGGTGGGGTGCATTTTATTTTAATTTTTTTATATTTTTAGGTTAAATTTAATTAAGGAAAAAATACAAAAAAAAATAAAGGGAAAAAAACATAATTTTATGTGGTTTAGGGACTAATCATGTAAGTTTTAAAAACCATAAAGATTATATTCATCAAAAACAATTAACACGGGCTGACATTAAAAATTTTGGTATACCACAATGAAATTAACACGGATGCACCAATGACATCAAAAGTGTGTTTGGGATTTATTTTTAAACATAAAAGTCCTTTTTATAAAAGGACTTTCTGTAGAAGAACTTTTTCTAAAAGATTATGTTTAAAATGTGTTTGGCTTGTTTTTTATGACTTTTAAGTGATAAAAGCTAAAAGTCACAAAAAGATAAGAATTCATATCTTTTCTTCGGCCAACTTTTCCTTCTTATTAAAAGTTGATTTTAAAAGATCTTTTCAATTTGCCAAACAACTTTTAGTAATTTTTAACTTTTTGAAAAACTTAAAAGTCAAACAGATAATTAAAAAGGAATCCAAACACCCTCCAAGCTTTTTAACTTTCTCCGTCCAATAACGGTAGATAACAGACGACGACGAGAAATTTAATCGACGCCACAACGTGAGTCAGTGAAGATCGAGGAGATTGCGATGGGCGTTGAGGAGGCTGAAAAGAAGATGGAAGAGAAGATGATGTGAGGACTTCACCGCCTAGTTCTAGTGTATTTTTTTTGTGTGTGTGTTTTAAATGCTTACAAATTGAGGTTGTATTTTTTTCAGATCATTGGAGGAAGGAAGGCAGCATCACCGGAGAAAATAGATGTTGCTGCCTCATAAGGCATTGTACGAGGCTACAATGGAGAGGCGAGAAGCAACATTATTAGAGGTAGGATCCACCGCCCTCTATCCTTACATAAAGAAAAAACGCACATTTTGGGGTTCCACAAACACATACAATTGGTTTTCTATTTGGGTTTAATTTTGTTTTAGGGGTTTAGGCTAAGATTTTGGTTTCAATTAGGTTGCTAACGTTTCGATCTTGATTTTGGATATCGGTCTTACTTATTGGCGTCGTGGCTCGTTTTGCTGGCTTTTACATGATAGCCGCATCTCCTCTAGGTAAAGACTGAGTGATTGGGAGGTACAATCTGCCAATGCACAAGGTACAATAATATTGGAATCTTCTACCCACACACATAAACAGAATGGTGAGATGGATTTGTTTTTGTACAAATGGATTGCTCAAAGAAGGATTTTCGAGACAATATAAAAAGCAATGGATAAGAGGTCAAATAGCATGTTTTGGTACTTCAAAAATCATTGATTATGAGGATGACATCATCAATGTGTAAACAACTCCCTTTGTATCGAAAATGTTAAGATATTTCTTAAGCTTTTGGTTGATTGGAAATATCTTGGAAACTCACTTCTTTCTCTCTCTCTCTCTCTCTCTCTCTATATATATATATATATATATATATATATATATATACACACACACACACACTAGTGGTGTACCCGCGCAATGCGGCGGCGACGATTTTTTTATTTCCGCCAGTTAATTTTCGACCAAAAATTAGTTTCATCTCAATGTTCCCTATTAAATTCATTTTCTAGAAAATAATATAAAAGATTTTGAAACCTTTTCCTTTTATCTTCATTTGACCGGTAAAAACACATATCTAATTCATCCAAGTATTTTGAATGGGAAGTGATTCCTACACAGTAGTTTTTTGCCATACACAACAATTCATGCATTATATAGTTGTACAATACAACATTTTAAAAGACCAATTGTTATGTATGGAGAAAAATTGTTGTGTACGGATCGGCTCCCATTTTGAATATATAACATTTTGTCAAATAAAAAGACAATAGCTTTGCATATTCTTGATAACAAAATCAATAAATAAAAAGTTTTTAAAGCCGTTAAAAAAAGTTATTGAAATGGGCGGTGGCTTATAAAATACATAATAGAAGCATGATAAAAAAAATATGCATTCCAAATTTTATTACCAGTTTCATTTTTATGTATGTTCGAAATATGAAAAAGAGAAACGAATATAATATGTGATGACAAAAACCTGAAAACTCATTCTATGAAAAAGAGGTGCAGCATTATTATATTGACTACAAAAAAAAAACTAAAATGCTTTCATATTTTTGTAGATTCATATCTTAATATGTGGCCAAAAATTATTTATAATACAAAAAAACTAAAAAGGGTCGATGTTTTATAAATTCAAATCTTAATATGTGGCAAAAATTATTTAAAATAATACATTGTTTCGAGATAACTGAAGCTTTATTCAATTACTATCGTTGGAAACATGAAAGAATAAGTGATTTATTGAAAATTTTCAAATAGTGTAAAAATAATTTGTCTTTTCATTTAATTAAAAAAAAAAAAAATGGAATTAGTCTAATGGGTTTTCTTTCCTGTTTGATGTTAGAAAAGTTTTTTTATTTATTATTTATTTATTTATTTTTCTTAGAGGGTGTTGGGAATATTTTTAAAATGATTTTTGCCTTTTAACTTTTCTAAAAAGTTAAAAACATATTTGGAAGAGGAAAAGTTCTTTTCAAAATAACTTTTTATAAAGAAGAAAATAATGGGTTTTCAAAAGTCATGAAAATATGAGTTTTTGTAACTTTTGAACTTTTAAAGTCAAATCACATTCAAAAGTCAAAAAATACTTCTCAAACATTTTTTAAAAACAACTTTTGGCTTTTACTTCAAAAGAACTTTTAAAAAAGAACTTTTTAGGCTTAAAAAGTAATCCCAAACACCACTTTAGGTTTTTTTTTTTTTGAACCGGCAAAAGAAAATTTTATTATATCAAAACCGTACTAGCAAGAAGCTAGAACAGGTGCTATCACATTTACAGTTACAAAGAAATGGTGAATTAACCCAATGATTCCAATCTAATTTATCATATCCACCTTTATGTTTAACCCATACATAAGTGTGAGTTTTTATATCAGAGATGATTTTCGCCGATTCATAACGATGTTTTTTAAAAATTCTTTCATTCCTGGCTTTCCATAGGCACCAAAGGGATGCGAACACAATCGTCGTGAATACATTCCTCCTTTCAGGGCAGTTCCCCCATTTAAATGCAAAGCCAAGGATACTCGCGACCGAGTGAAAATCACATGTCCGGATCTTGCACCATTGGAAAATTGACTGGAATACCTCTTTCGCTATTGAGCATGACACCAAAATATGAATTGTGGCTTTTAGCCTATGTCAACTTTTATATTTATATTTTTCTACAAGTTAACGGTTTAATTGTGGTTACTATTTTTGATTTATTATATCAAAGTACGGCAAATGTTACCACACATGTTTCGATCTGTATTCCAGTAAGAAAATGGGCAAGAAAGAGGGTAGGGTGGCCTATTATATCAAAGTACGGCAAATGTTATCTTTTATATTTATATTTTTCTACAAGTTAACGGTTTAATTGTGGTTACTATTTTTGATTTATTATATCGAAGCCTAATCTAAGTGGGGGAGAATTGTAACATCGAGGAATATCAAGAGTAAAGTTGAAGGGTTAAAAGAGTAAATTGGAAAGGGCAACTCGGTGAGTCCATGAGTGGACTCGGCGAGTAGGGTCGCGATTTTGGTCGCGTGTTAAGTGGCCGACTCGGCGAGTCGGCGTCTGGACTCGGCGAGTAGGCGCTGAGTGGAGAAAACCCTAATTTCGGAGGATGAGCCCTATATAAAGGACATTATACCCTCTCCCCAGCCTCCTTACCTTCCCTTAAGTCCAGAAAACCCTAGAAACGCGATTGTTAAGGATTGGAGTGCAATTGAACCTTGGAAAAGAGATATGGAGGAAGATCTTGGAGAGTTAGGAGGCTTGGAGCAAGGGGCTTTGCTTAGATTCGGATTTATCAGCTGTTGGGGCTTCCTTTTGAGGTATAATCTCGTTCTTGGGCTGTTATTCTTCTAGATCCATTATTCTTGGAATGTATGGGAGGTTTAGCTTGTGGTATCTTGAGTTTGAAGAGTAGATCTGAGGTTGCTACCTCAGATCTGGAGTGGAGGAGGTCTAAAGTGCATTAAAGTCCCTGTTCTTGAGTGATTAGTGAAGCCATCATGTCCCAAACCCTAGCCCTAAAGTGTAAAATGCCTAGATCTCTTTGGACTCACGTAAAGTTTGCCACTTTACGTGATGGATGGGTTGTAGGAGGCTAGATCTACGTTTTGGATCAATTGCATGGCCTGGAAGGTTCTGTTTGGGATGAGATCTAGAGGCACTCGGCGAGTCACAAAGGTGTACTCGGCGAGTTGCTTGAAGATGGTCTGGAACTCGGCGAGTTGGAAGAACAACTCGGCGAGTAGGTTGAAGATAGCCTTAGACTCGGCGAGTCTGCTCTTGGACTCGGTGAGTCTGGTCGTGAGGTCCAAGTTTCTTCTGGTTGAGCTGTGACTCGGTGAGTTAAGGGATGACTCGGTGAGTCGAGTGAGGAAGGACTCAGAGTTGCTGGACTCGGCGAGTCTTGGGGTGACTCGGCGAGTTAAGTCGCGGATGGGGGAGATTATGTGTATGTGGACTCGGCGAGTCATTGGGATGACTCGGCGAGTAGAGTCAATCAGGGGTTGGCTTTAGCCAAGGGTTGACCGGTTATTTTCCAGGGGCATTTTGGTAATTGTTGAATATTGTTTTGAGTTCAGTGTCTTGGTGTTGGCCAGTGTTGGAGATCGTATCAGTGGTTGGAGTAGCTTGGGTTTATCTGTTCAGTCGGCAATTTCGAGGTGAGTTATCCTCACTATATCAACAGGGTCTAAGGCACCAAGGTCGGCCCTTTATCGGATTGAGATCCGGGTATTTGTTGTTATGATATTGCTTTGATATGTTGCATCCTGGTAGCTAGGATGGTATATGTTAGAGACCTGGTTGAGGTCGGTATCCTGAGATGTAGGGTGATGCTATGCTAGTGACCGGTTAGGTCGGTATCCTGGTTAGGATGATGATATGTTATGTGATCTGTTTGATCGGTTTGTTGACTGTGAATTGTTATATGATTGTATGTTTATGTGCACATGGTTGTTTGGACTGGAGTTGGGTTGAGGCGGGTCCTGCTTTGTGTTGTAGGCCAAGATACCCAGGGCGGACCGGTTGTCCTGAAGGCCCATTGAGCGGTCCGGATAGGCTGTAGGCCCCAAGAGGGCGGCCCAGACGTGCCGAGGCTCGGAGAGTGGACCAAGCCGACTAAAGGCCCGGTGCGGGCGGACCAGTCATATTGTAGACTCAGAGAGTGGAGCAGGTGGATTGAAGGCCCGGTGCGGGCGGACCAATCACACTGCAGACTCAATGTATATGGCTAGACTCGGAGAGTGGACCAGGTGGATTGAAGGCCCGGTGCGGGCGGACCAATCACACTGCAAACTCGATGTATATGGCTAGACTCGGAGGGTGGACCAGGTGGACTGTTGGCCGGTGCGGCGGACCAGTCACACAGTAGACCCGAAGTGAATGGCTATTCTGTGATCGGATATGATAAAGCATGTTATGCGTGTATGGTATATGTGGTTGGTATTTTGGGGATATCTCACTAAGATTTCGGGCTTACAGTTGTGGTTTTATGTTTTTCAGGTTCTTCAGGAGACCGTGGCAAGGCGAAGGCGTGATCGTACCGCTCCTCATGTGTTATGATGTGATGTGATTCTGGGAATACTTTAATTTAATTGTATTGAAAACCTTTTTGTAATAATTTAACGAAATCGAGTTGTTTTTGAAAAGTTTAAATTGGTTGAAATTTTTCGGTCGTTACACCAATAATGCCTCGGGAGCCCACTAAGCCCATCTCTAATCAATTCGCAACCGCAACAAGCTCCAAAACCCTGCAAAATTCTTCATGCAACATAAAAAGCACCCGGTACGATCCATACTAAAGAAAAATAAATAAAATACAATGCATTAATGATAAAAAAAGATCTAAAAATCTAAAATAAACTAATAAAAATAAGGAAATAAAATAAACTATCACTCTCTCTCTCTCTCTCTCTCCATATGCAGTTGTGCACCGATCCTCCTCGGCCTCAACCTCATTCTCTCTTCTCTCTTCTTCATCTTCTTCATGGCTTTCCCATATCATCTTTCTCTCTCTGATAATCACTAGCAATATCATCCTCCACAAATGCTCAAATTCCTTCACCCTTTCACAGATTTTTAAACCATACCCCTTTCCCCCCTCCCCAATCGGTGGATTTAAGATCTACATAAAAGAATTTGAAGAAGAAAAAAATGGAACGAGATTACCTACAGCAAGATTACACCTTCTTTAATGGCGGCAATTCCACTTCCGCCTCCACTGTCGCCGACCTCTGCTTTTGGTTTTTCAAATATGATCGAAAAATCGAAGCTATGAGATGAGGTTAAAGAGCAACCAAAGCTCTTTCGCTTCCTTCACTGGCGATTTAAACAAAGCAACTGAGATCCTCTTCCTCATTTCAACTTCCGGGTATTTACTCAACTTAAATCCATTTTTCTCAATTTGATTTTTGTTTTATTTTGTGGATTTTTGACTATTCGAGCTAACTCCAAGCACGAACAGCTATTGATCGGTAACTATCTATGGTTTTTTAAACAAGGAAATTCCAGAGTATATTGGGAAGGGTAAGAACGATAATATCATAAGATGAAGACATAATTTGTGGTGATATATCACTATGGAGATTTAGAGGAGAAATTGAAAAAGTTGAGGTAGCGTCTGCATTACCAGAAACAAAGAGAGTTCGGTGGTTCATCGAGATACACATGAACCCGGTTTTGGAATCGATTAAAGAGGATGGAGATATGGGGGATGGTTCATCCAAATGACATGATTTTGAAGTTAGTGGGTTAATCCATGGACCAGATTTGCAACTTGGAGAGAAATGAACATGATTTTTGACCCAACCCACCTTGTTTCCCTTTAAATCTTCAGTTGCAGGTCTAAAATCAAAAGGAACAAAATCAGAAGCGAGAATAGAAAGTGAAAAGAGAAATGGGTCAGAAAAAATGTGTAAATTGTTCTTTAAAGGTAGCTCAACCACTTCATCTTCTTTATTGTTTCCAAGCTTTACAATCGATGGGGAAATCACGATCAATTGCCCCAGCGAGGTTTCTGCAACGATTAGAAGTTACTTGAACTTTTGAGATATCTGCCACCATTGAAGCACTTCAACTAGGTTTTTGTTTCTCTAGCTAGGTTCCAACGATCTCCAAATCAAAAGGGTAGGGTTAGAATCAATGGCTAGGTTCCAATCTGTGTAAAAATCAAATTAGTGTGTTATGGAAGAACTCGAAATATTTTTGTTGTACATGTTTTTTGGTGTTAATTGTTAGAAAGTCAATGTGTTGATTGGGTTCTTGAGAGAGAGAGAGGGGAGGGGGGCTTTAATTAAATAATTATATTTTTTTTTCTTTTTTTTAAATAGAGAAAACCTCATAAATGGTCCCTGTGTATTGAAATGACGAAAATGTCCCTCACTTAACGGTAGAAAGCTGACGGAGTTAGGCAGAAGGACCATCTGTTAAAAGTTTTGAAACCACAGGGACCATCTGTGAGGTTTTTTGAACTTAGGGACTAAACTTGATATTTTCGAAAACCACATGGACCATTTTTGAAGTTTTGTCAAAATTCTATTTTAAAATTTGTAGATATTTTAACATTTGTTTTGATTGGTCTAATTTAGTTCACATGGATTGACTATAAACGATCTTGATCATTCAAATAAAATCCAATGGTTTAAATTTCTTCTCCTTGTTTTTATGACATTGTCTTAAAATTAATGGGCCCCACCATTATGTATATATTATAAAGTATATATATATATATATATATATATATATATATATATATATACTATCTTAACAAATCATCAATGTGAACATAACACACTTTATATTGAATATATATCACGTGGTATGAAATTTCTTGAGGTTTTCATCGGCTGGAAATTTCTTGGAAACTAACTTCTCTATCTGTGTATATAGATCATTTCATTGACATGCTCAAACCACATACTCTCTCTCTCTCTCTATGTAGTTCACTTAACTGAAGTCCTCAAACCACATACATTCTATATATCCCAATAAATCAACACTTCTAAGGCATCATCATCTTCTCCTTCTGCTACAGCCTTTTCTTCTCGGTCATGGGAGCACCATGTTTTTATCAGCTTTAGAGGAGAAGATACTCGCAATAATTTTGTGGGCCATTTGTACTCAACTCTTGAACAAAAAGGAATCCATACTTACACAGACGATGAAAAACTTCCTCGTGGCTCATCAATCGGTCCATCCCTTATTAACGCTATTGAAGAATCACAAATTGCTGTCATAATGTTATCTAAAAACTATGCAGATTCTTCATGGTGCTTAGATGAACTTGTACATATCATGGAATGCAAGGATAAGAGAGGACAAATCGTTCTTTCCATATTTTATGGTGTGAAGCCCTCTGAATTGAGAAAACAAAAAAGGAAATATGGAGAAGCATTTGCCAAACATGAGTTGGAGAATAAGAAAATACTTAAGTCTTGGGGACAATCATTTTTGGAAAACCCTTTGGGATGGCTGTTTGCACCGCGAGAACAGAATCAGAAATACATAGACGAATCTATCAACCATGAGTTGCAAAACCAGACCAAGGTTGAATCTTGGAAAAAAGTAGTTGTGGATGCAAGTAACATTGCTAGATGGGAATTCAATGACGATGGCAGCACGTAAGTAAATTCTTTGTTTTTGATTTTATGATTCAGACATGTGTGCTCTCAGAGGAATTTATACTTGTACCTTATAGGCTTGTTATATACAAATGTTTCAGTTATTCTTGATAATGTTGATAAACAGAGGTTTTTAGTGGATTACATGATAATTTTGGTAAGCTAAAAAATATCCCATGATGTCAACCAAAGTTATTTAGGATTACAACAGTTAGGGGTTGTTTGGCAATATCTGAATTTTTAAGATCTAAACTTTTAAGAGGTCTGAATTTCTACGAGGGTTTGAATTTTAAGATCTGAATTTTTAAATGTTGTTTGGTTGGAGCCTCTGAATTGCTGTGATGAATGTAAAAATCACCATTTTACCCTTTGTATCATTTTCTTTCAATTACAACATCAGACCTTTGAAAAAAAATAAATTTCCTCAAACTAGGATGCTAGGAACGAACATCATACATGTGAAATATTTTTTCATCAAAGTAGGATGCTAAATATAAACATTACACCCATGTAAGCAATACTAAATATAAACATTACACCCATCAAGGATTCAATCACATCCTGTGTGTTTATACATGACTTCCATATTAACAACAAAATGATGGATTGATGTCAACATTGAAGTTACCAAATATCAATAACCCGTCGTTTTAGTCTTCCCAAAGCTCTGGCAACAGATATCTGCCATTAGCCTTGCAATCTTCTCATCTTCTTCATCCACCATTTATGTTAATTAAGTTCTTCATACATACCTTGCAATCATCTCTATTGTTGATGACATGGGTGCCAGCTTGGATACCTGAGATGATCCTCCCAAAGATATTTGTATCCTCTTGACCCAAAGATTACCTTCATACCCTATTGTTTACAAACAACAGATGCTTAATACAGTTGGAAGGATGTAAAGAAGCACACATTCAAACTATAAATCAACAACCAAGTTGGAAGCTTACCTGCAATCGTGAGAACCTAGAGCTATAATTTAACTAAAAAAGGAGGATGTGTGATTTGGGGTGGGTGCCGATCGGATTCTGGGAGCAGGAAAGAATTAAACGCAAAAAAGGGAGGCATCAATTTCGTACCTGAACAATAGAGGAGATCGGAGGACGCATGGTGGAGACCGGCGCTGTCGAGGGTGGCGCTGTCGGAGCTAGGCGTCGCCACGTCTGACCTTGGTGGTGTGAGTTAATAAATATCAGAAGTTGTCGAGCCGACGATGCGAGGCGGTGATGTCGACGATGGGGGCGGCGATGCAGTATGGGGATTGGGGTCGACGATGCGAGGAGGTGTGGGAGGGTAGCGACGGCCGGAAAAGGGCTGTGACTGGCGTCGGAAGTAGAGGCGATTTGTGGGAGGCGAGGAGGAGATGAACGGGTTTGGGAGGGCATGAGGATAAGCGTTTTTTTTTCAGATTCCCTTTTACATCTTACTGAATCAGATGTATTTCTAATTTTCAGATTCTTTTTTAGGAGCTAAACAAACAATCTGAATCTTGAAGATTCTGACCTGACCTCTTTAAAGAGGCATTAAGTGGTAAACAAACAGCTAGCCCCTTAATGTGATCTGGTTGTAATCTAAGGTTATGGAAGCTCAAAATAGGTTAATGGTGGACTTCATTGAGTTCTAATTGTAATTCTAATTATGTACTTAATGCCTCACCTTAACTTACCGCGACAAAATCATCTTGCTTTAGTTTTTGCTATTTGAAAGTTGAAACCAATTGATGTTTCCCAAGAAAATTGTTTCAAACTACTTATGATAGTATCTTTACAAGTTCTATTTTGAGTGTGAAATGCAAAGGCTAATTAGAACTCTTTTACTTTATATCGTGAAGCATGAAACGAATTAGCTCTTCTGTCATTGGGAGCATGTGTTGATTATCCTTGTATATTCAATGTGTAGGGATGAATCAAAGTTTATCAAAATAATTGTTGAGAAATTTTTGCTGATGCTGCATCCAGTAACTTCGAGTGTGAATGACAACCTGGTTGGAATAGTGGCTCGCATGCAAGATTTTAAGTCAAAGCTACAAATTAGGTCAGGTGGTGTGCGCATGCTTGGAATATAGGGTGGTGGTGGTGGTGGTAAGACTACTCTTGTCTTGCATCTTCCATATATGATGAAATCTGCAGGCAATTTGATGGTTGCTGCTTTATTCAAAATATTCGAGAGGAAGCAAGTAGGTATGGTCTGCGAAAGTTGGAAGAAGATATTCTTTCAAAAATGGGAGTAGATAGAGTCGGAGGAGGAAGACGCATGATAAGGGATAGGTTGTGTCATAGAAAGGTCTTGATTGTTCTTGATGATGTTGAAAACCCTGAACAACTCAAAGCTTTAGCCGGATCACATGATTAGTTCGGTGAACGAAGTCTAATAATAATTACAACAAGAGACAAGCATTTATTAAATATTCAAAAAGTCGATGTGATACATGAAATTACCTTGTTAAATAATAATTAGGGCATGGAGCTTTTCTGCAAGCATGCACCCCAGGGTGATAAAAATATTGAAGATTATGAGGTGCTTTCAAATGATGTGGTTTCTTATGTTGGCGGGCTCCTATTAGCACTGACAGTTCTTGGTTGTTTTCTATGTGACAAAGATATGAATCAGTTGTCACACCCCGCTAAAGCAGAAACGCAAGATATGACAACGATAAAGGTTTCATTGCAAAAGATAAAGATACATCACCATAGAAATATTTAAAAGTTTACAACCGATAGTTTAGACAAAACAAAGTACAAGTTTTCCAAAATGACATTGTTCAAAATATAACTTCATAAAATAACTTCCACACGATGCAACATGCTCTATGATGATGGATCTTTATATCCACTTACTAATTATTTCCTGAAAAAGCATGTAAAACGAGTGTCAACTATGAAAATAGTTGGTGAGTTCACAAGTTTATAAAATCAAGATTTGGTATAAGACTTTCCATAAATACAAGTACATTGCTTTAATGAGAAACCAAGTTCATTGCTATAATGAGAAACAAAGTTGATTGCTATAATTGATAAACGAGCTTATTGCCATAATAAATAACAAGTTTGTATGTGTATGAGCAAACAATGAGTTCCCAAGCCTATGACTAACGCCCTATCAAGATCTATGTTTATCGTTCCATAGATTATATGGTATCATGCACTCCAACAATCGGGCGAGTGAGGAGTTGTTAATTCCTAATAGCGCTATCCATAATGACCATTGGCTCAAAGAGTTCATGGTTGGAGTAAAGTATAAGGGAAGGGACTTAAGACGATAAGGCCTCATGTTTCAAGATGCATAATTGCATAAACATACATAGCATAATATAGCACAATTTAGCAATCAAATTTGATACAATTCATTTTTAAATACAATGAATAATAAATAGATTTCCGGACATGTTTTTCCACCCCAAAACGTAAAACCCGAAAATAGGGGAGTCGTGAATACTCACTATGTTTCAAGTAGCTACAAGTGGTGCCCCGGAATACACCAACGCCTTACTACCGGGATCCTACGACATCAAACACACGCTAGTGAAAAATATAAAAGATATTTTTCAATTAGTTTTTTCTATTTTTCTTTGTTTTATTCTCTTGAATAATCATTAATTGGTGAATACTTATCAAACAATTAAACTAAATTACCAAAAATTTCTTAAACTTCGTTTACATTATACATAATCTGGGAAAAATACCAATGGTGGTTTTATATTCTGTAATCCGATTTTGTTGATTTAAGTGTATTTAATCTTATAAAATAGAAGAAAAATAGCACACTGAATAGAAAAATCATACAAATTTTATTTAGATGTATAATGTATTATAAGGTCTTATGGTAAATTTTTATGAATTTTGGATGAGTATAACCATTTTTCCGATTATTAGACCATTATAAATATAAAAATCGGGGAAAAATATGTATGCATTATGAAAAATTCTGAAAATATTTTTCTGAGTGTTTCACATGAGTTAGGAGCTGCGGAAAATCTCATATAGCCTTTTCGCATTCCTTAAAGTGGTTTTATGATTTATTTAAATTAAATAAAAAGAAAAATTAAAACCATAATAAAAATTGGTGAAACTTAATGAGGTGCCATCATTTACTTTAGGGGTCGTCCACTAATTTATCTAGGATTTATAGACCTCAGAAAGTATTTTTAATGATTTATGGCCTTGTTTTCTTGTAACAATTTTAATTAATAAAAGAAATGATAAAAACTCTTGGGATTTTCCAGATATTCATATCATCTTACTGGGAATCTGGGCAAATTTTATTTCGAACTGAAATGGATTTCTATATTTTTTTATAAATAAAATCATTTACATGCACTATTAACAATGTAGTTTGATCATCAAGCTCTTTAGCTTGGTATTCATCACACGCATCACGGTTTGAAGACCATGCATGGACATATGTTGGTCATAGTGATGTTTTCAAAGGAAATACTTGAATGCATACGGTATATGAGCCTTTAAAACTTGTAAAAATCCGTATTTTAGGGTTTGACATAAGTTTTGGTCCTTGGATTTCACCATTAAACAACATGCATGTTGTTCTTGGGTGAAACCCTACCACCATCATCATCAAACTCGACATTCATGTATATGTTCATGAATGTTCATAAAGAATGGTGTAGAAGAATGAGAAGTACAAGAAAAACCTTTAAAACAAGAAAGAAAAATGAAGGAAAATGAAGGATTTTTGTGATTACCTTGAAGAACAACCTTAGAAGATGAAGATTTGAAGGTTGAGAGGTGTTCTTGGCTGGAGAATTTCATGGGTTTAGAGAGAGGAAGAGAGAGTTTGAGTGTTGTAATGAGCGGAGTGTGAGAGAGAGAATGAAGGGGAAGTTGAAGTGTAAGAGAAGAATAAAATGATTGAGATTTTTGGGGAAAAGGGGTGCCTTGGAGGAGGTGGCCGACTTTATGAGTGAGAGAGGCTCCCTCTCTCTTAAAATTTAAATTAAATAAATTCCTTCTTCAATTTTTATAAACCCCTAATTTTTATAAAAATGCTTCTTTATGTAATTCTTGATTTATTTAAAAATCTTTGTTTTTAACTAATAAATTATGATTAATGTTTGATAATTAAATTTTTATGCCTTTAATTATATCCCATAATTTGATTATTTAAATTTGATATTAGGAGGTTCAAAACAAATCTTATAGAGTTTTTAGGTTTTAAAGTTTATAAATTTTGATTTTTGGGCTCTTTAGCGCTTTTGGAACTTTGTTAGATATTCACCATCATATTGAAATGAAATTAGAATATTTTAATTTATTTTTAGGCTTTTATACCCTTTTTCAATTGTAACAATGTTTGAAGTTTATTCTAATTCGGGTATGGGCATTTCCTACAGTAGCTAGACAACTTACTAGAATCGTAAGAGTCAAGTATATTAATACTAGATTTTAGTTGGATCCTAGTTTATGCAAGATTTTGACCTAATTTATACTACTAGGCCATGGCATGCTGTGCATATATGGTTTTTATAAAAAGATGCATGAGTCCGAGAATGACCTGAACTTGACAGTTGTCAATAGCTAGACTGAAAGAGATCCCAGATACTTATATTCTGGGAAAGCTAAAAGTCAGCTTTGATGGACTTAAACCGCTTGAGCAAGACTTGTTTCTTGATATAGCATGTTTTTTAAGGTGGGAGAAGAAAGATAGGGCAATGGAGATGTTTGATGCTTGTGGTTTTCATCCTGTTATAGGAATAGAGGTGCTGAGACAAAAGGCTCTCATAACTATTTCTTGGGATGGAAGATTTGCTATGCATGATTTGGTGCAAGAAATGGGTCAACACATTGTTAGAGGCGAACACCCTAACAACCCTGAAAAACATAGTAGAATTTGGGAGAATGAAGATATTATGAAAATATGTGCTATGGATGCAACCACGGTAATGGTTAAGCTAGGCTTTGCATGATGTATTATGTATGTATGAACAAACATTTTTAAATCAATCCTGACACCATTTTGTTCCTCTATCACAGGACCTTGACAAAATCGAAGCAATAAAAAAAAGATTTTTGGTTTCAACCAGAAACAGAGGAAGAACAAGATCTTCCTTCGTTTTCTTCAAACATGAAGAACCTTCGGTATATGGAATCGATACATGATCCTGCAAAATCATTGTTTAATGACTGTTAGGGCTAAAATGTTGTAATAGTCGAAGAGTCAGTTTGGTTGTTACGAAGAATCTTGTGTCTTCGTATGTATGGGTCTTCGTATATATAGTTATTTTACTAAGGGATTATAAAGTCAAGACTTATCACTTAGTCTTTAGTATTTTTGTTATGCTTTTTTTCTCCTATAAATAGGGGTATGTACTAGTGATCTAAGAGAGCACTTTACACACAGTTTTACAGTTTAGCCATTGTATTCTGTAAACTGAAAGGCATAATATGAGCTGAACAAAGATTCTATTTACTCTCGTGTTCATTGTTTAAATACTTTACTCAATTAATACTAGAATTACATTCAAACTTGATTCCAAATCTCTTCAATTGGTATCAGAGCAGGAATCCTTTCTGTGGTCTGTTTTTCATACGTTCAAAAAGGTTTTTGAGTCTACTGTTTGATTCAAAGAGTTTCCATTCTTTTTGTGTGTGGAAAATACTTCTTGATGTAGGTCTAGGATTTGATTCTGCGAAAATTTTTGTGAATCGTTTGTTTGTAGTGTGATTCTAATCTGAAATATACAATTTGATTTCAAATTCTCCAAGTTTTCATAATATTCTTGAGTTTTTGTTCCGTACAACAATGGCGTCATTCAATCTTAACTCCATGACATCATTTTCTCATTTGCTTGGATCATCCACAAAGATTCCGATGCTAATTCCAGAATATTACGATCAGTGGGCAGATCGTATGCAAGACTACTTGAACGGATTGGATGAAGAACTATGGAATTGCATTTCAGGAGAAATCAATCCACCTGCAACAGTTCAGCCAATCGGTGCATCTTCAAGCAGTTCGGAGGTTGATAATCAATCTAATCGTTTGAAACAGCTGGAGAAGAGGTGCATGAGGGAATTAAGAGGTGCTTTGCCTCCTTTTGTGTACAATTATGTCAGGACTTGCACAACAACTAAAGAAATCTAGAACAATCTAAAACAAAATTTTCAAGGCAGTGAAAAGACGAAGATCACTCCTGTGAAACAATGTTTAGTGGAACTCAAATATTTCAAACAGAAGGAGTTTGAATCCATTGAAGTTTACTATGATCGGTTCAACGAGTTAATCTACCGTTGTAATCGTTATGGTATCACAAGGTCATCAATGGAGTTCAACTTGATATTTGTAATGGGACTTCGAAAGGAATGGAGAAGTGTAAGTATGATGGTGAAAAATCAGCAGAGTTTTGACACTTCGACTTTAAATGACTTATATAATCAATTGAAATCTCATGAAAATGAGGTTAATGAAATAGCTGAGGAAGCTATGGCGAGTCTTGGTGGTGCATTGGTACTAATTTCGAAGGTTTCAGAAAAAGAAAGTGAAAAATCGAAGTCTGATGATGAAGAAGGTTTTCTGATGAATTCTGATGATGAGGCTATTGCATTTTACTCAAACAATCGAGTCAAGAAATTTTTTAAGAAACCTTTTAATACAAAGAACAAGTCATCAGATTCGAAGGGAAATTATGAGAACAAAAGTAGAATGGATGAAAAGGTGAATGAAGAAAAGAGGAATTCGAAGAGCGAAGAGGAGAAAATGGAAAAGAAGTTAAAGGGTGATACTGGTATTAATTGCCACTTTTGCAATGGTGCTAGTCACTTGGCATTAGATTGTTTGTTAAGAAAGAAGGAAGAAAAGAAAAATAAAACAAAGGATGAAGCTTATTATACTGAGAAGTTGGAGGAAGTGAAGTCAAAAGTAAAGAATCTGTCTCTGCTGGCTCATGGAGAAAATGAATCAGATGGTACATATCAAATATGGTCTTCAGGCTCTGATGATGAAGAGATGAAGAATCCATCACATGGAGCCATGTTTGCAAAGGTTGAAGAGGATTCAGATGAAGAGCAGACTTACGAAGTGCGTGGACAGTGCTTCGTATCGAAGTCTACTGACATGTCGCCTATGACAACGAAGGTACGTAACATTCTTGAATCTTTTAATATTCCAGTTTCTGCATATAATTCTGAATTAGTATCTTTTGATGAAACTGTTACTTACTTTGATTCACTTGTCGTGTCTGCTAGCAATGAAGCGAAAAAGTTAAATGATCAATTACTAGAGACAAGAAAGAAGTTAGATTCAAAAGTCACTAGGATTGATTATCTAGAATTGCAAGTTTCAAATATTATGGCAGATAGGGATAGTTTAGCTAAAGAGATAAATTTGTTATTAGCACAGCGTAATATTTTTTGTAATTCTGCAAAAAGACTCTATGAAAAATTAACTGAACTGCATCATTCTTGTGAGATTAGTAAGGAACAACATAGAAAGTTGCTACCATTTTTAGCTTATGACAGAGCTAAGGTGGATAGTATTTCATATGATTGTGAAAAAGAAATAGCTGATTTTAACAAAGTTCTAGATGATAGGTATAGATATGGAATTACAAAAGTCGAAGATTATCTTGATGCTGATGATTTAGTAAAAATTATGAATGAGACCTTAACTAAATCAGAACAAATTCGAATTTTGAAAAAGACTGAGAATTCTACATCTAATTCTCAATCTAATTTTGCTGATATTGAAGATAATTCTGATAATATTAGTGAGATTAGTGATTTAGAGGATGTAGATTGTTCTCAATTGTCTGTAATAAATGTTGCAACTTCTTTTAAAGGGAAAGAAAAATGTGAAGAATTATTGGTAAAAATTGACACTGATCAACTCTCAACTTCGAAAGTTTGTGATATGGATTTTGTGGAAATACATGATAGTCAAACAGATGATAGTGATAATGAGGAAGAAAACAATGATTCGAAGACAAATGAAAGTTTGAAAGAAGTTGAGATTCCTCGAGTGGTTGTTGATCAGGTTTATATGGATTCACAAGAGTTTGATAAAATTCTTAGTGAAAAAGGTGCTTATTATCTTGAATCAAATACTGTGGTTTATCCAATCTTCAAATGCACTGATGATATTGTGTTCCCAAACCAAGTCTTCGTAACAACAGGAAATGTTGAAAATATAAAGCCTGAATTCAAAAAGTTGGTAGAGGAGGACAATAAGAAAACTTCTGATGAAGGTTTCTTTTCAAATCAAAGCACGGTTGAAAACAATCTAACAAAGAATTCATATACATTTCAACGTCAAAAACCAAAATGAATATGGATTGAAAAGTCGAAAGTTGAAAAGAAGATAGCTAACACAACTGAAAATGAGTTACCAAAGAAAGAAGGTGTTAAACCAGTGATTAAAGAGGTTAACAAAGCAATAAAATTGAATTCAAAGGAGTTTAAAGATCAAGTTGAAAAATTATCAAAAGAAAATAACATTTCAAAAAGACAAGCAAGAACAACAATTTTTTGGCAAACCATTGAATCATTAAATAAGAAATCAATAAATTTTTCAAAAGAAGAAAAAGTTTTTAGAGGAAAATCAAAGAGTCAAGTTTTTGAAAAGAAAAATGCTCCGTTTTCAAATAATCAAACAAAAACAACACTTCCAAGAAAAAGTTTTCAGAAAAAGGTTGAAAAACAAATTTCAAAATCACAAATAAATACGTCTTATCATGAGTCATATCTATCAAAACCAAAAGTGGATTATGTTCCAATTTCAGCAAATTGTTATAATCTTCCGAAGAAACAAGCTGACAAAGCCTCAAATGTGAAGGGTATAACAACTAAAAGACATATTGATCATTGGTTGGAAGGAAAAGGAAAAATATATCAATCAAGTAAGTTTTCGAAAGAACAGATACATGAGGCATACGAAATGTATGCAAATCCTTCAATGAATGGCAGTTTATCATCCAAGGAATCAAATATTTCAGTTAAAGTTTGGAAACCGGTCACCAAAGCGAAAATTGTCATATCACAAACTCAAAATGTGAAGGGTACAGTCAGTGAAAATTTGAAAACAATAAAAACTCATATATCTGACCCTTTGAATGAAGATGTTAAATTTGTTGACAGTCTCAAAACTAGAGTTTGTGATTGGGTTAATGGTTGTACTGTGACAACCCGAAATTTCCATTCTGAACAAACCATTTGAAGCCAATAGAAGTAGAACAGTTACAGTGAAAACTCAGATTTCGAGTATAAGTTTGGCAGTTTTCAGGATTTTACACCTAAGGAGATATCAGGAGAGTGGATGCACTAGGGTTTTGTGCAACACTGTAATTCCAATACTCTAGGACATTAGAGTTCATTCCGAGAATAGAAATATTTTCTGCCAAAAATCTTAGGACTATAAATAGAATTCTGAACCAAATTGGTTCATTAGTTGAATTCCAATTAGAGAAAAGCCAAATTCTCTCTCACGGATCTTCGGGTTTTTATCCCAAATTGTGAGTAACTCTTTCTAGTAGTGTTAGAAAGCTTTAAATGTATTCATAACATAGATTACATAGCTAAATCATCCGATTTAGGAGTTTACTCCCCAAGGTGTTCTTGGGCGGTAAACTCCCGAAACCAAGCCTAGATTGTCCCCCGTGATTAGTAACTACCTTGGACATGTATAGGAGTGTGTTAGGGACAAGAAATCATCCAAAAACCACCCAAGTTAGGAGTTCACGGCCCAAGAATAGCTTAGGCCGTAAACTCCCTTGTAACTTGCTCAAATGGTGCTTTTAAGGCACCTAAGGCTTGGACTTTAGTTTAGAAAAATACCCTAAAGTGATTAGAACCTAGAAAACACATGGAAACACAAGTGTTGAAGAGTTTACGGCCAAGAGTAGTTCTTGGGCCGTAAACTCCTATAAAGGGGTCAAAGGACACCCTAACACCTTCCTTAAGCCAAGAGACCAATTTGGGCATGTACCTAAATGAGTTATGGACTAGTTAAAACACTTAGAACACTAAGAGTGAGGGAGTTTACGGCCCAAAAGGTTCTAGGGCCGTAAACTCCATAAAATGGTACCAAATGTGCCATAAACTCTTCTAAAGCCAAGTACCAAAGCCTAGTTTAGTTCCTAGTTAATTTAGAGACTTGAAGTCACCATAAAAACCCTCCCAAGAGAGTTTACGGCCGTAAACTCCAAGGGAATGTGGTCTCTGGGCTGTAAACTCCCCAAAGGAGTCAATATGGTACCCAAACACTTGTATAGCCTTGAAACAATTCACCACTAGAGTTGTAATAATTCTAAGAACCATTTCAAGCCTTGGTTGAGAGTCTACGACCAGGAGTTTACTCCCCTGGGCCGTAAACTCCAATGAATATGGTCATTAGACCTTAAACTTCCATTAGGGGCTTTGCACTCCTTTGTTGCAACCCATTAGCCTCCTAGCACTTGACCAAAAGTGTTTTCCTCGCGCTTAAATGTTTATACTTGTATAATTGGTGTTTTAATCACTAATTATTTATATACATATGTTTTCATATGTAATTACGATCATTGTGTGTGTCTAAGTCTTCGCTTGACACCAAGCACTTGCCTGATCCTTCCTTACGATAACAGTCCGTTCAATTCCAGTCACTTACTACAGGTGAGTTCATACCCCTTAACTAATGTTTTAAACTACTTTTAAATGTTTTATGGGGGGGGATACAAGTAGAATCATGCTAGTTATTATATCAATCACATGCAATTAATAAGTAGAATTACGCTAGTTATTATATTAATCACATGTGATTAATATACAGCATTCAAAAGATTTGGCTACTCATTAGCCGTTTTACCAAACGGTTTCCTTCAAATGATTTTTATAAACATCTATATGTTTTAAACTACTTATTACACTGTACATCTTACTCTGTACATTACCTTTCAAACTTATTTACAACTGTGTTTCAAACAAATGTTTCCTTATACTTAAACTGTTTTATCAAATTTATGCCTTCAAATTGTTTTATAGGTTGACATCAAGTCGATCTTTTCTTAAAATAATAATTATGTTTCAAATGTTTTACAAAACTTATTTATGCTTTTATATTATTATAAATTGCATGCCTCTATATGTATAGTTATATAAGAAATGTTTAAAAGACTTAGGAAGGCTATCCACCCTATTTCCTTTTCGCGCTTGAGATGTGGTCTGGTGGGATATCGGGTACTCGTCCGAAGGCCGTTTAAATATTAGTTATATATCATGTGTACATATTTAGTCATAAAAGGTCCTTCCAGTTCATCCCATGCCCTTGGGTAGCAAGGGTATACATTCATGACCATACATACCAGATAGATTACTAGTAAACTACCATATGGGTAGTTTAGGAAGATACTAGAACCATTACTAGAACGCGATATCATACAATGAGTCAGTTCATTCATGAGTCAATACTTTCTAGAACATTACATTACATTACATATACAACTATACTAGGAAGAGAACATATACAACGATACTAGAACGATTACATTACTATACTTGCTAGGTAGAGAGCACGTACATTACAGCTAGAACAGTTCATTACATTACATATACAAGAATACGTTAATTATTGTGATTTAAATCGGAGCATGACTTAAATGACATGGCCCGAGTTGTAGCCAGAGTCTCTTGAAGGGAGAGCGTGAGTTTGCGTATAGATTCTATAATGGATTGACTATCCTACACCTTGCTGCTAGCTACAGTGGGACCTGCAGGTCTGCGGGTGCCAAACATCATACCTTATTTTCGACTAAACATTGTCGTTGTAACCAGTCTATAGTATGAGTTTGTGTATAGATCTATACTGGATTGACTATCCTACACCTCGCTGCTAGCTACAGTGGGATCTACAGGTCTGCGGGTGCCAAACGTCATTCCTTATTACGACCATTCTTATGTCGTTGTTACCAGTCGATAGTATGGTACAATTTATCACATAATGCCTTAATATAAATACGATTTAAGGTAGTTAGTACGGCAGTAGTTCTAATAGCACTACACCATAGTACTATTTCTTTTTCCCATTACATTCACCTCGTGAACATTCACACGACGCACGGAAATGTAGAAACTATATTTTTGGACAATGATAGTTATACTAGGGAACATACATACTCTTACAAAAGACATACATTCAGAACAGTTAGGTCTTGGTAGAAGACACCTTCATATACTAGTAGGAATCATAGGGATTCTAGGGTTTTTCAAACACTTATAGTTCATATACACTTTCAATACTTACAATACATAGACTTACAAATACTTACATACAAATTAAGACACTAAATACTTATGATCTCACAAGCTTCAAAGCTAATACTCGCTTTCAAAATTACTTGTATCCTCAGGTCATCATAGACAGGTACCGATGCAAGGAGAAAGGAAGATGGAGCTTGTTCAAGACTTATCTTTCATTTTGATTTATGCTTTAGTGTTTATCAAAATTTGACAGAACACATTTGTATAATAATTATATTATTAATGCAATGGATGATGTTGTTGCTTGTTTACTACTTTACATTGTTGATTGATATTATACATGACATCCTCCGCCCCAGAACGTTTCCGCTGTTCTTGGTTTTGGGGTGTGACATGTACTTTACAATTGAAAAAGACACCTAATATAAATGGACCCAACAAGTCTTGGGTACCTAAATGTTTTCAATAATTGCAGGTACTTTGTGACGAGCAATATGATAACAAATGGTATATTGATATCGGTTGCTCACGTCACATGACTGGGAAGAAGGAAAACTTGCGTGATTTTTGAAGCTTAGAGAATGGTGGAGTGGTTAAGTTTGGAAATAACCATAAATGCAAAGTCAAGGGCTATGGAAAGATAACAAATGGAAAATTCACTGTAAATTGAGTTGCATTTGTAGAAGGCTTACAACATAACTTGATAAGTGTTTCACAACTTGTTGTGGGCACTGGCAATCAAGTTCTTTTTAATGAAGAAGGAAGTGTCATTTCAAATATTGAGACAAACGAAGTTTTACTCAAGTCAAAACGGAAATGTGATATGTTTACATTGGACATCATTCCAATTGTAGGCAAACCTGCTGTGTGTCTACTTTCGAAGGCTGCTGCCGATACAAGCTGGTTATGGCACAGGAGGCTATCACATCTCAATTTTCGAAACATCAACAAACTTGTCGTACAAGATCTGGTAAGAGGTTTACCCATTCTTAAATATGATAATGACAGTTTGTGTGCAGCTTGCGAAGTAGGAAAACAACACAAACAAGGTTATCCAATCACAATAGATTCGAAGATTGTTGAACCCTTAGAACTTTTGCATATTGATTTATGTGGTCCTTCAACAGTTGCTACTCTTAACAAGAAAAGGTACATTCTAGTTATTGTGGATGATTTTTCAAGATTTACGTGGGTTTATTTTCTCAGGTTAAAATCCGAAGTCTCACAAATGATGATTGATTTTATCAAGAAAATAGAAATTTCGTTGAAGAAACCAGTTCGAAAAATTAAAAGTGATCATGGAACTGAATTCAAAAATCGTGTTTTAGTTCATTTGTGGTGGAGAAAGGTATTTCGCATAATTTTTCATCTCCATACACACTGGAACAAAATGGTGTAGTTGAACGAAGAAATCGATCATTATGCGAAGCCGCAAGAACAATGTTGGCATATTCGAATTTACCTCAATATCTTTGGGCTGAAGCTGTTTCAACTGCTTGCTTTACTCAAAATCGATCATTCATTCATAGACGGTTTAATGTTACTCCTTATGAAATCATCAATAATAGAAAACCTAATGTTAAATTTTTCCATGTTTTTGGGTGCAGGTGCTTCATAATGAATCTTAAGGATAATCTTTCGAAGTTTCAAACAAAAGCTGATGAAGGAATTTTCTTGGGATATTCACACAACTCTGTAGCTTATAGAGTGTTAAATAAGAGAACTCGCAAAATGGAAGAAACATTCAATTTGACATTTGATGATTATTATATTAAAAAGACTGATCATCAATTTGCAAATTATCCTATTTTGCAAAACTCTTCAAATGAGAACGAATCAATAGAAATGGATGATGCTAATTATGAATCGATTTTTGGTATTTCAGATCACACAATTGATGCAGAGAGAAATGCACCAGATAATCAACAATCAGAAGATTCGAAGCTTCATGATGAATCAATCTCGATTTCGAATCTAAACCCAAATGAAATATCTGATGGTTCAGTGGAGGGGGAGCACTTGGATTCAAACACTTTTGTTGAGGGGGAGCATTCTTACGAAGCAGATAATATGTCTATCAATATTGATGTTGAGGGGGAGCCAATAATTGAAGAGGAGCCAATACACGAAGAGGAGCAAATACTCGATGGGGAGCCAATACTTGAGAAGGATCCAATACTAGAAGAGGAGCATTTTGATGATGCTGAGGATGCATGTTCAATAAATGGATCAGAAACCGATGCTATGTTCGAAGATGCACCTTTGGACTTTGATCCTAATTATCCACCATTGGATAAATGGACAAGAAATCATCCAAAAGAACAAATTCTTAGAGATCCACAAGCGGGGGTATTGACAAGGGCTTAACTTCATGCAAGAAATGAGGTACTAAATACTCACCAAGAGCTATGCATGTTTAATGTTTTTATTTCCAAAATCGAACCAAAGACTGTTAAGGTTGCAGTGGAACACTCTGATTGGGTTGTTGCTATGCAAGCTGAATTGTCTGAATTCGAAAGAAACAAGGTTTGGAGATTAATTCCTAAACCTGTTGTTGTTTCAATTGTTGGACTTAAATGGATTTTTAAAAACAAAACCGACAAAGATGGAAACATTATTCGAAATAAGGCCAGACTTGTTGTTAAAGGATATTCTCAACAAGAAGGAATTGATTATGAAGAAACATTTGCCCTTGTCGCAAGACTCGAGGTTGTTCGTATTTTTCTGGCTTATGCAACTCATAAAGATTTCGACGTTTATCAAATGGATGTAAAATGTGCATTCCTAAACGGCGAACTTGAAGAAACAATTTATGTTGAACAACCACCAGGTTTTATAAATAATGAACATCCTGATCATGTTTATATTTTAGATAAAGCTGTGTATGGATTGAAACAAGCACCAAGAGCATGGTATGCAACATTAACATCATTTTTGAAACAATCTAAATTTAAACAAGGATCAGTTGATCCCACTTTATTTCGAAAGAAAGTTGGGAGTCACCTGATGCTTGTTCAAATTTATGTTGATGATATAATTTTTGGCTCTACTGACCCTGCTTTGTCTAAAGAATTCAAAGACTTGATGAAAAGCAAATTCGAAATGAGTATGATGGGAAAAATTAATAATTTTTGGGTTTGAATATTCGTCAAAGCAGAGAAGGCATCTTCATTAATCAGGAAAAATATACGAAGAATCTGCTAGAAAAATTTGGAATGACGAATAACACAAGGTTATGAGTACCAATGGCAACGGGCATAAAGTTAACTCCTTCGTTAGACAAATCTGCTTTTGATATCACTCTGTATAGAAACATGATAGGGTCATTATTGTACCTAACTGCTAGTAGACCTGATATTATGTTTTCTGTTTGTAATTGTGCAAGGTATAAATCGAATCCACGTGAACCACATCTAACAGCGGTGAAGAATATTTTTCGATATTTGAAAGGCACCACATCGTTAGGTTTGTGGTATCCTTTGAAAACAGGGTTCTTTACACAACCTTATTCAAATGCGGATCTGGGAGGATGCAGTCTTGATCGAAAAAGCACAACTGGTGGGTGTCAATTACTAGATGGAAAATTGGTCAGTTGGCAATCGAAGAAGCAAACATGTGTTTCGATCTCTACAGCCGAGGCTGAATACGTTGCTGCAGCTACATGTACATCACAAATTATTTGGATTCAAAGTCAATTACGTGATTATGCTATAAATATGAAAAAGATTCCTTTATATTGTGATTCACAAAGTGAAATAAGAATTCGTCATAATCCTGTGTAGCATTCGAAGACTAAGCACATTGATCTCAGATATCATTTCATAAAAGATCATGTGGAAGAAGGAAATATTGAAGTTCATTTTGTGAAAACAACGGAACAGTTGGCAGATATTTTCACAAAGGCATTGGATGAAAAATCATTTATTCATATTCTAGAAGGATTGGGAATGCTTGATGGAAATTCAATTTCATATGATAAAAGCGAAGAGTGATGGGTCATAATGATTTGGTGAACTGAAGGATAGTTTGCTTACAAAGTGTTCAGCATTCAGAGGATACTGTTCATGGTCAACGCTTCGAATGGTTCGCATTCGTATGTTTTGTTCCTTGATGAAGTTTGTATTCAGACTACTGTTCAAAGTCAACTGTTCGAATGCTTCGTGTTCGTTTGTTTTGTTCTTTGAAAATATTCTTATTCAGAGGTCATTGTTCTAAGTCAAATCTTCGCATGTCTTCGCATCCACATCTTTTCGCATTTGCGATCATAACAACTAAGGTTAGGTTTACGATGCATTTTGTAGTTTTAATTTTTGAAAAATAAAAAATACAAAAAGATTTTCTGTTTATGCATTTTTGTTTTTGAAAAATTAAAAATCCAAAAAGATTTTATTTGGTTATGTTTTTAATTTTGAAAAATTCAAAAATCACAAAAATATTTTTTTTCTTTGTTCTTTAAATATTGTGTGCTGAGAATTTAGTACAAGGCTTAATGCGAAGAGGTCATGCTTATGTGTTTCTATGGGAAGGTATTAATTTTTTTTTAAAACTAGTTAGGATGTCCCTAGAAGCATACTGTTGCATGTTGACTCAAGCCTCATATGACTCAATGTGTGAGAAAGGAAAGCCTTGATGAAATTATCTCATGAAAATTTCTTCCTAACAAGGCTTGTATTCGCATTAGTCAACAGAGCTACCTTACTCTTCTCATCTGAGTTAAGAGTTTTCTGTTTTGTCCATTATAACAGAAGTACACTTCGATTCTTAACCAATCTTTTTATACCAAACAATTCTTTCAATCCAAATATTTGAAGAGATTTGTCCTTGAGGTCTTTGATCAAACCAATCAAAACCTAGAGAAATCACAAGTCTGTGTTTATGATCTAATATCATGAGTCCGTGATGGAAGTGAAACCCAAACATCATAAACCTTAAGGAATTGACGGGGAACTTTGTTACAGAACTTACGAAACATTTGTTTCAGTACCTTTTATACTCCAAATTGTATTAATTTTTTTTGAGTGGTCTTGATCAAACATTCGAAACCTACGATGTTTGTTCCCAACAAGATCTAGCATAATATTTTTTTCATGAATATGATTTCCGTGTGAGTATATTTCGAAAATACTTGTTATGTTGAATATCATTCTAAACCAATTTGTCACTGACTACACTGGTCACACAAATAATTTTGGTTACAACTAATCACCTTATGTTAAGGCTGATATGTAACGAAATTTTCGAAGCCACCCATTAGTCTTATAAAAGAAACCCTTCGAAACTTCTCTACAAGTTGTCGATTGTAATTCACGGGAAATCAAGCAAGCTGTTGATTATCTCTCTTGATAATTTTCGAAGAAATCTTTCTGTTTTTGTGTCAAATCAAATTTTTGACATCACCATTTTCCAAAAAAAATTTACATTTGTTTCTTATTTAAATTTTTGGAACACAGCACACACGAAATCCTTGAGGTTTGAGTATTACCAACTCAGACTGATGATTTCGAAACTCTGGCATATGACTTCGCTTTTTAACCCAAAAGTGAAAGAGCCTTACCTCTATTGCTTCCGACGGTTACACTTTTCTTGGGAAAAACAAAACAGTCTTGTCTTTTGGTGACGTATGGAATACGATACGAGTTTTAGGCGTGCTGACAGTTACGATTGTTACTTTTTTATGAGTGAGGTCCGTATTTCAAGGTGCCATGTCAGCAAGCGTTTAATGCATCCGGTTTGAAATTCAAAATTCTAGGGTTACATATAAAAAGGGAATTCAGGGGTCCATAACACTTTATGCGATCAAATATTCTCTTACAAATTCTCTCTGAAATTCATCTTCTTCAAAATTCATCTTCTTCAAAAATCATCTTCTTCACACTCAACTATGGCGACTCCCATGCAAGATTCAATTACATCATCACCAACAACTGAAGAAGTTATTTATGTTCCAATATTGAAGATACAGGGTTCAAATTATCAAGTGGAGTCTGATTTATCCAAGTATCCGGATGAACTCAAGATGTTGGTGGTTGCTCTACAGAATTCTGTTCTATCAAAAGCCATGTTTGATTCTTTTGCAGTTCCGATGTCCTGGTTGTCTAGGGCCGGATCAACAGCATCGTACAACAAAGAGATTGGAAGTGTGGAATTTACAATTGTGAATGAAACACGCATTCGGGTGTCCAAGAGGTTATTCTGCAAGATTTTGGGGATTCCGAACACTGGTCCGTATGTGGAAGTCAGCTATCCACAAGTTGTGTTCATGTTCAATGAAATGGGTCATCAACCTCCATTGACGCGCATTAGTGATTTTAAGAAATCCGGTTTACCTATGGTATGGAATTTCTTATTTGGCATTTTTCTTCGTTGTCTTACCGGAAGAATAGTGGGTCTCGAAAAAGGGAGAATGGAAGTATACGCAATGGTGGCTGGGCTTTATTATGATTTGCAAGTTGATTACTTTGAACAGCTATGGACAAAGTTCTTGACAAGCATTTCGAAGACCAATGTCAGACAGGGGATTTTATGTGCCAGATATTGGAGTCTTATTCTTCAATATGTTTATACAAAGGAGAGGATTGAAGTTCCTGAATACGAAGAAAAAGCCGTTTTTCATATGTATGGCAGTCCGAAGGAGGTTGTTGATGATCCTGCCATCTTTACATTTATTGCTCGTATTCCGGATGCGATGCTCAAAAAGGTGAATCCAACAAATAACATGTTGGTGTCATATCTTCAATCAATTGACACAACCATTGTTAGTGGTATTTTATACGAAGCGGAGAAGAAGAAATCAAAGAAAACGAAGAAGACAGACGTTGGGTCTTCGGAAAGAATAGTGAAGGATGAGAAAAAGAAGAAGAAATCACCTACGGTCAAACCAGCTACAGTCGAAGAAGTTTCTCAACAGATTATTTCACCTATTTCGATGACTGTTGCTGATACACCAACTATCGAAGCGTCTCAGGAGAAAGAGACTATTCCATCTAAGACGGGGGTTTTTCGTCGACTCAAATTCAAGCGAAAATCTTCATCTCAGATTATTAAGAAAACTCAAATCACACATCAGGGTATTATGGTCCGGGAAATTCCAGCTCCTGTTTCTCCATCGTCGAAAAAGCGAAGGGCTGAGGATCTTGCAAAGTTTATTAAGAAGAATCAAAGGACTGAGGAAGAAGAGCGAGTTCCTGAAACACCTGAAGTCAAAATTCAAGAAGAAGCAAATACCAGTCCGCCTATTACTCTTTCGAAGCCTGCTGATTCGAAAACTGTTGAACATGATCATGTTGTCTCTTTACCCCAGGTTACATCAACTACTAATTCTCCAACTTTTCAATCTATTATGGATCAACCGTTCACTACAATTTTTTCTACTCAATCTACTGATCCACCGAACCCATCTTCACCGGTTGATGAAACCATGGCTACTGATGCTGGAACTGATAATGAAGGCTTTGGAGGAACGTTCGAAGCTCTTCACTTTGATAATTCCGAAGAAGATTTTCCAGACCACATGCTGATGACGATGAAGCAATTCAAGATTCTGAATTCAAAATTAAATTCAATCTTGCAATCACAAGCAGATGTGGGTAGTGTTGGGGTTACAAGTTTGGAGGTTGATTCTTTAATGAAATTGATGGAAGGACGAGTAATTTCGAAGGTTTCTGGTTTAATTAGGGATTCAGAAAGTAGAGTCCTTGAAAAAGTTGATCAACATGATATTTCTACTGAGAATCAAATTAATTCTCAGAGGGCTGATTTTGTACGAGAGTTGAAAGACTTGAAGATGGTTACGAAGGAGCGCCATGTGCTCTTCGTACAAGAAGTCAAAAAGGTACGGGAGGATGTTAACCTTCAAATCAGAGAACTTCAAGAAGATATGCAAAAGGAAGTTCAAATCATACAACAGGATTATGCTTCGGCTAATCAGAAAATTGATATCATCTATGATGCAGTCACCAGATATGTCAAACTTTACGAACAGATGAATCCAACACTGACAACTCTTTCTGCCAAAGAGGAACAAAACTTTGGAGAGATGGTAGGCTTGTTGAAGGAATTAAAGGACTCATCTTCGAAGTCTGTCTCTCCGATAATTTCACAAGAATTTCTTTCTCAGAAGTTTTCTCACTTTGAAGCCATTTTACACAAGAATCTTGTTCCACTACTTCGCATTTCCATCCTTTTACCAACTGTATCAGATGCCCCACCTGCTTTCACAGGGGTGCAAGGGGGAGAAAAGATAGAACAAACAAAGGCTGGGGAACAAGTGAAAACTTGCGAAGGGATGAAGACAACCATAGAAGATGCGAAGGTAGTTGGTAAAGTATATCCTTCGAAGGTGGTGGCAAAGGCAACTGTTGTTTCTGCTTGTCCAGTTACTTCAACTATGATCACAACAGTTCCAATTTCAAAACCAATCTCAAAGGGAGTCGTAATTGGAAAGCAAACAGGTGTATCTTCTTCAGAAAAAGTTGATTTGTCAAATATAAAGGATAAGGGCAAAGGGATTGTTATTGAAAAGTCCAAAGAAGAAAAGAAAGCGGAGGTGGCAGCTGAAGTAGAAAGAATGAGACAGCTACAGAGCATAATGAGACAAAGGGATCTGGATGGTTCGAAAGTTGATAAGGGTGATCCGTCAAAAGTATATAATTACGAAACCATTGAATCCAGGGTGATGCTTGATCATATGTATTCGTTTAAGAAGATTCCTAAGAAAAGCTACGTGGTGACAAACACTGATTTTTGTTAACTTGATTTTCCAATCAATGAGATGATGTTTGTTATGCCACAGTTTAAAGCCGAAACAAAGTCACTCGAAACAGAAGAGGGAAAGAAGATGAAAATTCGGTTTCATGCGGTGTTGGGAAAGGCTCAGGAAGAGATTTGGTTTTTGGAGAAGATACGAAAGGTGATATCCATCAAAATAGATGTCATTTTCGAAGGGAAGTTTGAAAACATCAAATACATTGTTGCAAGAGCAAGTGGAAAAATTAAAGAATTTACGGTGGCAAATTTTCCTTTGATGAATACTTATGATCTCATCAATGTCACCTTGATGCTTAAAGAAAAATCGTTTTCAATTCTTCAAGATACTGAGCCTGATGTATTTAGCCTTGGGTGCAAGCACATAAAAATATACTTGGAAAATTACTTCCAGTGCTTGGATCAAACAGATGTGGAACTTGCTATAGTCAAAGGATTCGATATAACTGCACCAATGGCACCAACAAAGAAGCAAAATGAGCTGAACAAGTATGAAGATGGTGAAATTTGCTTAAAACCATTGGGGATAGTTTTTTTTGGGAAAGATAAAGCTGGAAGAGCTAAAAGATTTTTGTTCCAAACTTGTGAAGTGGAGAGATACATCAACTCTCAATATACGAACTTAATTGTTCGTATGAACCACTGCAAGAAAAACAAAAACTCAGAAGGAGATAAGAAAGAGATAAAGAAGGTTATCTCTTGGTATATGGAGATCCGAAGAGTGCTGATGTATGTCGTTCAAGCACTGACTTCTTGAAGACTTCGACCTTGATTCCAAAGGGGGAGATTGTTTGGGCTAAAATGTTGTAATAGTCGAAGAGTCAGTTTGGTTGTTACGAAGAATCTTGTGTCTTCGTATGTATGGGTCTTCGTATATATAGTTATTTTACTAAGGGATTATAAAGTCAAGACTTATCATTTAATCCTTAGTATTTTTGTTATGCTTTTGTTCTCCTATAAATAGGGGTATGTACTAGTGATCTAAGAGAGCACTTTACACACAGTTTTACAGTTTAGCCATTGTATTCTGTAAACTGAAAGGCATAATATGAGCTGAACAAAGATTCTATTTACTCTCGTGTTCATTGTTTAAATACTTTACTCAATTAATACTAGAATTACATTCAAACTTGATTCCAAATCTCTTCAATGACCTTCCACTAGGCCAGCTTTGTTGTCTTATATTGTCCCATGGCTCTCCAAAACAACTTTGGAAGGGTTGTAAGGTAATTCGTACTGTTTATCACTTTATCTAATTGACAAATGAAATCAAAGTTGATGATGAATTACAGACATGACTAATCCAGAGTATATATAGTATTGAAAAGCATGGACCTTTGTTCTGTGAATGTCCTTTGTCTAAATAACTATAAACTTTTCAAAATATAACTTGTTTATTGACATACTAGTCATTGTAATCCTTGGTATTTATGTAAAACCCATCCTCCATCTAAATATCATTTTGTCTTAACATAGATACAAATTTCTTTTTGTTTTTTCGAAAATAAATATTATGTTACTATTTAGGTGAGATTTCAATCTATTTTTCGGTTGATTAAAAGCCATTATATAAAATATTGATATAACTGATTTGGGTTTAAAGATCTTTTATTATCTTGTTTTTCTTAAGTGATTTATAGATATTTTATTAAACAATTGAACACTTCAGATGATCTCCATTTGCGGATGGAAGGAATTAACTGTGTTTGTCTGCATGTGTTTATGTCTGTCTATGTGCATGCCATTTTCCTCAAAATCTTGTCACCTAGCTTGATACATTTTTGACTTTTATTCAACAGTTGCTGCCAAGTTTGAAGTTATTGAAACTTTGCGGTTTGAAGAACCTAATCAAGACACCAAATTTTAATGGACTTTCAAATCTTGAAAGATTCATTCTTAAGACATGTGGTTGTTAAAAGAGATTGATCCATCGATTGGATACTTGGAAAATCTTGTTTTCTTATCTGTAGAAGGTTGTCCTAGTTTTGAGATGTTTCCACCCATTTGGGGAATAAAGCAACTCAAGACCCTTTCATTCCCAGAGCACCCCAAACTTGTTAAGTTTCCAAAGATACACCAACAAAAGATGGATAATTCACCACATCTTGATTTTGGAAAATAGTGGGAATGAAGTTGCATCCTACATAGAATCTTGTCCAAATTTATTTTTTGTTATTTGTTGGAAGAGTGGTTGCAGTAATCTTCCTGGTGTAGAATGTTGTGTAGAGGAGCCTTTTTTATGTCAGTTAGGGATTTTCCACAACTTGTAAGAACTCCGTTTCTTAAGGAAGTTGGATCTGAGGGAGTGCAATTTGGGAGATGAAACATAGGCTCTGTTGTTTTAGAGTTGCTAGACTTGCAAGAACTCAATCTAAGAGGAAATAAGTTTTCACGGTTAAGTTTTAATTGCTTGCAACTTCCTTGGCTCAAATAGATGTGTCATACTGCTTTGACCTTGTACAAATGTCTGATCTGCCATCAAGTATAGTTGTTAAGGCGGTTCATTGTATGTCACTTGAAATGTTTGGAGATATTTCAAACTGTAAATGGTTGTGGAAAGTCTTACTTCAGGGAAAGAACAGAGTAGGTCAACTTGTTGGTGAGATATTTCTAGACTCCATGCTATAGGTTAATTTGGCTCTACTCTATGTACCTTTTGAATTTCAACTTTATCATATTAATTAACCCAAACATACAAATAAATGAATGTTGTAGAATATTCAAGTTAATATTAATCTAATATACAGTTGGTATATTAATGTAGGATATAAATTAGGATAATTGAATTAGAGTGATTTGATTTGATTTAGTTTTCCTTTTTCGATTGATCTAGTTTCCGTGTTTAGGCTTATCATTGTATATATACTGAGGTGATTATCTCATAGTAAAATATAAGAAACAATTATCTGTAAAACCACATGGTATCAGAGCTGTAAAACTACCAATTTTACTAAACCCTAAGCCCTTTATCCTCACGATGGAGACAAGAAATAAAGGTCCTGCAGCCAACCCAAAAAAATATTCTTCTGTTGTTAGTGACACAGCTCCTCTGTCTATTCACATCACAGTGCATAAATTAAATGGCAACAATTATTTGGAGTGGTCTCAGTCGGTAGAGCTTGTTGTAGATGGAAGAGGAAAGTTAGGGTATCTCACTGGAGATGTGAAGGCGCTAAAGGAAGGAGAGGAAGGGTACAATATCTGGAGATCTGAAAATTCCCTTGTCACAACATGGCTTCTCAATTCCATGGACAGCTCAATTTCCAAACCACATATGTTCATGAAGACATCCAAAGAGGTGTGGGATTCTGTTAAAGGGACCTACTCAGATCTGGAAAATTTCTCCCAAAATTTTGAATTAAAAACAAAACTTTGGCAGTCTAAGCAAGGCAATAGGGCCGTAACAAGCTACTACAATGAGATGGTAGCATCGTGGCAAGAGTTGGACCAGTGTTATGATGATAAGTGGGAGAATACGGATGACTACATTCGACATCAAAAGCATGAGGAGAATGATCGTGTGTTCATGTTTCTCGCAGGTGTTAACCGTGCTCTAGATGAAGTGAAAGGGAGAATTCTTGGACGATGTCCACTGCCATCGATTCGCGAAGTTTTTTTCTGAAGTTCGATTGGAGGAAAATCGTTGGAAGATCATGTACAACAATGAATCTACCGAGCAAGAAAATGAAGTTTCTGCACTTTTTGCTCGAGGAGGACCTGAAGGAGAGAAAAAAACCATGATGTGATTTTTGTAAAAAGCTATGGCATGCAAGGGAGACTTGCTGGAAGATTCATGAAAAAACACCGGGAGGAAAAAAGAAACCAGAGAAAGGCTATCAAGCCATAGCTCGAAGATTCTCATGTGTCTCAAGTCACCTCGGGACATCCAACTTTCACGAAGGATCAGATTGAGCATCTCCTGAAACTACGACAAACTACACACAAATCCACTGATCCTAATATCCCATCCTGCTCTTTTGTACGAGATGGTAACACAATTTCTATTGTTTCCTATTTTTGTTCTAAACCTCACATCACTTGGATCATTGATTCAGGTGCTAGTAACCATATGACTGGAAATTCTGGGTTATATTCAACATATAAACCTTATGCAAGAAATAGAAAAGTTAAAATTGCTGATGGATCCTTATCGGCAATTGTTGGTACCGGTGATATAGTAATTTCACCTTCTTTAACCTTACCTAAAGTATTGCATGTCCCAAACTTGTTAGGCAATCTTATATCTATTAGCAAATTGACCCGTGATCTAAATTGTCAAGCTAACTTTTATCCATCACATTGTCATTTTAAGGAACTGGAGTCGGGAAGGACGATTGGCAATGCTAAGGAACGTGAAGGACTCTACATTCTCGAATAGGGGATGAAGTCTAAGAATGAATGTCAAGAGAGTGCATGCCTACAAATCTCTACCAACCAAAGTAATAATGAGATATATTTGTTGCTTTTTTGCTTAGGACATCCTAGCTTTTATTATCTAAAAAAACTTTTTCCTGATTTATTCATCAATAAAAATCCTTCTTCTTTTCATTGTGAAATTTGTGCTTTGCCCAAGCATCATAAAAATCCATATCCTTCACATCCATATAAACAAAAAAAAAACCCTTTGCACTTATTCATAGTGATATATGGGGTGCATCTCGGGTATCTACTCTTTCGGGTAAAAGATGGTTTCTAACATTAATTGATGATCATACACGGGTGAGTTGGGTGTTTTTGTTAAAAGAAAAATCTGAAGTTGAAAATGTTTTTAAAAGGTTTTATCACATGGTTCAAACTCAATTTCAAACCCAAATTCAAATGGTTAGGAGTGAAAATGGGCGTGAGTATTTTACTAACACACTAACCAATTTTTTCGAAAAAAATGGGATAATTCATCAAAGATCTTGCACAGATACACCACCACAAAATGGCATAGCTGAAAGAAAAAATAGACACATACTTGAAGTCACCCGCGCACCCGCGCACTGATGTTTTCAACAAAAATTCCAAAATATCTTTGGGGTGATAGTGTTCTTCATGCTACTTATTTAATAAATTGAATGCCTTCAAAAATTTTAAAATCTAGAACACCAATTGATATTCTTCAAAAAGAATTTCCGCAATCTCGTGTTTTTCATTCTATGCCATTACATATTTTTGGATGTACTGTGTTTATAAAAAATCCTGACAGATCTGCAAGTAAGTTAGATCCAAAAGGAAAAAAATGTGTTTTTTTAGGGATAGCCCCAACCCAAAAAGGGTATAAATGTTTTGATCCTGTTTCTAAAAGAATATTTGTTACCATGGATACTGAATTTTTTGAATCAAAACCATTTTTTACTGCTCATCTTCAGGGGGAGAATAATCTGGAAGATGATATACTTTTCAAAGAATTATGATCTAAAAATACTCAAATTCAGAAAAAATTACCCAATAATAATGAGAATATGATTTTAGTACCAGAGGCTACTAGTTTAGAGCCTACTCTTTTAATACCCGAAAAACAACCAAATGTATCTCAAGAATTAACTGAGGATGGATATAGGAATCGGGAATGCACACAGTTTGAAAAAGTTTACACAAGGAAGTTTCCAAATCGGGGTGTAGAGTCTAATACTTCACCAGCAAGTCATGAATCTGAACCGACACCAGAATCTGAAAATGGTAAGCAAAGCTCTGACCTTGAACTTCCTATTGCCCTCCGAAAAGAAAAACGAACCTGTGCCAAATATCCAACCTCAGCCTATGTTTCATATTCAAAGCTTCTCCTACGTTCACTTCTTTTTCTATGAATGTATCATCTGTAGTTGTTCCAAGTAGTATTCAGCAGGCTCTATGTAATACCCTGTTTATTTATTTGATAAATAAATAAATTAATGAACGAATAGTAGCCCTAAAATAAATAATTATATATCAAGGTGTTGGTCTCAGGGAGCTATTGGTTACAATTTTAGAAGTCGGGGATTAAAAGTGTAAGTTCCGGACTAAGTTTATAATTATTTATGAAGATAGGGACCACTCGGTAAATTATTGGGACTTCATTTGAAAAGAATTGTAAGAGGAGGGGTTGTTTTCGTAAAATTCGGTCCTACTTTGTAATGTATTTAGATGGCAGGGGTTAAAAAGGTAAAATGTGGATTACATTTGAATAAAAGGGGCATGGAGGGACCAGAGTTGCCAAATTCGTTAAAAGTTTGAACGGGGTCACAGGACTTAAACCCGTGCCTTCCATTCCCGTTGGAGACTATTTCATTGAGCAACCCTAAATCTAATACACTTCTATAGCCGCCACCACGATATGAGAGTTCCCCCAGCCGCCGTTACATCCCAGGATCCGATCGCCACCTGTTGTCGTCCGCTACTCCGCTGTCGAGGTCGCAAATCGCCGGAGGAGCACCAGAATAGTCCAGCGCCGTGTTGCTCCGAGCCGCCGCTGTAGTCGTTGCCACTGCCTTGTGCAGTCGTCGATGAAGTCGGAACCGACGCCATCAACCGCCGTTTGCATTGTCAAGCCCGAACGTTACCGTCTCCGCCGCTGCACCGCTTCTGTGAAGAAGACGAAGTCAGCGCCCATCGCCACCTTCTGTCCAAGTAGACGTCGTGGTGAGTCACCGTTCTCGGTTGGAAGCGGGCCGACCTTCTATCGTCGACGGCCTTCGCGCGTAGCCGGAGAAGAACCGTCGTGACCGGTCGAGTTTGTTGTTGTTGGATTCTTCATTTCTGTTGCTGGCAAGCGGCTGTTCCTCTGTGAAGTCGCTGCCACCGTCGCCTAGCACCACACGATTCCGATGGGTGTGTTTTCTTTTCGTGTTCAGCTCATGAGTTCGCGTATTTTGGTGTTGCTGAACAAGGGAGGGTGCGTTTTTTTACCGGTAACCACCATGGTGGTTGCCACAGTGCACCACCGTATTTTGTATGTTTATTTTGTTTAGTGTGTGTGTTTATTTTGAGATTTATCATTGCAAAGTGTAAGTTACAAATTGGAATAATGAAAGGAAAAATCAAACCACCACCGACCGCCATGTCGGGTGGCGGTGTGCTTGCCTCGTTGAGTTCGATTCGTTTAGGGTGTTTGAAACTCTAATGGGCCCAAGGAAGCCCTAATGGGCCCAATAAGACTTAATGGGCTTAATAATATTCTAGTGGGTTTAATAGGCCCAATAAAGCCCTAATTGATCTAAAAGCCCAACAAATTAGTTAATGGGCTAGTATTGGGTTGGAAACCCTAATTAGGGTTTGGAAAACCCTAATGCCAATGAAACCCTAACTTTAAGAATTAATCGGGTCACACACACACGAGAATTATTTAATAACTTGAGATATTAAATAATAAACTTTGGCAAAGATTTAATCTAAGCGATAATGGACTTAATGGATTAAGTCCTTAATGGGTTAAGTAGGAAACTTAACCCTAATCATCATTTTATGTGAAACCCTAATTTCACTTGGGTTTATTGTTGGGCCTTGATGATTTGGGTTATTAAATGGACTATCCAAGATCAAGCAAATGGTCTAGAGTAATTTAATGGGCCTAGGGTAAGGCCCATGTAAGGGGCTTGGGTCCAATTTGGAAAATTGGGTCCTTAATGGGTTAAGTAGGAAACTTAACCCTAATCATCATTTTATGTGAAACCCTAATTTCACTTGGGTTTATTGTTGGGCCTTTCTATTGGGCCTTGATGATTTTGGTTATCAAATGGACTATCTAAGATCAAGCAAATGGTCTAGAGTAATTTAATGGGCCTAGGGTAAGGCCCATGTAAGGGGCTTGGGCCCAATTTGGAAAATTAGGCCATAAATGGGCCAATGTTTGGGCCTTAATGAGTATATGATGTTGGGCCTTAGAATGAGACCATGTATAGGCCTAGGCCTAATTTGGAAAATTGGGCCATATGTTGGGCTTTGATTCCTAATTGACTTTGGGCCTACGGATTGGGCCTTGGGCTTGAGTAAGCCAAACATGGGGTAATGTAATTATCCAAAGTAAGTGTTTATGGTTATGTAGTGGGACCCAATTATTAATTGGGTGATGTTTTGATATTGACAGATCGGGAATCTGTCATCCAGCAGCTGGGGTTGAGTCTGCGGGACTTTAGCAGTGTGGGATTGTGTCTACGGGACTTCAGCAGTGTGAGGTGAGTTACCTTCCAGTAGCGGTGGGTCTACGGCCACAATGCCGGCCCACCAGTAGGAGTTGTTGTTAGATGATTGTCTTTGTGATAATTGTCTATGTTTGCTACTACCTATTATGTTTATGTGCTAGCATGATATGATGTTATGTGATAGTGGTAGTAGGGGGGGTGAAATAGTCCCCACATACCGATCGACAGGACCGAAGGGGTAGGCCAACACCCAGATATGCTAGGCAGTATATGACTTATGTGTTTATGCTATGCTTTTATGTGGTAGTGTTAGGGGGTGAAATAGTCCCCACTTACCGGTCGACAGGACCGAAGGGATAGGCCAGCACCCAGATATGCTAGGCAGTAAGTATACGACTTATGTGTTTATGCTATGCTTTTATGTGGTAGTGTTAGGGGGTGAAATAGTCCTCGGTTACCGGTTGAAAGACACTGAAGGGGAGGCCAACACCCAGATATGCTAGGCAGTATCCGGTCGAGAGGACCGAAGGGGAGCCCAGCACCCAGATATGCTAGGCAGTATCCGGTCGAGAGGACCGAAGGGGAGCCCAGCACCCAGATATGTTAGGCAGTATCTGGTCGAGAGGACCGAAGGGGAGCCCAACACCCAGATATGCTAGGCAGTATCCGGTCAAGAGGACCGAAGGGGTAGGTCGGGCACCCAGATATGCCTGACAGTATATGTATGTTATATGATTGTGTGGTATGTGGTATGATGGGGGAACTCACTAAGCTTCGTGCTTACGGTTTTCAGTTTTGGTTTCAGGTACTTCGTGTTTAAAGGAAAGGAGTTGGCTTGATCGCAACGCATCACACTATGGTTTTCCGCACATGAGATCTTTGGGATTACACTCTGATATTGTTTTATGATAACATGTTTGATTATTTCCACTTTGGTTTTGACATGACATGATATTACAAATGTTTTATTACACTGTTGGTTTAATAATGACGTATTTAAAAATGAAAATTTTGGCCTGTATTTTTGGGACGTTACAAGTTGGTATCAGAGCCTTGGTTTGAGGGATTCGGACATACTCTCGGGTGTGTCTGAACTCAAACTAAGAGCTTGGTATGAAAATTTTCAAAAGTAAAAGCATTTTCTAAGAAGGAGTTTGAAAAGAATCTGAAAAGAGAAAAGAACTTTGAGAAGAACAAAGTGTGTGATGCGTGCAATCAGCCGAGCTCAAGTAAATTTTCCCCAAGATACCCATACATGTTATGTTATGATCTGATATGATTATGAGAACTACATGCTAGATTAGGGCTAAGGATCTAGGAGGATGCCTTATATGCCTATTGTATGTGCTTGTAGACTTGCATGCTAGTACTGATCAGGTAGTGATAGGATAGCCTATTTAGGTTATACCTGATTGTGTGAGCCTTTGAATTGCATGTACAAATTCCTGATTAGAGGATAGAATGATCTGATTGGAATATGATGGTTAGATTTTCCATTGTCTGAATGCTGCTTGCTCTGTGCTTTGAGGGACCCTTAGTAATGTGAGCTAACTATTTAGTGAATATGCTAAGTCACATGGGACACAGGCTGGATAATCTCAGAGTGATAAATTTGACCCTATTGCACAGCTCTTGTTTGAGTCTAACCGTTCTAGGGATGAGTATTTTACTCGAAGGATTATCTGATCTCTGTTTCATGTGGCTATATTCATGAGGCAGCTAGTTGACATTACTGGGAATCTTTCAGCAACTGAGGATTGGGTGAGTTCGGGAACCTAGGAAAGCCTAGGATATGTTTCAGTGGGTTAATAGTGAGGCTCTGTTAGACTTGGGTTTACCAGTTGAGGAAGTGACATGGAGGATCCGGGAGGATTGCTGAGGAAAGTATGGATAGGTGTGGAAGGTAGTATTGGGCCCGTACTACTAAAAGCACAGGATCCATACTCGAATCAGTGAGAGTCTTGGAGAATCTAAGAAGCTTCAGGGGAGAGTTCGTGACCCAGTTTGGGGACAGAGGATGTCCCAGTTATTGCAGCTTAGTCATTGGCAAGAGAGCTAGCGAGCATAACAGGGTGTCAGACCTTGAAGGATATGATTTCCAAGAGTTGCATATGTGAGACCGATTTGGAGCACCCTGGAAAGAGAGGGTTATGCCAGGTGTGTATAGTAGAGGGTCCCGGGAAGAGACCCATGACTTCTTATCATCAGGTGAAAGGCCAGCAGAGCCGGAGACGGTGTAACGGGTACGAGAAAGTGCACGAGGGAGTTTGTCACTCCAAGGGTTTAGGCTGCTACAGGGTAGCGGGGTTGGTCATGTCAGCAGAAGGGGGTTCAGTATTCCTTCAGATGTTGTGGGTATGTCGTCTTCTATTGCTAATAAATGGATGAAGAGAATACGTATCACTTTGGAATTGTGATTGAGTTTGGATAAGTCAGATCTTGGGACGGTTTTCTGCTAGTGTTTGGGTTATCAAGGATCATATATGCCATCCTGCATGCCGAAAGGTCCTTGATGAACCCACAGAGGGACGCATCTTGCGGAGTGGGTTCCGTGCATACCGTTATCATTCCGGATCTTTATTGGGATCTATGCAAGAGTATTATTTAAAGGATACTCAGTCAGGGTTGGAGTGATAGTTCTCCAGTGAAGTCAACGTACAGGGGTTCTATCCTGGTTCAGGTATGGCCGGTAATTGTCTATGGGCGAACTTTGGAGTTCAAGGTACTACGGTTGCTAGGATAGGACTGGTAACAAGAAGAGGGTAGTGTCAGTTGTGTTGGATTAGTGTCTAAGTCCATAACTATTTTGGTATGTACTTGACCCGATGGTGCATGGTCCTTTTGGGTTGCCTTCACCAAAGCAACTTGATAGGATGAATTATGGAGAGAAAGGATTAAATATGATTTATTAATATATTATGGGAATAATATACTAAAGGAGAAATCATATTGTTTAATTAATATTAGTCAATAACTAATTGGTAATTAGTTTTGTGACTAAAAGAGATTAATTAAACTTAAGGGATTGGAATTGTAATTATAAGATAATTGCAATTTGGGTCATGGATTGTCTTAAATCAAGAGGTGGACGAATTCTTATGGGAAGCCCATAAGGAAATCGTCCAAGGGCTTGATTAAAGGAGTCTATGGGTTGCTTAGGGCTTAAGCAACCAAATTAGGGTTTCCTTGTTAGATAACCCTAATAGCCTCACTATATATAGAACCCTTAAGGCTCAAAAACGTGGGGGAACTTCTTTTCTAGGGTTAGAACACGATTTTGGCAACCTCCATCCTCTCTCCTCTTCATCCTCTTGCTTATGGTGTTTGTGAGCCGTTAGAGGAGTGACACTTGTGACTCTAAGCCTTCCAAAGTAAATTCAAGGAGGAATTGGGATTGTTATTGCTACATAACAATCAAGGTAACATTATAAACCTATTCTAATATCTAATATGATTACTTGTATGCTAGAATTAGGGTTTATAGTCTTGGATTCAAAGCATGTACAATAAAGAAACCTAGATCCAAGCATTAGGGTTTGTATGAGCACATAGGATGTCTTATGACCAAAACCCATCAGTGGTATCAGAGCCTAGACTGGTTTCTATTGTATTGATGCTTGATATGTATGAAAAATTCGATTTTTGGGTTTCTGGAGGCTGGACTCGCCGAGTCCATAGCTGAACTCGCTGAGTCCATGCAGACTCGACGAGTCCAAGCCTGACTCGACGAGTCAACTCGTCAGATGGGGCTATCTTCGGGATTTCTTGCTGTTTTTGCTTATGGATAGTTACCTTATCATATTAGATCAATATAAATCCGATTTTATGATATATTTGACTATATTCTTGATCTAATTGAAGATATTTATCAATTAATAAGATAAGTGTTTCCTTATAAGATAATTGATTAATTATTTTGACTAAATTGATAAATTGTTTTGCAAGTAATCATTAAACAAATCAAATATGGATAATCATGTGATTAAATGTTAATTTAAATTATTTGTTATTTGATCCGTGTTGTTATGAAAAGTTTCATATTTTGCCCTTTAGATTTTATAGTTTAAATTTGAACCCAAAAGTTTTGTTGTTTTGAAATTTAAATAGTTGAAACCCTAATGTCTTGAAAAAAGGTTTCAAAACTTGCCCTCAAGTTTTGGAATTTAAATTTTGATTAATAGTTTAATTTTGATGTATATTTAAATTCTAAACCCTAATGTGTTGAAATGTTTCAAAACTTGCCCTCAAGTTTTGGAATTTAAAAGTTGATTAAAAGTTTAATTAGGAATGTTAAATTCTAAAACTCTAGTATAGTTTTGAAAAAGTTCAAATCACACCCTTATGGTTTTATTAATTAATTAAGGTGTATAATTAAAAGAGGTTTAATAAATCCATAAAATTTTAGGTTTACAATTTAATTGAATTAAAAGTATAATTGTTAAATTAGACCACCTAGTATTTTGAAAGTATAAAATACACCCTATACTATATATAACATTAAAAGTCTAACATTATATATATGTATGAGCAAAAGTCAGTCTTACCGCTAGTAGGCCTCATTCACGAAGCTGGTCTATAAGGGGTGTTTAAGGAAATTGCCTATAAAATGGCGATTGAATGGGTATCCACTCTTACCCACCACACTCTTGACTAGTGGAGGGTCGTTAGCCGAACGGGTAGGATAGGACGAAACCTTCCATTATAAGTATAATGAATTATTAAAGTAACTAAATGTTTTCATAAAATTCCCAATCTTAGTTACTTAGGCAAAAGTGAATTGACGCAATTCCATGAAATTACACTTTGTGCCCTTGCGAAGACGTTAGTGGAGCGTGTGTGGTTTACCGACACACTAAATGATTCTAAGCAAAGGTAGCAAAGGGTGACTCAATGTTTGTCATAGTTTGGTGGAGCGTGTGTGGTTTACCGGCACATCGAATAGGTGACTGTAACATGTGAGGGCACCATGTAAGTTTGCATGGTTATTCACACCCACTTTGTGATCCTCGGCATCCCAGTCACAAACAAGAGGGGCATATCGTGATTTAAACATGCCATTGATAGTTCAATGAATCTCAAAGGATCTAGGAGTTTTCATAGATTTAAAACTTAAATTCTTTTTCGTTTTTCGTGGTGGAAATTAGTGAATCGTCATTCACTTACCTTCAAATATTCTGCAATTAGGGTTACGACATCCCTCTCCCGAGTTGTAGAATATTGTGTTGGGTCCTAGCCTTAGTATCTCATTTGGGTGATTTGCTAAGGACTCATTAAATCAACTAATTTGAATTCGTTTTCTCCCGTATTGTAGATGTCAAAGTTCGACAACTATGGTTTTCCCAAATCCCGTGGAACAAGCATTCCACATGAAGATGATATTCCACGATTCGATCGAGGAACAAGAGATCATACTTCATTTCCTCCTCCCCCTCAAATTATTCTCCCTAACCCACAAGTTCAAAGGCTTGAAAAGTTCAAGATCACTCAAGCCCTTTTGGCAAGTAAACATAAAGAAGGAAAGTCGGTGTGTGCACACGTCCTAGGGATGAAGTCACACATTGATAGGTTAAGAATGTTGGGATCCGTTGTCTGTGAGGAAATGGCTGTTGATTGGGTTCTTCAGTCACTTCCTAACTCATATAGTGAGCTCGTAAGAGAGTACTATATGATGAACCGCGACGTGACCCTTATAGATCTCACCTATATGCTTATTGCTACTGAATAAGCAATGGTTTGGCGCAATAGAAAAGCAAAGTTGATTGGTGAATGTGCCTTCAAGACCTCTATGGATATAGACAATGACAACGTAAGACATGCTATGATTGAAAAGTTTGATCATAAGAGAAAGGCAATGTTTGAAGTAGTTCCATGTCAAGTTCCAAAGGAGTCAATTTGCTTTTATTGCCAAGAGAAAGGGCATTGGAGACGAAGCTGCCCCATTTACCTAAGAGATCTAAGAGATGGGAGAGTCGAAACATATGGCTCTAATATAGGTAAAATCCATTAACTAACTCTTTTAAGCTTCTATTCTAGAATCTTAATACATAATGTGATAAGATTACAATTGATGTTTTGTAAGATCGAAGAAAAGAAAGGAAACTTAAAGGAAGAAGTGAGTAGAATCTAACCGTGAAGGAATGGATTTCGATCGCATTTCTCGAAGATTAGATTCTTAAGCTACTACTTAGAGTTAGAATTAGATTGCTAAGAAAGATGTATTAGCATAAGTTTTTCAATGAGTTGCATTGTAAGGACAAATTTTTCCGCATAAAATAAATTTTGATTTTTTATATTATCCTTGCAATGGCGTGTATGAAAAATTGATGTTAAAATGTTTCTATTATTAGAAATAATGGATATGGTTCTTATTATGTTATTTATGGAAAGTCGAGAATTTACCAAATAGGGAGAGTTTCTCATCGCCCAAGTTTCAATTGGACAGAAATTTGGAATCACGCAACTTGGTTGCACGATGAATGAGAAATTTCATATTTGGAAATTAGACTAATTCATTGACAAAGTGTCAAATGAAGGACTAGGAGATCAAGTACACAAAGTTGTGTGCTGATCAAGTTCAACATAAGAGTAACAAAGATATTCGTCATGATTTACTAAAAGCTTAGTAAATATGATTATACTTACAAGATTAAGTGTAATTCTGAATTGATTAAAGGGTTTAGATCAATAGCAAAAGGAATAAGAAGAATCAAGTAGGCAGAAAGATAAAAGTTTCTCCATTCTAAGAAGAAGGGAGAGTAGCTTTTATGCTTTATGATAGGTCTTAATGATTAAGAACCATATCTCAATTGATCCTCTAAGTGAGTCTTAGTACAATTGTATGTCTAAGAAGAGGAATCAAGAATTGAAGAAATGGTTAAATCAAGAAGTCAATCATACATCGTTCCAAAAACAAGTCTTAGAGTTAAGATTGTAAAATTGAGTGATAAGTATTAAGAAGGTTTGTAACATTCATCAAATGTGGAAAGTTGTGATGTCTTGGATAAGACAAAGACCAACTAGGACCAATTTATGAAGAGTTTTGATAAAAGCTACACTAACTATTGAATATTTGTTTGTCAAGAAATGTTTTGACAAGAGAATCTTATATGTCAAGGAGTCAGTGGGAGTCTTAATGGTCTTGAAAGGTTTCAAGAACAAATCAAATAGAGCTTATCGGTCATCACTAGCACACGAGATGAGGTTTACAACATATCGTGTTGACATTAATTTGTTTTTATGCCGTTCCAATTGAGTTAATTACGCATATGAGTCCTATGAGTTCTCATTTGAATGCATAAAAGGCTTGATCAATGGAAAGTACATTGATAAGAAAAGGTGAGCTGCTTAAATACTTGGAAGACGTGTGGGCAGCTGTGCTACTATAAGGCAAGAAATCAAGATTAAGAAAGTTCGATTCCATATGAGTTTGAATTTGTCGTAAACTTTAGTTTTGACAAATTCACATGGATAGGAACACATACACCGTTTAAATCTAAGTGTCATAAGATTTCTTCCTTCATGAAAAATGATTGTGAGGAAATGCTTTCACTAAGAGAGATTTTAAGAAGATAGTGATTGTAAAATTGCATTCTCGAATTCGATTATGGTTACGGTATCCCTTTCCATAATTTGAATTGTGAGGTTTGGCAATTGTTTACACACACATATGAACTATCTAAGGCAAATGTGTATAAGTTCACGAAGCCTTGATAAAAGATTATCAAAGCACTATGTATTAGAAACATGAACTTAAGAAATTCAATAAGCATTGTTTTTTTGGAAGTTAAGCTGTTTCTGAATACATGTCAAAGCTAGTGGGAGCATAAGTGTTATGTTTTATAGTAATAATCATGATAGTGGGAGCATAAAAGTTCTTATTGTATGATTATTATGGAACGTATTGCAAGTTGGCAATATTAATTATAGAAAACAAGAGTTATACCTTGCAAAGTCGTAAGGGTTGTAAAGTTGTTTTGCTATAATTAAGGGAGAGAATATTATGCTTCATTTCAAATCTAAAGGCTTAGGTTGTGGAATGTTAATAAAATTTAGTCAAAGGTACATAGTGTGTTCTTAAAATTTTGATTATGATTACGGCATTCCTCTTCATAATTCGAATTTTGAGAACATAGCAAATAAAACATTATGCGCCGTGACCCATATACTTCGGGTATAGGATCGATTGAAAATGTTTTAATGTTTGACCATTCTAAAATTTTCCAAATGTCTAGCGCATTTAGAGGGAAAAAGGACTAGAATCGGTTTTGACTAAAATAATTAAACAACTATCAAAGGACAATCCAAAGTTCGACGAGGATTGTTCGCTTGTGAGTAGTTGGAAGTATAGTATTGGAAATTATGGAAATGTTTCCATATTGGATGGACCATATCGACTTTATTATGAATAGATAAGATTCTATTAAGAATGAGTTGTCATATGGAAAATATGGAAGCGTGTCCATATTGGGAATGAATATTGAAAAATCTATGTCTAAGATTAGAAACTTTTATGCAAAAGGATGTTCAAAGGAAAGTACTTTGAGTGAGAGACATCATATCTAAGGAATTGTCTTGTAACAATCTCCGATATAGGACTTTGTAATATCATTGGCAATAGTCTTTGTGACTTTGGTGCAGTGACATTACAAAAGGACCATTACATAGAATGTTAGAATCTAGCATATTTTATAAGTAAAAGGAATTTGATATTCTCACACTTATGAAAAAGGATTTGGAGTTGTGAAATGAGAATGATTGGAAATGTGTTCAATGTGATCTATTTCACAAAGTAAGAACCATTGGTAAACATTGTGTGCATGCTAGGAGCATGGTACAAGTGTAATAATTCAAGTAAGAAGTTGATTACCCGAAACGACAAATAATGAGTAATCAATATGGTGATAAATAAAAGGTGTTTTATTTATGCTCAAAGGATTGAGGCCATATGGGATTAGTATTATTCTTGTGTTTCACTTTGCATGTTTTGACTTCCAGAATAATTGAATTTATTAAGAATAATCGAATTATTCGAACGGGCCACAGTCGTTCATATGTTGGAAGTAGATATGAATGAAGACTGTCGTGAATTGGTGTGTGGATTGTCTAAAAGAGTATTAGACATAAGCAAATGTTTGCTGCAACGTTCATGAGTGCTTATGAATATGATTTGAGCATTGGATTAAACCCACGCTCACTTGGATCACTCCATGAATTGTATCACGAGTGATTGGTGAGACGATAACATCTTATATTCTTGAAACCGAGATGTGTGAGTTGTATCTTGCAAATCGGTTGCACATTGATAATATGTAAACGCACTATTAACTTGGTGTTATAAAACATATTGTTGTGTGTGATTCGGTGAGTGAGTGCAAGCAAGCATTGTATCAAAGTTTATCCGTTCCTTTTATCCAAGGTAGGATGAAAGCGATATCTTTGGGCCCCTCGATGATTTAGTGATGACAAACGTAAATGCTCGGCCGAGCTAGGGCTAATTTGATTTGTTCAATTAGTCATTCGTCATAAATCGGGAATCGAGATATAGTACAAAGAGAATGATTTGAAATCATTTCTCATATGATATCTAGAATGGAGGAATATATGATCCCTTATCTAAGGACACACGTATCTGATAGGATCAGAGTTGACAACGGCTTTGGAAAGCTACGATTGCATATCAGGATCTGAAGTCATACGCATAATAGTTATTAGACTTATCCAAGTGGGAGACTGTTGGATTAGTGTCTAAGTCCATAACTATTTTGGTATGTACTTGACCCGATGGTGCATGGTCCTTTTGGGTTGCCTTCACCAAAGCAACTTGATAGGATGAATTATGGAGAGAAAGGATTAAATATGATTTATTAATATATTATGGGAATAATATACTAAAGGAGAAATCATATTGTTTAATTAATATTAGTCAATAACTAATTGGTAATTAGTTTTGTGACTAAAAGAGATTAATTAAACTTAAGGGATTGGAATTGTAATTATAAGATAATTGCAATTTGGGTCATGGATTGTCTTAAATCAAGAGGTGGACGAATTCTTATGGGAAGCCCATAAGGAAATCGTCCAAGGGCTTGATTAAAGGAGTCTATGGGTTGTTTAGGGCTTAAGCAACCAAATTAGGGTTTCCTTGTTAGATAACCCTAATAGCCTCACTATATATAGAACCCTTAAGGCTAAAAAACGTGGGGGAACTTCTTTTCTAGGGTTAGAACACGATTTTGGCAGCCTCCATCCTCTCTCCTCTTCATCCTCTTGCTTATGGTGTTTGTGAGCCGTTAGAGGAGTGACACTTGTGACTCTAAGCCTTCCAAAGTAAATTCAAGGAGGAATTGGGATTGTTATTGCTACATAACAATCAAGGTAACATTATAAACCTATTCTAATATCTAATATGATTACTTGTATGCTAGAATTAGGGTTTATAGTCTTGGATTCAAAGCATGTACAATAGAGAAACCTAGATCCAAGCATTAGGGTTTGTATGAGCACATAGGATGTCTTATGACCAAAACCCATCAAGTTGCAGGTGCTAGGCGCATAAGTGGTTGGTCATCGGATGTTCAAGAGAATTGTATTTTCGCATGGGCTATGTTCGGTTAGAGTTCAGTGGTACTGCAAGATTAGGAGTGGGAACGAGGATTCGTCAGCTAGAGCGAAGATTAAGGCCTTCAATTGATAGCATGTTAAATGGATTGAGGTGTCAGACTGGATCAGATTTAAAGAGTACTCATCGAGATTTCCGAGGATGGGAGATCTCCAGGGTTTAATAGGCGATTAAGCGCTAGCATCGGCAGGCACAGGATGTCATCAGTGGGATACTAGAAAGCGAGAAGGATTGGGAATCCTTCAATCTCATGTAATGTGAATACTTAGTCGAACCTAAGTGGGGGAGAGACTTTTTATAAAGTTCTCCAACTGTGAGTTCTGTCTGCACAAGGTGCAATCTCTTGACCACCTTGTCAACCAGAAGGGTATTCTAGTCGATCCGGCCAATATAGAGGTCGTGATTCAGTGGAAGATTCCGAGGTCTCCATCTGAGATTCGGAGTTTCCTGGGTCTAGCAGGTTATTACCGGAGATTTATACGAGACTTCCCCGAGATTGAGGTTCCTTTGATCCGACCTTCGTTGGGGGCCTGAGCAGCAGGCAACCTTCGAGACTCTCAGACATCGGTTGTGCGAGGAACTGATTCTCACCTTGCCAGAGGGTGTAGATGATTTCGTGGTTTGCTGTGACGCTTTGATCACGTGAATGGGTACGGTACTGATACAATGGGGTCATGTGATAACAGGTTTCGGGAACCAGATTTGAGTTCCGGTTAGGACTCAAGTTCAGTTCTATGTTAGGTCGAGTGCGTGTTTCGACCTAGTATGGAAAGTGTTGTAAGACTACGGGGGTAGCCGTAGCATTCACTAGCAGTCAGTTATCATGGGAAGTGTTGTAAGACTATGGGGGTAGCCGTAGCATTCACTAGCAGTCAGTTATCATGGGAAGTGTTGTAAGACTACGGGGGGTAGTCGTAGCATTCACTAGCAGCAGATCGTGTGAGGGGTGTTGTAAGTCTGCGGGTGTAGTCGTAGCATTCACCAGGTTGGCAGATAGTGTTAAGGTGTTGTGATTCTGACGGTGTAGTCGTAGTATTCACTAGGTTGGTAGATGACATGAGCGTGTTGTTAGAATGCGAAAGGAACAGTAGTACCCACCAATTCGGGTGTAGCAGTGAGGTTATGGGAATCCACGGATTAGATTTCAGAATTACTCAGAAGGATTAGATCAGGTTGAGCAAGTGATAGAACTGTAGGAGTGCCACTATAGTTATGGGATCCAGAAAGCATCGGAACGTATCAGGTTGCTTGTGATATAAGGCTACCATCGGTTAGGTAGCAATCACTTTTAGTCTTGGATTTGATGGTGATAGGATTTGACGTATGGATTCGATCGGTTAGATCAGAAAGCTGTTAGAGTCACAGTGGCATGATAACTAGTTGCAACTAGTTCCAATGGAGGATTTCGTTCAGAAGTCGTGTGAGGCGACTAAGTGGGAGTCCTTTGGCTCCGCAGCCGGGTCGAAACCCAATATTTCAGATGATTGGCGAGTGAATTGAGACCCAGGAGGTCTCGGTAGCTTGTGGGAAGCAACCATTTGGCAGCATACTATTTCAGGCAGTTCAGTGTTCAGGCAGTTTCAGCGTCTGGGCAGTGTTAGTATTGGTGTTTGGGGTTGCAAGTACTCACGGAATAGCTAGTTTATTGGGGAGTGACAAGTCACTTACAACAGGAGTACCTGGTCCTTGGCCAGGTACAAGTGATCTGCAGAGATAATTAGGTCTATGATCCTGTTTTATAATGGGAACCTCGAGTTACAAGAAATTGAGTAGCCGGTTGAAGGATAAAGTGGACTGGGTCCAACGATATTGATTCAGTATGAATGGTCTGCCAGGGATTCAGAACATCTCGAGACAGCAGATCCAGATCGAGTAAATGTTACCTTATCGCGAGAAATTCGTTCATCTACGGATTATAGGGCTTTACGAGGATTGGTCATGGCTACCCTAGGAAGGCTAGGGTGTGCCCAGGATTGTGACCATGTTACTAGAATGATTGGGTGTGTAAGGAATGGTAAGGAATGATTTTGAGGACGAAATCTAATTTACGTGGGGGAGAGTTGTAATACCCTGTTTATTTATTTGATAAATAAATAAATTAATGAACCAATAGTAGCCTAAAATAAATAATTATATAGCAAGGTGTTGGTCTCGGGGAGCTATAGGTCACAATTTTAGAAGTCAGCGATTAAAAGTGTAAGTTCCGGACTAAGTTTATAATTATTTATGAAGATAGGGACCACTCGGTAAATTATTGGGACTTCATTTGAAAAGAATTGTAAGAGGAGGGGTTGTTTTAGTAAAATTCGGTCCTACTTTGTAATGTATTTAGATGGAAAGGGTTAAAAAGGTAAAATGTGGATCACATTTGAATAAAAGGGGCATGGAGGGACCAGAGTTGCCAAATTCGTTAAAAGTTTGAATGGGGTCACGGGACTTAAACCCGTGCCATCCATTCCCGTTGGAGACTATTTCATTGAGCAACCCTAAATCTAATACACTTCTATAGCCGCCACCACGATATGAGAGTTCCCCCAGCCACCGTTGCATCCCAGGATCCGATCACCACCTGTTGCCGTCCGCTACTCCGCTGTCGAGGTCGCAAATCGCCGGAGGAGCACCAGAATAGTCCAGCGCCGTGTTGCTCCGAGCCGCCGCTGTAGTCGCTGCCGCTGCCTTGCGTAGTCGTCGATGAAGCCGAAACCGACGCCATCAGCCGCCGTTTGCATTGTCGAGCCCGAACGTTACCGTCTCTGCTGTTGCACCGCTTATGTGAAGAAGATGAAGTCAGCGCCCATCGCCACCTTCTGTCCAAGTAGACGTCGTGGTGAGCCGCCGTTCTCGGTTGAAAGCGGGCCGACCTTCTATAGTCGATGGCCATCGTGCGTAGCTGGAGAAGAACCGTCGTGACCGGTCGAGTTTGCTGTTGTTGGGTTCTTCATTTCTGTTGCCGGCATGCGGCTGTTCCTCCGTGAAGTCGCTGCCACCGTCGCCTAGCACCACATGATTCCGATGGGTGTGTTTCTTTTCGTGTTCAGCTCATGAGTTCGCGTATTTTGGTATTGCTGAACAAGGGAGGGTGCGTTTTTTGACCGGTAACCACCATGGCAGCCAACCATGGTGGCTGCCACCGTGCACCACCGTACTTTGTGTGTTTATTTTGTTTAGTGTGTGTGTTTATTTTGAGATTTATCATTGTAAAGTGTAAGTTACAAATTGAAATAATGAAAGGAAAAATCAAACCACCACCGGCCGCCGTGTCGGGTGGCGGTGTGCTTGCCTCGTTGAGTTCGATTCGTTTAGGGTGTTTGAAACCCTAATGGTCCCTAGGAAGCCCTAATGGGCCCAATAAGACTTAATGGGCTTAATAATATTCTAGTGGGCTTAATAGGCCCAATAAAGCCCTAATTGATCTAAAAGCCCAACAAATTAATTGATGGGCTAGTATTGGGTTGGAAACCCTAATTAGGGTTTAGAAAACCCTAATGCCAATGAAACCCTAACTTTAAGAATTAATCGGGTCACACACACACGAGAATTATTTAATAACTTGAGATATTAAATAATAAACTTTGGCAAAGATTAATCTAAGCGATAATGGACTTAATGGATTAAGTCCTTAATGGGTTAAGTAGGAAACTTAACCCTAATCATCATTTTATGTGAAACCCTAATTTCACTTGGGTTTATTTTTGGGCCTTTCTATTGGGCCTTGATGATTTGGGTTATTAAATGGACTATCCAAGATCAAGCAAATGGTCTAGAGTAATTTAATGGGCCTAGGGTAAGGCCCATGTAAGGGGCTTGGGCCCAATTTGGAAAATTGGGCCATAGATAGGCCAAGGTTTGGGTCTTAATGAGTATATGATGTTGGGCCTTAGAATGAGACCATGTATAGGCCTAGGCCCAATTTGGAAAATTGGGCCATATGTTGGGCTTTGATTCCTAATTGACTTTGGGCCTACGGACTGGGCCTTGGGCTTGAGTAAGCCAAACTTGGGGTAATGTAATTATCCAAAGTAAGTGTTTATGGTTATGTAGTGGGAACCAATTATTAATTGGGTGATGTTTTGATATTGATAGATCGGGAATCTGTCATCCAGCAGCTGGGGTTGAGTCTGCAGGACTTTAGCAGTGTGGGATTGTGTCTACGGGACTTCAGCAGTGTGAGGTGAGTTACCTTCCAGTAGCGGTGGGTCTACGGCCACAATGCCGGCCCACCAGTAGGAGTTGTTGTTAGATGATTGTCTTTGTGATAATTGTCTATGTTTGCTACTACCTGTTATGTTTATGTGCTAGCATGATATGATGTTATGTGATAGTGGTAGTAGGGGGTGAAATAGTCCCCACATACCGGTCGACAGGACCGAAGGGGTAGGCCAGCACCCAGATATGCTAGGCAGTATATGACTTATGTGTTTATGCTATGCTTTTATGTGGTAGTGTTAGGGGGTGAAATAGTCCCCACTTACCGGTCGACATGACCGAAGGGGTAGGCCAGCTCCCAGATATGCTAGGCAGTAAGTATATGACTTATGTGTTTATGCTATGCTTTTATGTGGTAGTGTTAGGGGGTGATATAGTCCCCGGTTACCGGTTGAAAGATACCGAATGGGAGGCCAGCACTCATATATGCTAGGCAGTATCCGGTCGAGAGGACCGAAGGGGAGCCCAGCACGCAGATATGCTAGGCAGTATCCGGTCGAGAGGACCGAAGGGGAGTCCAGCACCCAGATATGCTAGGCAGTATCCGGTCAAGAGGACCGAAGGGGTAGGTCGGGCACCCAGATATGCCTGACAGTATATGTATGTTATATGATTATGTGGTATGTGGTATGATGGGGGAACTCACTAAGCTTCGTGCTTACGGTTTTCAGTTTTGGTTTCAGGTACTTCGTGTTTAAAGGAAAGGAGCCGGCTTGATCGCAACGCATCACACTATGGTTTTCTGCACATGAGATCTTTGGGATTACACTCTGATATTGTTTTATGATAACATGTTTGATTATTTCCACTTTGGGTTTGACATGACATGATATTACAAATGTTTTATTACACTGTTGGTTTAATAATGACGTATTTAAAAATGAAATTTTTGGCCTGTATTTTTGGGACGTTACACTCTATCCAACCCGAATTGAAAAAGGCTATCTATGAGGAGATGCAAGCTCTCGAGAAGAATCAGACATGGAAAATTGAAGAGTTACCAAAAGGAAAACCTGTTGTTGGTTGTAAGTGGGTATTCACTTCGAAATTTAGAGTTGATGGTACCCTTGAACGCTACAAGGAAAGACTTGTAGCCAAGGGATTTACACAGACATACGATAGACTACAAGGAGACATTTTCTCCAGTTGCTAAACTTAAAACTGTGAGAATTTTGTTATCTGTTGCAACAAATCTCGACTGGAGTCTAAGACATTTTGATGTAAAAAATGCATTTCTCAATGGAAAACTAGAAGAAGAAGTATATATGAGACCTCCCCCAGGTTTTGAAGAAAAATTTCACTCCAACGTATGCAAACTACAAAAGGCATTATATGGTTTAAAGCAGTCGCCAAAGGCATGGTTTGATCGATTCACTTTGTTTGTAAAAGGGCAAAATTATTGTCAAGCTCAATCCGATCATACTCTCTTTACCAAGCTTTCAAAAGAAGGAAAGATAGCTATATTGATTGTTTATGTGGATGATATAATTCTCACCGGTGATTATCATGAAGAATTGGAAATTTTGAAAGAAAAGATGGCCAAAGAATTCGAAATGAAAGATTTGGGAGAATTACGATATTTTCTTGGTATGGAAGTTGCTAGGTCTAAAAAGGGTATTATCGTCTCTTAACGAAAATACATTCTAGACCTACTTAATGATACTTGGATGAGTGCTTGTAAGTCGGCCGATACTCCAATTGATCCAAATAAAAAACTTAGAGTTGTTAAAGATGGAACTCCAGTTAATGTGGAACAATATCAGAGATTAGTTGGAAGACTAATTTACTTGGCCCACACTAGGCATGATATTGCCTTTGCTGTGAGTCTTGTTAGTCAATTTATGCATTGTCCATATGAAGAATTACTTGGCACATATAGGATACTTAGATATTTAAAGAGTTGCCCAGGTAAGGGTTTACTTTTCAAGAAAAGTGATAGCATATATGTAGAATCATTTATAGATGCAGATTGGGGAGGGTCCTTCGATGGAAAATCAACTTCTGGATATTGTACATATGTTTGGGGGAATCTTGTGACTTGGAGGAGTAAAAATCTAAATGTTGTAGCAAGGAGTACTGCAGAAGCCGAGTTTAGATCCATGGCAAATGGAATTTGTGAGTTGTTATGGATAAAACGCGTTCTTGAAGACTTGAAGAAAGACATTAAGTTGCCTATGAAACTGTTCTGTGACAATAAGACAACAATTAGTATCTCACAAAATCCGGTACAACATAACCGAACAAAGCACATCGAGATTGATCAACATTTTATAAAAGAGAAGATGGAGGCAGCCAGGCAGGGCTTATTTGTATTCCATTTGTCACTTCAAAAGAACAAATTGCCAATATTCTAACAAAAGGATTGTTCAGACCTAGTTTTGAGTTTCTTGTAAGCAAGTTGGGCATGTATGATATTTATGCTACAACTTGAGGGGGAGTGTAGAATATTCAAGTTAATATTAATCTAATATACAGCTGGTATGTTAATTTAGGATATAAATTAGGATAATTGAATTAGAGTGATTTGATTTGATTTAGTTTTCCTTTTTTAGATTGATCTAGTTTCCATGTTTAGGCTTATCATTGTATATATATTGAGGTGATTATCTCATAGTAAAATATAATAAACAATTCTCTGTAAAACCACAAATTTTCATGGCAGGGGAATGCTAGCTATTGAAGATCATTTTATCAGTTTCTCTATTTCATAGCAGATTCCAAAGGGGTTCGTAGGTAGGTCCTTTAGGGGAAAAAGATTTACAAAGCATCTCCCACATGTTATGTACGATGCCGACACGTGTAGACTGCATCTTCCAAATGATTGGTGCAATGACTTTTGTGGGTTCTTAATACGTGTTGTTACCCTTTTTGGACATCTAAAAATAGATGTGATTTGGCAGGATTCTAATGAAGCCCCAGAGCCTGATTATGGTGGAGGGTTATGTACACAAGTGGGATATGTTTCCTTGAGTTTATTGAGGCAGACCACATCATTTAATCCATCATACAATATTATTTCATTTTCGATAAAAGGGCATTGGACTTCGTTTGCAGCTGAAATCGTTCCTATAGAAAAAGTAAAGATCATCTGGTGCAATTGCTAACTACAAAAGTTGCAACAGATTCCTCAAACTTTTGGCATGAGGAAAATGATCTTTATAAGGCATTTATGATCCATGATAATTCCATGTATTCTATCAATATTTTATGGCACACATACAGACATCTAACAAACCCATACATAGATATCTCGACTCCTTGTCAGTTTTTATAGTCCGAGTGACTTTGAACTTATGATTGTGATTACACTACAACATAAATCCAGAAAAAAATTGTAAAGGGAGGAGAATGAATGACCTGAAGATGAGTGCATATCATGGTGAGATCTCCTTCCAATTTGCCCTAGGTTTTGATACCCTAAAATACATCGAATATTGAGAGAGAATGCTTTCTATATGAACTTTAGCTAATTCATATGACTACACTTTGTATTTATACAAGAAAGGAAATCACCACCTCTATACCATGAGTCATGACAGGGTGTGACTCACATCAGAGCTCACAATCACCTGTAAATCACATCATAACATCATAAATGCCTCCAATTACCACAGTAATAGTCTAACACAACAAGGAAGAAAGCAGATGAAAGATCAAAAGTAGGTTATGTAATAGAAATAATCGAATTGTTATTGATGATGTCAAGGTCACCAACTAGAGGTGGTAGGTGGATTACATGATTGGTATGATGAGGGGGCCAACAGTAATTAATCACTACTAGAAATTAACATTAAATCACAAGGTAGACATGATGTATGGTGCCAACTTATTATCACATAATGATGTTATTGATCAGCTCTTTCAATGACTTGCATATCAGGTAAGATTAAAGAGATAATGAATACATTAAAGGTCTTCATCATGTTTTCCTAAGCTTGTTGAAAACATGAAGAAGCTAATTAAGGTTCCTTCTATGTGCCTTTCATCTTTCACCAACAAAATGATGAAGAGCCCATTTGTCTTTCTATTAAGTTGCACCTTATTTGTTGGTCAGTCTTGTTATCCGGCACATCGGATAGCCATTTCCAACCCATGAAGCTTGTCGTTCTACAATGAATTGTATCAGAGCTTGCAAAAAGAACTTTGGATGGGTTAAAAGATAAATCAAGTGTTTCTTTGATTACACAGTCTGACTAATTTATGTTGTATTTTATTTGTAGATATCAGTAAAACTGCTTATTCTGGCATGGAGTATTGGTCGTATTGAGCAACTTTAGTTTAGCTTTACAATCTATATTAGTTAATGTGCACAAAGCACCTGATAATCTGCTATTCAACCTGCTTATTCTCTCAACTTTCAGAACATTATCTAATTTTCGTCTTCCTGCACATTATTTCATGTAGCTCTGGAATATGCACGGAAAATGTCGATATATATGTTTCTAGCTTTGAATTAGTTTGGACATCTTTGGAGTGAAATAAAGATTTAAGTTGTTGGTTGTTCGAACAGGCCCTTGAAAAAACCCACACAACACACACTAGTCACGTATATATGTATGTGAAATCAACATATAAAATATAAAGGACTAAAAAGCACCCTATTATTCATATATATATATATATATATATATATATATATATATATATATATATAGGGTAAAGTGAATATACCTAACTCCAAAATACTACATTGGTTTGTATCATATTTACATTGTAATTGCCTAAGGTTCTTAAACTTCAACCCCATAACTTGATTACTTCTAAAATCTTTGGACTTTCACCAATAACTTTCTTTTACATCGCGTCTTTCTATCGAATACCACCTGATGGACTTCATATCCTACCGCTACAAATGAAAGGATATAGGAGAAATATAATGATGAATTTCCAAATTTTTTTGAAGTAAATCAAGTTTAAGGATGAAGTTTAAGAACCTTGGATGATTTCAATGAAAATTTAATGCAAAATGACGTAGTCTGATGAGGTTAGGTACCTAAGCTTATATAAGGTTGTTAGGTATATTCACTTTACCCACATATATATATATATATATATATATATATATATATATATATATATATATATATATTCCTAATGCCCATGTGAATTCACAGATTCACAAACCATGCTACTTTCTTCCAAAAACCCGTACAACTCCTTGGAATCAGGTCAAAGCAAATACCAATTCAACTAATAAATATTATCTATAACATAAAACATAAAACAATAATAATTATTAAATCTAAAGTTTCAACCATGCAAGTGAGCTATGACTAACGAGCCGATTAACCCAACAATCACCCCCTTAATCGGTTTTTTCATACCATTCACTAACAACAATGTTGAATCCCTGTCTTCTAGAACTATCCCAACTTCTCCCGGACACCCGACCTCCACCTCGGTCACATCCAAAGTCCTTCATACAATCCCGACTTTTCCCGGATATCCAACCTTCACCTCGGTCACATCCAAAGTCCTCCATACCCAGCTGTTGTTTGTCACCACACATAATCCGTTTTCACCAACACTTCTATGAAACGAGAGCCTTCTTCCACCGATCAAGAAAACAAAACAACCCGCTTTTCCCGTCTTCTTTCACCTGCAAAACGAAACAAACCCAAAGCCACCTGCTTTGATGGATCTTTTCCGTTCGTTTTCTCATGCATATCCGGTTACTCTCTCTATTTTCCAGTAACATACCCACAACCTACCGCCGGAAGCACCACCTTGTCGATATGTTTCTTTCCTTGTGACAACCCCAACCTTTTTCCGATCCAATACGTTCTTGGAGTCCTCTTCCACAGTCAAGAAAACAATCTCCTGGTTTTTCCGTTTTCCTTTTTCTGCAAACAAGCCAAACCAAAAACAACCCACATGTTTGCATGTCTTTTCGCTTCTAGTTAGGCTCCTTTTAACACCGAATAAACTGATCAAGGATGGACATTACACCTTTCTGGCTACTTACGTCACTTAAATGCAACCGGGTTGCCTACTACATCTACCGTGCAACAGAGGTCCCCTTTTCTTGAAACGACTCTCAAACCTGCCCTCTTCCCCTGTTCAACCAGGCTCTGATACCAAGTGTTGGAATAGGCCCTTGAAAAAACACACACTAGTCACGTATATATGTATGTGAAATCAACAGATAAAATATAGAGGACTAACAAACACCCTATTATTCATATCAATATATGCTATATATAGCTTCCTAATGCCCATGTGAATTCACAGATTCACATGAAACAAACCATGCTACTTTCTTCCAAAAGACCCATACAACTCCTTGGAATCAGGTCAAAGCAAATACCAATTCAACTACAAACTATTATCTATAACATAAAACATAAAACAATAATAATTATTAAATCTAAAGTTTCAACCATGCAAGTGAGATATGACTAACAAACCGATTAACCCAACATTGGCTTACTATTATTAATTCATGTTTTCCCAATGAAACTGCAACTTTATTAGTTGAACCTAACAACTTAATGAACAATTGAAACATTGAAGTCCTAAAAGAAGGAAAACCACTTATCTAGTCTCAACCACTTGTCTTGAACTTCCAGAGGATCGGTACAATGATTATTGTGGGTTCTTAATATGCATTGTTACCAACATGCCTTAACTGGAGATTGATACTATCATCAAGCAGGAGGTGGACGAAGGTCGTCTTGGTCTAGAGCTTTGATAGGACTCTAGTGAAGCACCAAAACATGGAAAATATGAAACAACAAGGGTACTTAGGATATATCTGATGGGTTTTAGCCATAAGAACATCCTATGTGCTCATGCAAACCCTAATGCTTGGATCTAGGTTTCTCTATTGTACATGCAATTCATCCAAGACTTTAAACCCTAGATCTAGCATACAATTAATCATATTAACTTATGAATGGAGTTTAGATCTTACCTTGATTGTTATGTAGCAATAACAATCTCAAATCCTCCTTGTAATGGCTTTAGAAAGCTTAGAGTCACAAATGTCACTCCTCTAATGGCTCACAAACACCAAGAGCAAGAGGATGAAGAATGATAAGAGAGGAAGCACCCAAAAACGTGTAGAAACCCTAAGGAATCACTTCACCACGTTTTTGGTGCTCTAGGGATCCTTAAATAGTGAGGCTATTAGGGTTATCTAACAAGGAAACTCTAATTTGACTGCTTAGGCCCTAAGCAACCCATGGACTCGATATCTAGAATAGAGGAATATATGATCCCTTATCTAAAGGACACGCGTATCTGGTAAGATCACACTTGACAGCGGTTTTTGAAAGCAATAATTGCAAATCAGGATCTGAAGTCATACGCATAATAGTTATTAGACTTATCCAAGAGGGAGACTATTGGATTAGTGTCTAAGTCTATAATTATTTTGGTATGTACTTGACCCGATGGTGCATGGTCCTTTTGGGTTGCCTTCACCAAAGCAACTTGATAGGATGAATTATGGAGAGAGAGGATTAATTATGATTTATTAATATATTATGAGAATAATATATTAAAGGAGAAATCATATTATTTAATTAATATTAGTCAAGAATTAATAAGAATTAATTTTGTGGCTAAAAGACATTAATTAAACTTAAGGGACTAGAACTGTCAATTGTGTGATAGTTGAATATTGGGCTAATGGACTCCATATTAGAGGGGTGGACGAATTCTATGGGGAAACCCATTAGAAATCGTCCAAGGCCTCTAAGTAGATATGAGACATGGATTTCAATCATTCTCTCTATACTGTTTCCCGATTTCCGATTTATGACGACTGACAACAGGCTACAATTTGAACACATCAAATTAGTCCTGGCTTGGCCAAGCGCTTAGGTGTCATCACTAAATCATCGAGGGGCCCACATATATCGCTTTCATCCTACTTTGGATAAAAGGAACGGATAAACTTTAAATCAATGCTTGCTTGCACACACTTACCAAATCACACACAACAATATGTTTTATAACACCAAGTTACTGGTGTGTTTACATATTATCAATGTGTAACCGACTCGCAAGATACAACTCACATATCTCGGTTTCAAGAATATAAGATGTTATCGTCTCACCAATCACTCGTGATAAAATCCATGAAGTGATCCAAGTGAGCGTGGGTTTAATCCAATGCTCAAATCATATTCATAAGCACTCATGAACGTTGCAGCAAACATTTGCTTATGTCTAATACACTTTAGACAATCCACACACCAATTCATGACAGTCTTCATTCATACCTACTTCCAACATATGAACGATTGTGGTCCATTCGAATAATTTGATTGTTCTGAACCAATTTAACTATTCAGGAAGTCAAAACATGCAAAGTGAAACACAATAATAATACTAATCCCATATGGCCCCAAACTCTTGGTATAAATAAAACATTTTATTTAATCACCATATTGATTACTCATTATTTGTTGTTTCGGGTAATCAACTTCTTACTTGAATTGTTACTACACTTGTCCCATGCTCTTAGCATGCACACAATGTTTACCTATGGTCCTTACTTTGTGAAATAGATCAAATGAACACATTTCCAATCATACTCATTTCACAATTCCCAATCCTTATCACAAGTGTAAGAATATCAAATTCTTGCCACTGCTAGATTCTAACATTTTTATGCAATGATCCTTTCGTAAAGTCACAGCTCAAAATCATCAAGACTTGGCCAATCTCTATTAGAAACAATTCTATAGATATGATGTCTCTCACTCAAAGTACATTCCTTTGAACATCCTTCTTGCATAAAAGTTTCTAATCTAGACATAGATTTTCAATATCCAACTCCTAATATGGAAACATTTCCATATTTTCCATATGACAACTCATTCTTAATAGAATATTATCTATTCATAATAATGTCGATATGGTCCATCCAATACCATACTTCCAACTATTCACAAGTGACCAATCCTCAGCGAGCTTTGGATCGTCCTTTGATAGTTATTTAATTATTTTAGTCAAAACCAATTCTTGTCCTTTTTCCCTCAAAATGCGCTAGACCTTTGGAAAATCTTAGAATTGTCAAATATTATAGCATTTGCAATCGATCCTATACCCGAAGCGTATGGGACACGATGCTTAATGTCTTACTTAAAGATCTGATACTTTATCAATCTTCTGTCATAATATTTTATGTACCATGTTCTCACAATTTCAAAATTTGAGAACACACTATGTATCCTTGACTAAATTTATTAACAGTCCACAACCTAAGCCTTTAGATTTGAAATGAAGCATAATATTCTCTCCCTTAATTATAGCAAAACAACTATTCAACCCTTACGACTTTGCAAAGTATAACTCTTGTTTTCTATGATTAATATTGCTAACTTGGAATACTTGTCTTAATAATCATACAAGCACAACATTTATGCTCCCACTAGCTTTGACATGTATTCATAAAACAGCTTAACTTCCAGAAAAAACAATACTTATTGAATTTCTTAAGTTCATATTTCTAATACCTAATGCTTTGATAATCTTTTATCTAAGCTTCTTAATCTCATACACCTTTGCCTTAGATAGCTCATATGTGTGTCTTAAACAATTCAGACTAATTGCCATATCTCATAATTCTAATTATGGAAAGGGATACTGTAACCATAATCAAATTTGAGAATACAATTTTCACAATCACTATCTTCTTAAAATCTCTCTTGGTGAAAGCATTTCCTCACAGTCATCTTCATGAAGGAGGGAATCTTATGACACTTAGATTTTAATGGTGTATGTGTTCCTATCCATGAGAATTTGTCCAAAACCAAAGTTTGCGACAAATCCAAACTCTTATGGACCGAACTTTCTCAATCTTGATCTCTTGCCTTATAGTAACACAAATGCCCACCATGTCTTCCTAGTAGTTAAGCAGCTCACCCTTTCTTATCAATGTACTTTTCATTGATCAAGATCCTTGCCTTTTATTCATTCAAATGAGAACTCATAGAACTCACATGCATAATTAACTCAATTGGAATGACACATAAATAAGATATTGTCAACACGATAGGTTGTAAACCTCAAGTCGTGTGCTAGTAATGATTGATAAGGTTTACTCTTGATTAGTTCTTGAAACTTTTCAAGACCATTAAGACTTCCACTGACTCCTTGACATAAAAGATTCTCTTGTCAATAAACATTTCTTGACAAACAAATATTCAAGAGTTAGTGTAGCTTTTATCAAGACAAAACACTTCACAAAATTGGTCTTAGTTGGTCTTTGTCTTATCTAAGACATCACAACTTTCCAATTTCAAATGTACAAGAATAAGAAAACCCTTTTTCAAATTCCACATTTGATGAATGTTATAAACCTTCTTAAGATTTGTCACTCAATGTCACAATCTTAACTCTAAGACTTGTTTTTGGAACGAAGTATGATTGACTTCTTGATTTAACCATTTCTTCAATTCTTGATTCCTCTTTTTAGACATACAATTGCACTAAGACTCACTTAGAGGATCAATTGAGATATGGTTCTTAATCATTAAGACCTATCATAAAACATAATAAAAGGTACTCTCCCTTCTTCTTAGAATAGAGAAACTTTTATCTTTCTGCCTACTTGATTCTTCTTATTCGTTCTGCTATTGATTTAAACTCTTTCAATCAATTCAGAATTACACTTAATCTTATAAGTATATCATATTTACTAAACCTTTAGTAAATCAAGACGAACATCTTTGTTACTCTTGTGGTGGACTTGACCAACACACAACTTTGTGTACTCGATCTCCTTGTCCTTCACTTGACACTTTGTCACCAAATTAGTCTAATTTCCAAATATGAAATTTCTCATCATGCAACCAAGTTGTATGATTCCAAGTTTCTATCCAATTTAAACTTGGGCGATGAGAAACTTTCCCTATTTGGTAAATTCTTGACCTTTCCAAAAATAACATAATTAAGAATCAAATCCATTATTGCTAATAATAGAAACATTCAAACATCAATTTTTCATACGCGCTATTGCAAGGATAAATAAATAATATAAAATCAAAATTTATTTTATTGCGGAAAAATTTGTCCTCACAATGCAATTCAACTGAAAAACTATGTTGTTACATATTCCTAAGCAATCTATTCTAACTCCAAGTAGTAGCTTAAGAAAAACCAATCTTCAAGCAATGCGATCGAAAACCATTTCTTCACGATTGGATTCCGCTCGCTTCTTTCCTTAAGCTTCCTCTCTTTTCTATGATCTTACAAAACACCAAATGTAATCTTATCACATCATGTATTAAGAATCTAGAATAGGAACTTAAAAGAGTTAGTTAATGGATTTTACCTAAAGTAGAGCCATACGTTTTGACTCTCCCATCTCTTAGATCTCTTAGGTAAATAGGGCAGCTTCGTCTCCAATGCCCCTTCTCTTGGCAATAAAAGCAAATTGACTCTTTTGGAACATCACATGGAACTACTTCAGACTTTGCCTTTCTCTTCTGATCAAACTCTTCGAACATGGCATGTCTTTCGTTGCCATTGCCTATATCCATAGAGGTCTAGAAGGCAGATTCACCAATCAACTTTGCTTTTCCAGTGCGCCAAATCATTGCTGATTCAGCAACAATAAGCATGTAAGTGAGATCTATAAGGGACACGTCATGGTTCATCATATAGTACTCTCTTACGAACTCACTATATGAGTTAGGAAGTGACTGAAGAACCCAATCAACAGCCAGCTCCTCACAGACAACAGATCCCAACATTCTTAACCTATCAATGTGTGACTTCGTCTTTAGGATGTGTGCACACACCAACTTTCCTTCTTCATGTTTACTTGCCAAAAGGGCTTGAGTGAGCTTGAACTTTTTCAAGCCTTCGAACTTGTGGGTTAGGGAGAATAATTGGAGGAGGTGGAGGAAGTGAAGCATGATCTGTTGTTCCCCGATCGAATCGTGGAATATCATCTTCATGTGAAAAGCTTGTTCCACGGGATTTGGGAAGACCATAGTTGTCATACTTTGACATCTACAAAACGGGAGAAAAAATTCAAGTTAGTTGATTGATTGAGTCCTTAATAAATCACCCAAATGAGATATTAAGGATAGGACCCAACACAATACTCTACAACCTAGAAAAGGGATGCCGTAATATAGTTGCAGAATATTTGAAGGTAAATGAATGACGATTCACTAATTTCCACCATGAAAAACGAAAAAGAAATTTAAGTTTTAAATCTATTGAAAATTCCTAGATCTTTTGAGATTCATTGAACATTTCAATGGCATGTTTAAATCTCGATATGCCCCTCTAGTTTGTGACTGGGATACCGAGGATCACAAAGCGGGTGTGAATAACCATGCAAACTTACATGGTGCCCCCACATGTTACAGTCACCTATTCGATGTGCCGGTTAACCACACACGCTCCACCGCACTATGACAAACATTGAGTCACCCTTTGCTACCATTGCTTAGAACCATTTAGTGTGTCGGTTAAGCACACACGCTCCACTAACGTCTTCGCAAGGGCACAAAGTGTAATTTCATGGAATTGCATCAATTCACTTTTGCCTAAAGTAACTAAGATTGGGAATTTTATGAAAGCATTTAGTTACTTTTGTACTTCATTATACTTATAATGGAAGGTTTCTGTCCTATCCTACCCGTTCGGCTAACGACCCTCCACTAGTCAAGAGTGCGGTTGGTAGGAGTGGATACCCATTCAATCGCCATTTTATAGGCAATTTCCTTAAACACCCCTTATAGACCAGCTTCGTGAATGAGGCCTACTAACTGTAAGACTGACTTTTACTCATACATATATATAATATTAGACTTTTAATGTTATATATAGTATAGGGTGTATTTTACACTTTTAAAATATTAGGTGGTCAAATTTAATAATTATACTTTTAATTTAATTAAATTGTAAACCAAAACTTTATGGATTTATTAAATCTCTTTTAATTATACACCTTAATTAATCAATAAAACCATAAGGGTGTGATTTGAACTTTTCAAAACAATATTAGGGTTTTAGAATTTAACATTTCTAAATTAAACTTTTAATCAACTTTTAAATTCCAAAACTTGAGGGCAAGTTTTGAAACATTTCAAAAACATTTGGGTTTCAACTATTTAAATTTCAAAACCAAAACTTTTGAGTTCAAATTTAAACTATAAAACCTAAAGGGGCAAAATTTAAACTTTTTCACAACACAAGGATAAAATAACAAATAATAGAAATTAAAGAATTAATTTTGTCTTTATCTATATTTGACCTAATTTCAATTTCTTGCAAGATAAGTTACCCAATTAATACAAATAATCAATCTTTAATCATATAAAGAAGTTATTATCTAATCAATTGGTAAATATCTTTTGTTTAATCAAGGATATACTCAAATATAAGATAAAATACGAATATTAAAGACCCAAAACAATTAAGGCAAGTATCCTCAAGCAAAACAACAATAAATCCCGAAACTGCCTCCTTCTGATGCTCGAACTCGCCGAGTTCCTCTATGGACTCGCCGAGTTGGAGCAACTCGCCGAGTCCACATTGGAACTCGCCGAGTTCATCAGGCAGGGAGCCAAAATATCGATTTTGAAGCTTGAACAAATAACCAAGGCATCAATACAATAGAAACCAATCAAGGCTCTGATACCATTGATGGGTTTTAGCCATAAGAACATCCTATTATTGGATTAGTGTCTAAGTCCATAACTATTTTGGTACGTACTTGACCTGATGGTGCATGGTCCTTTTGGGTTGCCTTCACCAAAGCAACTTGATAGGATGAATTATGGAGAGAAAGGATTAAATATGATTTATTAATATATTATGAGAATAATATATTAAAGGAGAAATCATATTGTTTAATTAATATTAGTCAAGAATTAATAAGAATTCAGTTTGTGACTAAAAGAGATTAATTAAACTTAAGGGACTGGAATTGTAATTATAAGATAATTGCAATTTGGGCTATGGATTGCCTTATATTAAGGAGTGGACGAATTCTATGGGGAAACCCATGAGAAATCGTCCAAAGCCTTTAAGGAAAGGAGTCCATGGGTTGCTTAGGGCTTAAGCATCCAAATTAGGGTTTCCTTGTTAAGATAACCCTAATAGCCTCACTATATATATATATATATATATATATATATATATATATATATATATATATATATATATATATCCCTTATGCCCCAAAAACGTGGCCAAGACTTCTTCTAGGGTTTCCACATGTTTTGGGCAGCCTCCTTCACCTCTCCTTCTCATCCTCTTGCTCTTGGTGTTTGTGAACCATTAGAGGAGTGACATTTGTGACTCTAAGATTTCTAAAGTCAATACAAGAAGGAATTGGGATTGTTATTTCTACATAACAATCAAGGTAATATCTTAAACCCATTCTCATGTTAATATGATTACTTGTGTGCTAGAATTAGGATTTATAGTCTTGGATAACTTGCATGTACAATAGAGAAACCTAGATCCAAGCATTAGGGTTTGTATGAGCACATAGGATGTTCTTATGACAAAAACCCATCACCTATGTGCTCATGCAAACCCTAATGCTTGGATCTAGGTTTCTCTATTGTACATGCAATTCATCCAAGACTTTAAACCTTAGATCTAGCATACAATTAATCATATTAACTTATGAATGGAGTTTAGATCTTACCTTGATTGTTATGTAGCAATAACAATCTCAAATCCTCCTTGTAATGGCTTTAGAAAGCTTAGAGTCACAAATGTCACTCCTCTAATGGCTCATAAACACCAAGAGCAAGAGGATGAAGAATGATAAGAGAGGAGGCACCAAAAAACGTGTAGAAACCCTAAGGAATCACTTCACCACGTTTTTGGTGCTCTAGGGATCCTTAAATAGTGAGGCTATTAGGGTTGTCTAACAAGGAAGCTCTAATTTGACTGCTTAGGCCCTAAGCAACCCATGGACTCCCTCCTTAGAGGCCTTGGACGATTTCTAATGGGTTTCCCCATAGAATTCGTCCACCCCTCTAATATGGAGTCCATTAGCCCAATATTCAACTATCACACAATTGACAGTTCTAGTCCCTTAAGTTTAATTAATGTCTTTTAGCCACAAAGTTAATTCTTATTAATTCTTGACTAATATTAATTAAACAATATGATTTCTCCTTTAATATATTATTCTCATAATATATTAATAAATCATAATTAATCCTCTCTCTCCATAATTCATCCTAGCAAGTTGCTTTGGTGAAGGCAACCCAAAAAGACCATGCACCATCGGGTCAAGTACATACCAAAATAGTTATGGACTTAGACACTAATCCAACAATATCTCATTTAATTCATTAAGTAGGCACACAATGTCGGTGGCTTTATCATACAATATGATTTCAATTTCCTTACCGACATAGATTGGTTGTATGCAGTCAAAAGGCCATCATTAGGTATAATATGATCTATATAAGAGGCGTATGTAGTCAATGTGGAATTTTTTCCTCTTATGTGTTGAGAGTGATACATATAAGGAATCTTACTAAAGTTGAACACCAAATGAGAATGATTGTGATCCATGTCTCATGTTTAACATGATGTTCGAAACAAAAGGATAACCGATACATCACCTAGTTACATCAATTGAAGCTTTGGGCTTATGGGAATTAAATGTTGTTGAATGGCACTTCGTCATGTGTTGTTGGGGTAAGTGAAATGTTGCTAAACATTCACCACTATGTATATCCTTGTACGATTCAATCTTGCGCAAGTGGGAGATTGTTGGTTCTATCTGCTCAAGATTGATAATAAAACAATATTGCTAATAACATATGACCCTATAGGGTCACACCAATAACAAGTAGACACTTGAATTAAAATTTTAGTATATGAGTTTGACTTATATTAAAATATTAGAACTCTTGAATTGTTATTACATGGTAATAATAATAATAATAATAAAATGCGATTCAGAAGAGTGTATAAATCATTATAAGTTTAGTACTTTTATTGTTTCATTATTAAATGATTCACTTTGTGTGAGATTTATTTATTTAATTTAAAGAGTTATATTAAATAAATAAAACTAACAAATATATGTATATATAGTTGAAAGTCTATAAAATATAAAAGCTAGGTTGATAAAATAGAAGACTTGGAGTATTAAAGAGGAGAGAGAATGAGTGTTTGACTAACTTTCCCTCCTATCTCTCATGATTTCATGTATAATCACTCCATACCACCTTTATGGGTGGTCCAATGCATGTAGAGACTTTTATATTAGTCATGGTTGACTCTTGCATGTGTGAGGTGATTAAAAGAGTGAAAGGCTTTCATTTTTCCTCATGCTTAAGCATGTAAATGAAATTTTTACTCTCACAAACTCTCTCATTCTCTCTATAAGTTGTTAGTTGATAAAAGAAGAGAATACACTCTATTGAACACCAAAAATTCTTTTTTGGGTGTTCAAACTCAAGAGGTTGTATTATCAAGAGTTGAACTAGCATTCATCTAGTGTTGGAGCTTGTTGGTGGACTTTCTCTAGAGGGATTCTACTTTGAGTTCTTGCCATCATCATCATCATCATCTTTCAACCTCCCGTGAGGACCAAAGGACAACAAATGTTATTAATCTTATCCTTCTATGGTTGTTGATCTAAATCTCACATGTTCATGTAATGTGATCTTTTGTCGGAATTTATATGTTCAAGTTTTGAAATGAAAAGTTTTCTGTTGCAAGCTTAAAGTTTTATGTCTCGAAACTTAATCTCGAACACCATGTTTCTATCATTTTAAATAATGTAAATTGTTAATATATTATTGAAAATGGAACCGACAAGTCCACTCCACCTTAATCCTTTTCTCGTTTCCGACACCACATTTGGGCACCATCTCCGACCATAAATCTAGTTCTCGATACCAACTCCGGTCATCATCTTTGACCATAGATCCAGTACCATATAAATCACCCCAAACTAAACACAAATCCAACCATAAATCTATGTAAAGTTCAACAATAAATCTAAAATACATCTAAAATTGAACTTGTACCTTAAATCCAACCATAAATCTATGTAAAGTTAAACAATAAATCTGAAATACATCTAAAATTGAACTTGTGCCTCAAATCCAAAAGCAAAATCGTTGAAACAAAAATCGCAGATACAAAAAATCCTAAATTCAATCTAGGGGGGGTGTTTGGCTTATCTTTTTTAGAGCCAAAAGTCATTTTGACAAAAGTTATCAAAAGACAACATTTCCTGACTTTTTCAAAATGTCAATTTTCCTTATATAAAAAATCAAAAAGTAACTTTTAAAATGGTTTTACCAAACATCTTTTGCATTCTATCTTTTCCAAAAAGAACTTTTGGCCCCTCAAAAGATAAGCCAAACACCCCCTAGGTGAATCGACACAAGAGAACATATTATGTCATTGAGACTCGATAGATTGATCAATAATTAGAAAATTTGTTACATACAGATTTGCGATTTAAAGGTTTAACAAAGGGCAACCACAATTCAACACTACTTCATCCAATCTTCTCCCTTTGGTTTTTTCATTTTGGTGGATCGGAGGGGTCTAACTTGAAGCTTCCAGTCGTTCCCCATCCTCCGCCCTTGGAATGATTCGACGTTAATTCAGTCTGACATTTTAAACCTTAGATTAAACATGTAGTGAAGAAATCGAAATCCAGAAATCATTGGTTGATTTGGTCGTCGGACGTCGGGTCTCCTGCAATAGGTTGCTTCTTCTTGTGGGATCCGCTGACACGGGTTTGAGGTGGGTTGTGGGTGTCATTGGTTAAGAGGAGAAGGGCGACAGATAATTGTTGGATGATTCGCTGATTCAGGGTAAAAGGGGGAAAATGATTGGAAGGAGGAGTGAGCAACACATTTCCCATGAACACCAGGCAACTGCGTGAAGGTTTTCATCGTCGGCGGTAGCGATTTCAGTGGCATTGTGGAGGTGGCACCGGAAAGAGAGGAGAAGGAGGAAGGGGGAACTGAGGTGTCACCGGTGGTTTAGGTTTCCCTTTCATTCTTCACAATATTAGAAAGACTAGGGGCCATATCTAATAAGAAATTTCTTTTAAAATTTTATTTAATAAGTTAATAAAACAACACAATGAAAATAATAGATATGGCTATATTGGTCATTTTGAGTCGCTAGGGACCAACATCGTAACAAAATCAAACTATAGGACGGTCCGAATTAAAAACTAAGTTAAGGACTAAAAATATAAATTAACTCAAACCACAGGGACCATTCATGTATTTTACTCTTTATTTTATGACCAAAAAATTTTAAAAAATTATTCAGAGAACAAAATTGTAATGTTCTCTTATTTATAATTACTTTTTTTTCCTACTCTTTCTAAAACTGAGAGGGTAGTCAACGATAGAAGAAAAGATACCGACCTACTCAAATTGATCCAAGTTCGAAAGAGAAATTAAGGAAGGAATTTTCCGAAATTGAAGTATAAGCTTGCAAACTGAAGAGCTTAGTGAGGGCGTCTGCTAAAAGTTTGGTGCTGCTGGGAATTTGAGGTATGTTCCCTAAACTGATAACTTGATGAACCACAAATTATCAATAAGAAAGAAATGGAAGCGCTTAGCTGTTAATGATGTTTTTATATAATTTATTAAGTAAATTTAATCAAACAGTGAAAAAAATGTCAATTCGGAATGTGAGAAATCGTATTATGACCTAATTTAGTCCAAAGCTGTGAAGCTTTTGAATTAGTGTAGTTAGATGATCAAATTAAGCAATTCGTGAAGTTAGTATGCTGTTGTGTATGTTATAAACGAATGGAATTTGGAAGTAAATGAGCCTAATGATATGTGTATGAGTTGTCGATACAAAAATAAAATATAATAGGCGGATTGGTCCGTTGTGCGCTGCTGTGTTTTTTGAGCAAATCCAAGTAAGCTTGGCACTATTTGAATTTGTGTTTCACTACGTTTAAGAACCAAATACTTGGGGAATTCAATAAAGATACTAAATTTTTTTATTCGGATACAAGTTATGGGTTTTAGCCGTAAAGCAAAAGGTCATAAAGGTAAGCTTTGTGAAGACCTTATGATGATTATACAATGGTAAATGAAGACGTTATGATGATTATGAGTGTGAATTTTGTACATGGTAGGCTTTTGAAAGTTGTAATGTAGTGACTTAGTGAAAAAATCTTGAAGGCTATAAGTGTCCTCTGTCCTAGGAGAGATAGATGTTGACATCAATCTATAAATATGAATATATCCCTTTCTATCCATAGAGAATGACTAAGTGGCAGCAATGATGTGTAAAATTATTGGAAGATCATGATTTTAAAGATGAAAGTGGGAGTGTGGGACCGTTTATATGAAATCCATACTTTTAGTAACTTTCCTGTAAATAGACATGTCTTGATGGGAAGTTTCTTGTTTTTTCATTAAGAAACACCTGGAATCATGTTTATAGATAGAGTCCGCTAAACTAAGAAATTAAGTAACATAATTTCGATTGACTTTCTGAGTGTACCCTGTGCATGAAATAGGAGAAGCTGTTCGTAAACAATGTAAATGCTGGGTGTGTAATGACATTATTATTGGTTTGTACCAAAGTGGTCAACTTTGTTCACACTATACTAGTGAATCATTGGATTTGAAATTTGAATGCAATACAAATGAATTGTTAACCAAGATATATACTCTAGGTAAAAGATGTAGTGTATATCATTATTTAATGTAAAAATCCCTGGGGTGTATTACTTTATTCCATATTTTATTGTATGGAACGGTAGGTCAGAGATGGTATTTATGTATTTGGTGAAATTTTGGGGTATAAGTTATCTGACAAATAGCATAGGTGATGCAATAAATTTGGTGTGAGAATGTACAATGTAAAAGTGTGGTGGTTAAATGTTGAAACTATGAAAATTGATTATAAAGATAAGGGAATTATATTTACTTTTCCATTATCTTCACTTTGTGGTTAACCAATCTAGAGACTTGAGAGAAGAGTCAAGTTGTAGAGGCAAAGCATCCACATACTCAAAATGATTCAAGTTGAAAGAAGATATTAAAGGAACAAATCCTATGGAAATTGAAGTATAAGCTTGCAAAGTAAAGATTTCAGAAAGGGATTATGCTAAAGTTTGGTGTTGTTGGGAAATTTTCACCCTGTCTTTTCAGAAAAATCTCAACATACAGCTATAAGCAAAATATTAGTATGTATAATGTAATTGTGTTAAAACCAACTGATATCACCTAAATTAGTGGTAACCGGTTACTCCAATTATGAGTTCTGACAAGGTTTTTCTATATGATAACAGGTTTTATTGGAAACTCACATCTGTCTGTATAAAGTTCATTTCATTGAGGTGCTCAAACCACATACTGGCAACATATCAACACATCAATGGCATCATCATCATCATCATCATCATCATTTTCCCCTTCCGCTCCGGTATTTTCTTCTAAATCATGGAAGTATGATGTATTTCTTAGCTTTAGAGGAGAGGATACCCGCAAGACCTTTGTAGATCATCTCTACACAGCTCTTGAACAACAAGGCATCTACACCTACAAGGACGATGAAACACTTCCTCGGGGTGAATCGATAGGTCCATCCCTTATGAATGCTATAGAAGAATCACAAATTGCTGTCATCATATTCTCTGAAAACTATGCAGATTCTTCATGGTGCTTACATGAACTTGCACATATCATGAAATGCAAGGATACCGGAAACCAAATCGTTTTGCCCATATTTTATAATGTGGATCCATCTGATGTGCGAAAACAAAAGAGAAAATATGGAGAAACATTTTCCAAACATGAGTTGGAGAACGAGAACAATGTTGAATCTTGGAGAAAAGCACTCATGGATGCAAGTAACATTTCTGGATGGGAATCCAAGCACATTGCCAATGGGTAATTTTCTTCATTGTTTTTGTGAAACACATGTATACTTGTATCTTAGAAGTTTTTATCTAAATGTTTTGATTATTCGATGATGTTGATGAACTAGATAATCACAGGCTCTACTAGATCAATTTATCATTTTGGTAAAGTTAAAAGATATGTATCAAGTCCTAGGATTATGAATAACCTTAAATTAAGTTTTGATGGACTTCGTTAAGTTCTGATTCTAATAGCATACTTGATGCCTCGCTTCAAGCCGCAACACATCCATCTTGCTTCACTTTTTGTTATATGAAACTATTTTCGATGTTTCCCGAGAAAATTGTTACAAACTACCTTTAAATTTAACTTTTCAACTTCTATTTAAAATATTAAATTTTAATGGTGATTATGATCCCTTATTTCTATTTCATGGAACATGAAAAACGTTACCTCTTTCGTCAATGTGAGCATGTGTTGATTATCCTTGTATGTCCAACGTGTAGGCATGAATCAAAGGTTATCAAAGAAATTGTTGACACAATTTCTCGTAGGCTGCATCTAGTAACTCAAAGTGCAAATGAAAACCTGGTTGGAATAGAGGCTCGCATGCAAGATCTGAAATCAAAGTTACAAATTGGCTCAGGTGGCGTGCGCATGATTGGAATATGGGGGGTCGGGGGTGGTGGTAAGACTACTCTTGTGTCTGCTATTTATGATGAAATCTCTAGCAAGTTTGATGGTTGCTGCTTTATAAAAAATATCCGGGAGGAATCAAGCAAAAATGGATCGGAAAAATTGCAAGAGAAAATCATTTTTGGTGTTTTGAAACAAAAGCAAGTGACAATAGAGAGAGTTGAGGAAGGAAGACAAATGATAAAGGATAGGTTGTGCCACAAAATGGTCTTGATTGTGCTAGATGATGTCAATCAGCTTGACCAACTAAAAGCGTTAGCTGGATCACATGATTGGTTTGGTGAAGGAAGTCGAATAATAATCACAACAAGAGATGTGCATTTATTAAATGCACACAGAGTAGATGTGATGCACAATATTCGCTTGCTAAACGATGATGAGTCTATTAAGCTCTTTTGCAAGCATGCATGCCGGGATTACAGATGGACGGAAGATTACGGGCAGCTTTCTAAAGAGGTTGTCTCTTATGCTGGTGGGCTTCCATTAGCACTTACAGTAATCGGTTCTTTCTTGTGTGACAAAAACATTCATGAGTGGAGGAGTACATTAGCCAGACTGAAAGACATCCCGGATGATAATATTTTGGAAGCGCTAAAAGTCAGCTTTGATGGACTTAAACCACTTGAGCAAGACTTGTTTCTTGATATAGCATGTTTTTTTAGGTGGGAGAAGAAAGATAGGGCAATGGAGATGCTTGATGCTTGTGGTTTTCATCCTGTTATAGGAGTGAAGGTGTTGATACAAAAGGCTCTCATAACTATTTCCAATGGAAGGTTTGATATGCATGATCTGGTGCAAGAAATGGGACACCACATCGTTAGAGGTGAACACCGCAAGAATCCTGAAAAACATAGTAGAGTTTGGAAGAGGGAAGATATTTTTAAGATATGTGTTATGGGTGCAACTGCGGTAATGGTTAAGCTAGCTTTGCATGATGTATTATTTATGTATAAACAAAAATTTTGAATCTATCCTGATACCATTTTGTTCTTCTATCACAGGAACTTGACAAGATCGAAGCAATAAAAATGGATTTTCGGTTTCACCCAACAAAAAAACAAGAACAAGATCTTCCTACGGTCTACTCTGCAAACATGAAGAACCTTCGGTATATGGATTCAAGAGGTGGTCAACTATCATTGTCTAATGACCTTCCACTAAGGCAGCTTTGCTGTCTTATATTGTGCGAAGGCTTGCAAAAACAACTTTGGGAGGGTTGTAAGGTAATTTGTATTGTTTATTACTTTATTTAATTAATAGATGAAAATGATAAGACCAGATTAACAACAGAATCAAAGATAACCTAATGCTTTGATTAATCAATAAAGGGGAGCCTGAATTTTGAGAATCAGGAAGTCTCCAAACAGAATGTAAACTGTGAAAAACTTGTCTAACCCTAATGGGGGCTTAACCCTCCTTATTTAAGCCTCCTACCTAAAGGATATGTCCTAAACAAAATTAAATACCATATAATTACTATAAATATTTTTAATTACGGAAAGTACTAAACAGCCCCTATTGATTTCTTCTTCGCCTCTGATACACCTTTGTCAACTTTGGTCGGTTCATATCAATAACCCCCTCCCCCCCTCTCTCTGAAATATCACCTTGTCCTCAAGGTAAGACTCGGGAAACTGTCGCTGAGCCGACTCTTTCTCTTCCCAAGTTGCTTTCTCCTCATGTAAGCCTTTCCACTGGACCAACCATTCCTCAACACCTCGCTGTATTCTGCTTCGCACCACCTTTTCTGGAACCAGCATCCCATCATCCGTGGCAGTCAATTCCTCGGGAAGGGTTGTGAGCACCTCTTGACTTCCGACAACCTTCTTAAGCTAGTAAACATGAAAAACCGGATGAATAGAAGCATTATCGGGAAGCTTTAACTTATACGCCACTTTGCCCACTCGAGTCAGAACCTGGAATGGCCCATAGAAACACGGAGCCAACTTCTCGTTTGTGCTTTTAGCTACCGTAACCTTCCGATATGGTCATAGTTTCAAGTAAACCAAGTCATCAGCCACGAATTCCACATCTCTTCTATTACCATCAGCATGAGTCTTCATAATCTACTGTGCCCGGAGCAGATACAACTTAATTTCCTTGAGAACTTCATCCCTTGCTTGTAGATATCTGTCCACCTCAAATGTGACAACAATATCAGAATCATATCGAATCAAATGCGGTGGATCTCGTCCATAAAGTAGCTTGAATGGGGCCATTCGAATAGAAGAGCGGTATGAAGTATTATACCAATACGCAACCCATATATGGTAGCCATTTCACCCATTCCTTTGGCTGAGTGGAAGAAAAACACCACAAGTATGTTTCCAAATTTCTATTGACGACTTATGTCTGGCCATCCGTTTGCGGATGGTACGCGGTCCTGCATTTTAGGGTTGTACCCGAGTCCTTAAATAGCTCCTTCAAAAAATGGTTGATGAACACCCCATGGTTAAATCTTCCTAGATCCGTTCTGGTAGCTTTAACGGTTGGAGCAACCCTGTCGGTGCCAAATGGGAGTACTTATTGCACTGAAATCTGGCACATTCAACCACCGGTTTTGCCACATCCCTCTTCATACCAATCTAATATAACTCCCTAGAAAGGCATTGGTACGTCTTTTACATGTCTTCATGACCACTACTTGCCCCGGCATGCGATTTGTGAAACACATGAGAGACCCAGATAGATGTTCGTGGAATCACCAGCTTACCCATATGCATACCCTTATACAACACATGCCCCTGTCATGCCTCCTGATCTCATACACATCCATGTCACCAGCAGCTGAATCAATTTTCGCCTGAATATCATAAATGTGCTGGTCAAGGCTCAATTTAGCCAGCAAGTTAGCATGGTTGCTAATCCGAGAAACCGTTAATGCCGACAAGGAAACTCCCTCTCCGCGTCTCTGGACAACGCATCAACAGCGCCATTCTCTCCCACAGGTCAATACAAGATTTTGAAATTGAACCCATATAACTTTGAATTCTAGCGTTGATGTTCCCCGGCCACCAAACCCTGGTCAAGCAAAAATTTCAAGCTCTTTTGATCGGTCAATACTGTAAATTGGCGTCCTAACAAATATGACCACCATTTTTGTACCGCCAGTACAATTGCCATTAACCCGCGCTCCTATACCGATTTGAGTTGGGCTTAGCTACCCAATACTCGGTTGAAATAAGCTACGGGTTGGCCTTCTTCTATTAGTACTGCCCTTACCCCTTGACCAGATGCGTTCATCTCCACTGTAAACTTTTTGGAGAAATCAGGCTAAAACGGGCACTTGAGTCATGGCTTGTTGTAATTAATGGAATGCATGGGTTCCTTCGTTACTCCCAACAAATTTATCCTTCTTTAAAAGATCTGTTAAGGCTCTTGCAAATTTTCTTTTGTATCATTGCACAAATTTTCTGTGATAACTGGTTAAACCCAAGAACCCACTAAGTTCTCGAAGAGTCTTGGGAATCGGCCACTCTAACATAGCCAAAATCTTATTCAGATGATCAGCCATGGCCCCATCCTTGGTCACGACGTGACTGAAATAATCCACCCTCCCATGGTCAAAAACACATTTTTCTTTCTGTTGAAAAACAACCTCTCGGTTTTAAGGCAGCCAAAAATGACTTTGAGGTGCTCCCCCGGTGTTCTTCCATTGTTTTGTTGTAAACCAAAATATCTTTGAAAAGACAAAGGGTAAAAAACCTTATTAATTAACGACTGGAATGTCGATGGAGCGTTTGTCAACCCGAAAGGCATTACAAGGAACTTGTAGTGTCCCTCGTGTGTGCGTAATGCCATTTTTGGAACATCTTGCGGTTTCATCCGAATCTAATGGTACCCTGATTTTAGATCATGTTTGTTGAAAACCGCTGCCCCGTGAAGTTCGTCCAATAGCTCGTCTATAATCGAGATCTAGAATTTGTCCAAAACTGCCAGGGCACGATAATCTACATAGAAGCATCACTGCTGTCTTTTTTTAACAAGTAAAAATGGATTGGAGAATGGGCTAGAGCTCAGCTGTATGATCTCCACTGTGATCATCACATCCACTAGTCGTACGTTCTTGCTTTTTTGTAATTGTGGGAACCGATAGGGTCGAACGTTAACGCTCTCAGTCCCGAGTTCATCGAGCGTGGGATGAACTTGGGATTGAGATTCGAACACTGAACTTCTAGAATAGTGATGGTCGGGTTCACCTCGCAATGTTACTCATTTTTTGGTTACCGTAACAGGTTATTGTTAATTCCTACCAATTCACTCTCTTATCGCCCAACGTATGCAACTACTTCATGCCAAATATGATATTGTTGCTGCCCAGTTCCAAGGGGGTAAAAGTCATTAACCAACTGGTATTCAAGTAGGGTTAATAGTTAATACCATACCCTTACATATTCCTCTATTGTGATCTCACTTCTCGTTCCCCATCATAACCCCCATCTTGCGAAGCCCTTTCACAGCTTAGCCTAGAAGCCCTATGATAATGTGCCCTTAGCACGGGCTAGAAGCTGCGCCCAGCCCTGCTGAAAGGCGTCATGGAAGACCGCCAGACCAAGCTACTCCCATTGCAGCCGCCAAAACGAAGTCTCGCGCCACGGGCGTCCCTCTAGAGCCGGACGCCCACATTGAAGGCTCAGCCCTCAGCGGGGGCCTTCCACTCCGTGACAAATCCAATGACTCCAAGCGACAAGGAGTATGCTCAGAGCTTTACTACCTTATTACCTGAACCAATCGTCAGCTCTGGCACAACAAGGAGCACGATTAATCAATCAAGGCACTAGATCCTATCGGAGCTGACGACCTTGTCCCATGTATTGGCCAGAGGTCCCAGCATAAAAGGTCTCCTCCGCCACCTTAAAGAGTAAGTCATTCTCTCTCAGCTCTAACCATACACTCTCAATTCAACCACTAACTTGACCGTTTTAGCATTTTTCCAAGAGCTCCTCCCTCAGAGAGAGAGAGAGAGAGAGAGAGAGAGAGAGAGAGAGAGAGAGAGAGAGAGAGAGAGAGATTGTTCTTCTCTGTTGTGACCTTGCAGGTCTCCCGGAATGACCAAGATTACTCTGTAACCGCCCAGAGCCACCGCTTCAGATTACCGGAGGACGTGGTCACATCACCCTACAATGTGTAATGACAAAAAAATTATGGGTGGCACCATTGTCAATGAGTACCACCTCCTCCTGATCACTAATCATACCACACGGCTTCATCGTATGGGGTGTCGTGAATCCCATTATCGAACTCGCCGACATTGAGACCATGTCCAAGTGCACATGCTCCTGCCTCTCGGGTTCCTCCTCTTCAACGTCGACCAGCAAAAGGGTTTTGTCAGGACAACGATGGCCAGATGCAAATTTTCCACCACAGCAGAAACAAAGGCCCTTGGCCTTAGTATCTGCAAACTCCGCGTTTGTCATTCTTTTAGAAGGGGCTCTAGTAGTTAGTTGCACCTGAGGTGTCCTTGAGGGCCTACGAACCATGTTGTCGTTCCCCACCCGTCGCAGAATGGTTACCCATTGCTCTTGACTTGCCCTTGTTTGGCCCCACATATTAACTCATTCGACTTTCATCTATCAACAAGGCCAACTTAATCGTTTGTCCAAGCCTTGTAGGTTGCATCATTTTAACCGGATTGTGCAAATCTGGCTTAAGTCCCTTAACGAAAGTACCCTCCGGCGAATGCCCCCTAGTTGAGCCGCCAACTGTTCAAATATCCCCATGTAATTTTGTGCCTATCCTCCTGTTTGATGGCTAAAAACTGCTCATATAGGTCACCCACTTAAGAAGTCTGAAAACGTTCCAATATCCTGAGTTTAAGCTCCTCCCAACTTTGAAATGGTGTCCCATGTTCATTCCAATGGTACCAAGCTGGTACCGGACCTTCTAGGCACAACACTACTGTCTGTAATCGCTCTCCTAATGTGGTTAGGCCCTGCATATCAAAAAACCCATGTTTTGAAAACCGGACCGGACCGGCCGGTTCGACCGGTTCAACCGGGAACCGGTCAGGTTACCGGTTTTCTCAAGCCTAAAAACCGTTTGTTTTCAAACCGGATAAAACCGTCCGGTTCACCAAAAAACCGGTTCAACCAGCCCGGTTCAACCAACGAAAAACCGGTTTTTATAAATTATAAGAAAAAAAAAAACTTAAACTTTCAAACGCCGGTTGATGGACCCAACGCATGGATCCGGCTGAACTAATTTGCATGACCCTTCTTTATATAAGCAAGTGGCTACCTTTGTTTTTACTTCCAACCGATGTGGGAAGTATAAGGATTACTTAATGTAAAACCTTTACTTCATACGTTTTATACTCCAAATAACTAATTTTTATTCTATTTATCTTTCGATGTGGGATACTATAGGATTGTCCCATTGTTTAACATAATCCTTTTCAAACCTCAAAGACTATGGATCATTATATATATATATATATATATATATATATATATATATATATACACCGGTTTTTACGGGTTTTAGGACCGGTCGGACCAGTTGAACCATCGGACCAGTAAGACGGCCGGTTCAATGTCCGGTCCGGTTTTCAAAACCTTGCAAAAAACCGTTCCGCCTTGTACACCCACCCATATACGTCGTTGCCTTCACAGTGGCCCCTTCCTTGCCCTTGGTTAGAGATTGGTGGCTGCCATGGTTGGTCCCATGTGATTGCTTCTTGGAAAGTGCTGATCTCAATCCCCCATCCATCACCGGTGTATGATTTAAACTTGCTATTGTTGGAACCGTCCCCAGGGTGAAGGGAGGTGGTCCAAGGAATCTTTGTTCATCGAACAGAAAGGAGGATGTGGCGTGTAAGAAGGTTGGGGTTGCGATTGCATGTGTGGTTGCATGATTGGTGGCTGTTGCCAACCCCTGGAGGCAGTTTTTAGCGGAATAGAAGCAGCCACCTTAGTGATTGTAACAATTGGAGGGGTCACCTGGGGAATTGGTTGCGTAGGCGGTGGTGGTGGTGGTTACGATGCCCTAAGTAGGAGGGCCATTATTTCTTAATTGCTTGTCTACTTTCCGATTCTGCCCTCATCTCCACCAATTCTTGATCCACCTTCTCGAACCGCTCCAGTGATTGTGTTTGAAAATCTACTAGATTCTTATCAAGAGTCGGATCCTTGTTGAGGTTTCAGGCGGCAGTATCAGATCGGGTGTCTGGTTTTCCCATGGTTCAAGTAAGAGGATAAATCCTAAACAAAATCAAATACCATATAATTACCATAAATATTTTAAATTACGAAAAGTACTAAACAGCCCCCGGAGAATGCTTCTTGCGCCTCTGATAGACTTTTGTCAACTTTGGTGGGTTCATATCAGAAAACAAAGTTGATGAATTACTGAAATGACTAATCCAGAGTAAATTTCAAGTATCTATAGTATTAAAAAGCTTGGACCTTTATTCTATGAATACCATTTGTCTTCATAACTATAAACTTTTCAAAAAACAAATTGTTTATTGACATATTAATTAGTCATTGTAGTACATGGTATTTATGTAAAGCCCATCCTCCAACAAGTTATCATCTCATATATTTATTTTTAGAACAGCCAACTCATACACCCATTACGTTACCTTTTGGGTTTAAAGATCTATTAGTCATTGTTGATTAAAGACCATTATAAAATATTGATAACACTGATTTGGGTTTAAAGATCTATTATTATCTTGTTTTTCTTATATGTTTTATAGATATTTTATTAAATAACTGAACACTTCAGTTGATTCAGTTGATTTCCATATGTGGATGGAAGGAACTAGTTTATGCGTGTGTGTGTGTGCCATTTTCCTTCAAATCTTGTCACGTTTTATACATTTTTGACTTGTTTGCACTTTTATTAAACAGTTGCTGCCAAATTTGAAGTTATTGAAACTTTGTGATATGAATAACCTAATCATGACACCAGATTTTATTGGACTTCCAAATCTTGAAAGGTTCATTCTTAATGGATGTGGGTATTTAGAAGAAATTCATCCATCGTTTGGATGCTTGGAAAAGCTTGTTTTCTTATCTATAGAATATTGTCCCAGTCTTGAGATGTTTCCACCGATTAGGGGAATAAAGAAACTTGATACCCTTTCATTCAAAGGACACCTCAAACTTGTTAAGTTTCCAAAGATCCAACAACAGAAAATGGAGAATTTACCACATCTTGATTTGGATAATAGTGGGAATGAAATTGCATCCTACATAGAATCTTGTCCAAAATTTTTTGTTAATTGTTGCAGCAATCTTCCTGGTGTAGAATGTTTATGTCGGTTAGGGTTTTTTAACAACTGGCAAGAACTCCGCTTCTTAAGGAAGTTGGATCTGCACTGGTTCAACTTGCGAGATAAAGACCTAGGCTCTAATGTTTTAGAGTTGCCCAACTTGCAACAGCTCGATCTAAGAGGAAATAAGTTTTCACGATTAAGTTTTAGTTGCTTCCGACTTCCTCGGCTCAAATGGCTCAACGTGTCATGGTGCCAAGGACTTGTAGAGTTGTCGGAGCTGCCATCAAGTATGGCCGTTGTCATAGCAGATTTTTGTGGCTCACTTGAAAGCATTGGAGATATTTCAAACTGTAAATGGTTGTGGAAAGTCTCACTTCGGGGGGACAAGAAAGTAGGTCCACTTGTTGGTGAGATATTACTAGACTCCATGCTCCAGGTTTGCCTCTACTCTACGTACCTTTTGAATTTCGATCTTTATCATATATTTATCAAAACATACAAATACATGAATGTGTTTTTATGGCAGGGAAATGCTATTGAAGATCATTTTATCAATGTTGTTCTTGAACAGCAGATTCCAAAGGGGTTTGTAGGTAGGTTCTTTAGGGGAAAAACATTTACAAAGCGTCACCCACATGTTAAATGGGACCTATATACCCAGCATATTCAATCTCATGATGACACGTTTATACTGCATCTTCCAGATGATTGGTGCAATGACTTTTGTGGGTTCTTAATACGTATTGTTACCCAGGACCTAACAATGTGGATGGATATAAGCATCAAGCAGGATCCAGATGAAGAAGATTCTCGGTTTGAGATTTGGCAGGAATCCAATGAGGTACCAGAGCCTGAATATGGTGGAGATGTTAGGACACACGTGGGATATGTTTCCTTTAGTTCATTGAGGCAGACCACATCATTGAGTCCATCATACAATATCATTTCATTTTCCATAAAGGGGTATTGGACTTCATTTGCAGCTGAGCTCGTTCCTAGAAAAAGTAAAGATGATCCGGTGCAAACAAGAAAATTTGCAACAGATTGCTCAGAATTTTGGGATGAGGCAAATGATGCATCTAAGGAATTTATGATCCAAGATAATTCTAAGTCTTCTATCAATATTATATGGAAATAAAACATCTATCAGATCCATACACCCATATATCTCTCAACTCTTTGCCGGTTCATATAGTCTGCACTCTGAATTTATGAATGCGATTACACTGCGCATCATACATTGAAAAACAGATTGCAAAGGTGATTGCATATCAAGGTAAAAACTCCTGATTTGATCCTAGGTTTTGATACTGTAAGATACATCGAGTATTGAAAGAGAATGCTTGGTATATAAGCTTTAGCTAATTCATATGACTACACTTTGTATTTATACAGCAAAGGAAAGCACCACCTCTATATCATGACAGGGTGTGACTCACAGCAGAGCGAACAATCACCTGTAAGGCACATCATATATAACTGCCTCCAACTACCACGATATTATAGTCTAACATAACACATCAAGGGAGCAAGAAGATGCAAGATCAGAAGTAGGTTTATGTAATAGAAATACTCTAATTGTTCTCAATGATGTCTATGACCTTGACCAGCTAAAGGTGCTAGGTGGATTACATGATTGATGTGATCTATGGTGTCAGTTTATTATCACATAATGAGGCTAATGCTCTTTCATAGACATGCGTATTATCAAAATTCCAACTCAACCCTTGCATCATTTTATTTCTTTGTTGCAGGCAAATGACAAGATTAAAGAGATAATACATCAAAGGACTTCATCACTTTTTCCTAAGCTTGTCAAAAACATGAAGAAGCCAAGGTTCCTTCTATTTACCATGTTTTGGTAAATAATTTACAAACTACATTGTTTTGGTAAATACTTTTTACAACTACTGCTATTTAGTTAAAAACTCCAAGATGAGAAGTAGGTTATGTAATAATAGAAATACTGTAATTTATTTCAATGATGTCAATGACCTTGACCAAATAGAGGTGCTCGGTGGATTACATGATTGGTTTGATGAAGTGCCCCACATAATGAAGCTGTTCAGCACTATCGTAGACATGCATATCAGCCTATCATATATATTCTAACTCAACCCTTGCATCATTTTATTTGTTTATTGCAGGCAAATGACATGATTAAAGAGATAATAAATACATCAAAGGTCTTCATCATGTATTCCCAAGCTTGTTAAAAACAAGAAGCTAAGGTTCCTTCTATGTGCCTTTCTTCTTTCACCAACAATGTTGAAGGGCCCAATTGTCTTTCTCATAAGTTGCACCTTATTTGTTGGTCGTATCTCGTGTGTTATCCTGCAAATCCGATAGTCAGTTTCCAACCCATGTAGCTTGTTGTTCTACAATCGTACGAGAGCTTGCAAAAAAGAGCTTTGGAGGGGTTGTAAGATAAATCAAATGTTTCTTTAATTAACATATAAAAACTTTGGATCCTGTGTAAAAAGTCTGACTAATTTATTCTGTAATTTGTTTTTAGATATATTGGTAAAACTGTTTGTTGTGGCTTTGAGTATTGGTCTTATCGAGCAACTTTAGTGTAGCTTTACAATCTATATAAGTTAATGTGCACAAAGCACCTGATAATCTGATATGAAACCTGCTTATTTCCTCAACTTCAGAACATTATTTCATCTTTGTCTTCCTGCACATCATTCGGACAGCTCTGGAATATGCAATGAAAATGTTGATGTATATGTTTTTAGCTTTGAATTAGTTTAGACATCTTTGGAGTGCAACAAAGATTTAAGCTATTGGGTTATTGTTATTAATAATGATTTCGAAATGAAACTATAACTTTATTAATTGAACCCAACATCTCAATATACGATGAGTAATTATATAAACCCAAACATATGAATCATAAGTGTGTTGTTTTCCATGGCAGGATAATGCTATTGAAGATTACTTTTTCAGTCTTGCAATTGAAGATATGAATCCAGGGAGGCTTTTTGGTAGATTGTTGTTTAGGGTTGGAACATTTACACTTCATCTACCACAATGACTTTTTCTGTGTTGTTCTCTAATAATAAAGTCATCAAGCAGGAGGTAGATGAAGGTTCTCTATTTGAGCTTTCACATGAGTCTAGTGTAGCAGTGGAGCCTTAATATGGTGGAACGACATGTGTAGGATATGTTTCCTTTGGTTCATTGAGGAACACCACATTTTCGAATTCATCATACACTATGATATATATAATAACAAATGTTACAGTTTTGGTACCCCGAGAACTACAAACATACAATACAATACATATAATAATTTTTTGTTTCCTAGTCTAATAGAAACTTTGTTAGTTGTTACTACCTTGATATTTTCCTTACAAAACCTGTACTATTTTCAATCAAACTTGAGATAAAGAGCACGGAAAATTCTTACTGTTTGAACATCACTGATATATCCCGAGCTGGATCAAATAATGCCATTAGAGGATCCCACTTCAGCATAGAACATATTTTGCACTGGCATACAATTAAAAAGCTCAAAATAAACTTTTAATTTTCAAACTAATTTCGGGGACCAATTATAGGCAGTTTTTCGACTTTTAATCCAATTATTCTTTCCATAGCATTTCATTTTTTTCTGGAATAAATGGCAATCAAGTTTCAGGATTGTGAATTGGAAAAGTAGGATCTCATATATTTTACTAGGAATCAGCAGAATATCAATGCCAACTAGATTGCTATCAACTTAAGTAACTAAATTAAGATAAAGAAGGATAAACAAATAGATCAAAATGGGTTCAAAACATATAAAATTCATTCAATCAGCTTCAACATAAAAGGCTAAAAGCCACAATAACTAGATTGGAGTTTCTTCATCCAGTAAAACTACAAGGGAGAATGACATTTTTTTCTGATAATTTGGGCTAATGAATAGGAAGGGAATCCCTACTTTTCTGTTTGCTGCTCAATATACATCTTTTTTGGAATCTTCTGGTACTATATGAACTAAAACACTAACACAGCCTAATAAGTCAGTAACTCATTGATAATGATATTAATTAGTATGTGAACTGTAAACATATACAGATCAGACTTTGGATTATGTAAAAGGTAAACCATATTGGAATTGGAAAATATAGCGGCCTAATTGCCTTATTGGTCCCTTTAATGGGAAAATCACAGATAAATTTGGGTATCATATATTCAACAGGACAACAGCATATCTAAACAGAGATCTCGAATCAAAGACAATTTGCATAATTGGTTCCTTTGATGGGAAAAACCGAAGAAGCCAGATGCATAAAGTAGCAGATTGATGATGTTAAAATCAGGGCCGATTCCTCTATTCAACAGAAAACAGGAAAACAGCATAAGATGAAATCAAAAACAGATAAATGGCGAACAATTGCATTGACAGAGAATGGGAGAACGAGTGTGATGATATGGAAAGGGTATTGGGGGACCGATGTACATAATAATATAGGTCGAATTGGAGTCATCTGAATCGTTCCTCACTTACTTGATAGTCGGATTACAGGATTTTGGAATCCCGTATCATCGTCTTCTGATCTCCTCCCTTTTTTTTTTTTTTTTTTTTTTTTTTTTTTTTTTTTTTTTTTTTTTGTCAAGACTCAATAACAAGGGAGTAAATCAGAACAAGGCTGTTGGAAAGGGAGTGTTTGGGAATTTGGATTCATTATTGGCGTTTGTTAGGGTATTTTCATTTTTTTTTCTTTTTTCTTTTTCATCCTAACTTAAAATTGTTTGTTACTCAGATCCCAACCTCATTTCTCATGATGAAGCATTGCCAAGATCAAGTTTTTACTTGTTCAATAAACAGAGGAAAAAGAAAAAACATATCATAATCAATATTTTTATTTTCAATATCAAAATGGTTTTTGCACTTAAGCAAGATAATAAATTTACAAATTAATATTAAAACCTACTAATGATCTTTAAGACCTAGTCAAGTGTGGAAGCAAAAAGGTCCAATACATGACCTAGGCTAACCCTATGCTTTAAAAGTTCTTCATAAAATTAAATCTTATTCCTTAAATACAATATTCCATTTTTATCAAGATCTTCTTTATGTGAACATACCTGACCCAATAGGTTTTTGGTACAAATCCTCCCTAATAAATGAAAATACTTTTGCCACTTGTCATATTCTTAAGCCTTTTGCCACATGTAAATTTGTGGTTTTTTTTTTGAATAAAATTAATTCCACATGGAATTTTGTGGTTTTTTTTGTATTAAATATAAAACCAATTAAAACAAGGTATGAAACCGAAAATTCATGGATTGGCTGATCTGGAAGGAAGGATTCTATTTTTTGACCCTAATTAGGTAAGAAAAATATATAAATGATATTATAAGATCAAATTTTTAATGACAAGATTATACGTTACGTTTCCTAACATAAATGTTCTTTAAAACAGTATGCGTTCATTAGTGTTGATTATTGGGATGCCTTTTTGTATCACTAATATGAATTTTCTCGCATTTATTAGCGTTGATTATTGGGATTCCTTTTTTGTACCACTAATATGAATTTTCTCTTGTATATATGTCTTCATAGGCAATCGATGATTGAACCTACAGACATAAGTTGATTCCTTTGAGGCGGATGCTTTCACTAAAAGATTGTCTTTTTTGTCGTATTCTTGCTTTCCATTCCTGTTACAATTTGTTTCTCTACTTCTGTAGTTTCAGAAACTAACAGAGTTCAATGCTAACGAGATACACTTTGCAGGTATGTAGATGTCATATGCTTTCACTGAGAGAGGATATGTAGTGAACCATAAATCTACGTCTAAAAACAATGGTCATGCTATGAGCGATCGTGTGATTCCCGACCCTTGTCATAAGGATAGTGATTGCCAACCTTTTTGTCACATTGGCGTAGGATCCTGTACTGAGGGTCCTTGCTCCTGTCACAACCCAAAAGTTTTATTATGTTTAATCCTTTGATGCATTTATATTAGACTATTCATGAATAAAATTCAATGTGTTTACATAATGTTCTCACTTTTATAAATCAGCAACCATACAACTTTACAATATTAATTAAGATGGTTCTAACACTTACTGTCATTTCAATGATTCCGGATTTTCATATATATTAGTTTAATCATAGCAAAGGTACGTATTTTTCAACTTCAAAGAGTGAACTCATAAACCCAATTCAAATTTGGAGTTGATGGGAATCAAATAAATGAAGACCAATTTGAGAAGCTTGAGCATCAGGTGGTTAGGTGTTTAAGCCTCATTTGTAAGGCCTCATCAAAGCTATGTGTTCAACACGTAAATTTTGGGTATATATTGATCGTCATTTTCATAATTTAACATTTTTTCTTTTTATTTTCAAATTTACTAACTTCCAAAATGCCTTGTAATCTGCATGGATGATGGCACCCTGTTCGATGATCATGGCATCTTTGAGGCTAAGGGTCGTTATTATGCATCATTCTTCATGGTAGTAACCATTCACTATTACTTAAATGTCCAAAATGCCCTGGAAAGAAAACTATATAATATTGGTCATAAATCATCATGTCTATTTTAGAGATGCTCTTTGTTTTCAACCTGCCATAAATCAAAATATAATAGATCCAAATAAAATAATGTTCTGTTTATAGCAATGTACTTTGGAGCGAATGACAAAATGGCAATTTACTTTGGTGAAAATGTTAAAATAGTGCTCATTTTTATTATTTTTTTAATAGGAAAAGTAAGATTTTTATCAAAATTATGTAAATGCTCCTTTTCAAAATGTGATTTTGCTTGCATGGATGTAAAAATGGATGTAAATCAGGTATTTTTGACACCATTACTTTGCAGGCAAGTTGTGCAGCTAAAATGATATTTTTTCAGGCCTTTTGTCAAGTTTAAAAAGGTCACAATAGGCATTTTTAATAACAAATATTCTCATCTAGACGAGATGACCGTTTTGTAAATTTTGAGTGGAAATCAATGTTGGGGTGCTTTTTTTCAATTCACTTTGGTGAAAATGATAAAAATTAAAATGGTATTTTATTTTTAGTCAACTTTTGACGGTAAAAATATTCCAAATGGTTATATTGTTTACAACATTATACTTTTGTGAAGATAGTAAAATAAATGCTCATTTTTTTGTAATAATGAAAATTTTTATTTTTTTAGTAAATTTGATTATTTTTACCGTTTTTGTTTCTTTTGTTATTTGGATAACTTAAAAATGAATAAAAAACTTAATAGGAAACACTCAAAACATATAGTAAAGGAATTTTTAGTCAAAATGATATTTTATTTAATTTGTTCATTCTATGTTATTTAACTTGTCAACACTGTGTTTTTTTTATTACAATATGGTGCTTTCAAAATTTTTGTTAATAGGGTATTTAACTAAAAAATTTTAAGGAGTTATAACAATGGTAATCGTTGGCTTTTATTGTGTTTTTTCATAAAAATTATCAATGAAACATAAAAATCAAAAATCAAATATCAAAAATACAAAGTACATTGTTATTTATTTACTTTCATTCTATTGAAGTTTATATTTATTGTGCAAAATTATATTTTTATCATTGATATTGACTTAATAGAACATGATTTTAATATTTTGAAACCATTTTAAATATTAATAAATTAAAAATAACGATGATTGACTTACGTACAAAACATCAAATTATGTATAAAATAACTGTTTGTGAATGTATGATTAATGATTGTGATTTTTATAGTCTCTATGTTGTTTTACCTTGTCAACCAACCGTATAGAAATGTATAAAATACAAATACAAAATTGACAACAAATTTGACTATTTTGCCACGACTTAAAAACTAATTTATAATGAGTCACATTTCTGCCGTGTTAACATTTTTTTTCTACATTTTTTATAGAATTATTAAATTAAACAATGAAACTGTAGAAAATATGCAAAATATAGTAGCATTGTAGTTTATAGATTTTTTATTTTAACATTTTTTCATAAGAAAGTATATTGTTATGCTGCGTGTGACTGATTTACCCATGAATTTCTACCTATTTTCCAAAAAAGATGAGAATTATAAAAGAACTTCATAACTAAGCAAAAAATAGCATTGTAATTTTATAAATAATAAATTTCTGCCAATTTAATTTTTTTGGGTTCAAATATATTAAAAAGTTATGGTGTTATATTAAACATCAAATTGATAGTATAATGTGTTACCATGTGAATGTGTTATAATTAAATACAAAAATGGGAACAAATTTTACTGTTTTACCCCTACTCAAATAAGTATTTTATAGTAAGTCATATTTTTGCCATATTTTCCAAAAAAAACTAAAATTTACAATTCTCAAAACTTCAAAATTCTGCAGAAACTAGCATTGCACTTTCCTTAAATGTGATTTTTTGCATATTTTGTTAAAAAATTATAATTTAACAATAAACTTTGGAAAAAATCTATAAAATTGCAGTAAACTTTTTAACAATATATATATATATATATATATATATATATATATATATATATATATATATATATATAACATTTTTTCCAAAACAAAAATACATTGTTTAGCTGTGTGTATGTGTTGTAAAAAAAATACAAAAATATCAATGTTATAAAAAAAATACAGAAAAATACAAAAATATCAATGTTTCCTATTGCAATTTAGTTTTTTCTTTACAGAATACTATTACACATTAGGATGTATTCAAATTTTATAATTATTTAGTTACAAATTGTCATTTCATATTTATTATCAATGTAAAGGGGTGTAGGAAAGTAGTGTTGTTTTTTTTTTTTTTTTAATTTAAATATAAAGTCTTTTTTATAACATCTAACTTCCAAAGTCATCCGACTACAACTATATATTATGTATTTTCTGGTCATATTTTCCCTTAAACAAAACATGCAATTGGTTTCGATAGTTTTTCTCAATAAATGTGATTGTTTTGCCCTTGATGAAATAACTACTTTTAAATACAAATGTATAACAGTAACCTTAGAAATAAGATATCTAATTTTCATTCAAAGAACTATTTCAAAATTTTTTATTCCTAATAATTATTTACAATATGTCAATAGTTTTTTTTATTACTTTGTATTTCAATTACCTTCTTATTCATCATAGTTTATGATATTAACTTTTTTTTAATAAACTCGTGTAATACACGGATCTCACACCTAGTCATTAAGAACCAAGAACTAATAGAAGTTTTAATACGCGTTTTAAAATTGGTTATTGTGACTTTGATTGACTTCAACAATCATAACCAAAATAGGATGATCACAAGCATGATCAAAATAAGGAACTACTTAAGAATATGGTCTTTTTTTTGATGTGTTACACAAATAACCTTATACTTTGCAGTAATATCTATGTGAAATATATATATATATATATATATATATATATATATATATATATATATATATATATATATACTAGTTTATAACCCGTGATAACCACGGTTATAAAATTAATTAAACTTTCGTATTAAAAAATCAAAATTATTATACAATTATTTTAAATAAATTATTACTTAAGAGATATTTTTAGTTATATAAAATTATAATCGTTAATTTAAATAAATACGTGGAGTTATATCATTTTATAATTTATATTAATTTTATTTTATTTTTTAATCTAATGTTATTAATTTAATATAATTAAAGGGAGAAATTTTAAATTTTGAAATTTAAAATGAATAATCAATTATTAATTTAATAAAATTAGAGTGGGAAATTTAACATTTGAAATTTGAAATGAATAATTAATAGATTGACAAGTGACATGATAAATGATATATAACATTAATGAGGGGTTTTAATTGCATGACACTTGTCAAATATATATATATATATATATATATATATATATATATATATATATATATATATTATGCTGCAAAATTCATTTTTACAATGGTGTGCATCACAAAAAAATTCAAAAAAATAAAATAAATGGAATATTATATATTTCGCAATATTTGAAGACATGACTTTTTATTTATCTTTAATCTTTGGTGGTATAATCATTTAAAAATGTGAAATCATAGCAAAGGATGATTTTACATGATCCCATAATAAAATATGTGATCATTTATGTAAAAAAATATGTTAATTTTATTAAAAAAAACATTTTCCTAATATTTTGGTGTTTTGTGATATTTTTCACATTTTAAGGGTTTAAGGTGATAGTGTGTAGAATTGTGATGACTGATCAAAGGAATTATAAATATATTCTTGTTATTATCACTCCGTCGTTAATCGATATGAAGAATGGAGAGAAACGAGTCAATGATGAAGGGAAGGTATAAGCTTAGAAAATTATTAGAAGAAATCTATTGGAAATTGAAGCATAAGCTTCCAAAGTAAAGAGCTTAGAAAGGGTGTTTGCTAAAGTGTGACGTTGCTGGGAATTTGAGGTATGTTCCTCAAACTGTTATACTGATTAATTATAAATTACCGAGAAAGAAATGGAAGTGTTAATGAAGTTTTCTATAAGTTATTAAGTAAAATTTATCAGTGGGTTAAAAAAATGTTGATCCGGGTTGTGATAATCGTATTTTGACCTAATTTAGTCAGCGTTGTGAAGTTATTGAGTTGCTGTAGTTAGATGATCAAATTAAACAATCCGTGAAGTTAATATGCTGCTGTGTATGTTATAAATGAATGGAATTTGGAGGAAAATGACTATTGAATTCTTGTATTGCTATGTTTAAGCACCAAATACTTTTGGAAGTTCATTATTAGTCATTTACTGATTACCATTTGTGGTATTTTAAATCAGGTCAGGTTAGTGATGAAAAATCGTTTGGGTGTAAAGATAGGTTGAGGATCTATTTTTTGAGACACTGAAGCAAGTTAAGAAAAAAAAATGTATTGTCTAAAAAAAGACACTTAATATCAAAAAAGTAGTATACAGTTGCTCTCGTCTTATGTTCCTATGTTGAAAGTGGTCCGTGTATCTTTATCGTGAACTTTAAAAATATATTTTTATCTACATAAGTTACTGAATTATCATTTAAGAATTGATCACTCATATTATTAATATTATGTAACTTTCTTACAAACTATCAAGGAAAATAAAGCTAATTGTTAAGAACGTTAAGCTTACCAATAACCATAACTAACTAACCAATGATTTAATGTTTAAGTTATAGTTTATCATTTTATAATTATTAGTCATTGTTTACCAATATAAGTTATCTTTAATCAAATAGAGACAAGAGAAAACCACCTAATTAAGTAATAGAAGAATGAATAACTGGAGCACAGATATATTGAGGCTGCGATCAATCAGAGAGTCAACAGAGAGATGAGAGTCAATTCTGATTGTGTATTGCGCTCGAGTATGAGTTGACAATTTGTTTTTTTCTTTTTCTTACTTTTTTGTGCTTTTGTTTTGGATATCGAATAATTAATAAGAGCGCATGCATACGTTCCATAGCTACAAGTCCGCCTCTGATGTCAAATTGGTTCTTAAACTTCAAAAGTTGGCAAGTATGAGGATACATTCATGAATATTAGCAGACCCCATTAATGATCTTTCTATGTAGTCGAGTGCGGAAGAAAAAAGTTCTTATACATGACCTATGCTAACCATCTGCTGTTAAAGTTCATAAAATTAAATCACCTTCCCAAAATATGGTGTTGTGTCTCTATCTAGATCTTTATGTGCCAATACCAGAACTAATATATCTTTTGATACAATCTACAAGAACCAAACACTAATAAAAGTTTGCATGTATGTTTTAAATTTGATTATTCTTGACTTGATTATTGGGACATAATTAACCAAAATAAGAAGATAACAAATTGATCAACATTAGGGAGGTACTTAATAGAATGGCCCTTTTTTCGATGTTTTACACAACGACCTGGCCCTATTGATCAAAATTAGGGAGGTACTTGATAAAATTTTATAATTGTCATTTCGAAACATAACAAATGGCAAGTAGATACGATACAATAGCATCAAAATGTGATATTTAGTGGAAAAATCGATAATATTAGAAGTTTTATAATTTTCATTTTGAAAATTGGTAGATAGAGTTTTTGAAAAGTATCTCATGCAATGCGATAAAACACATTATATATTTACTGAAATCCCAATTCCCAAATGCCCTATTAAGAATGGCCCTATTAATCAAAACTAAGGAGGTACTCGATAGAATTTTATAATTATCATTTCGAAACATAACAAACGGAAAGTAGATAAGACACTATAGCATCAAAATGTGACATTTGGTGGTAAAATCAGTAATATTAGAAAATTTATAATTGTCATTTCGAAAATTGATAGATAGAGTTTTTGAACAGTGACCCTTGTAATGAGATAAAATACACATTATGTATTTTCTGAAATCCCAAATGCCCTATTTATGTATTTTTGCAAATCGCCAAAAACTAGATCATTTATTTATATCTTACAAAATCAGGTGACCAGTTTTGTAAATATCCCTATTTTACGGGTTAGGATGTGATAGTGTTAAGAACTGTGATGACTAATAATGAAACTCTGAAACATGAGTAAATATATAAAGGATTATAATTACTTTCTTATTGTTTTCACTCTTTCGTTAATGGAAATGAAGAAATGATAGAAAAGAGTCAACGGTACCTACCTACTCAAATCGATCCAAGTTAAAAAAATAAATTAAGGAATCCTATGGAGATGAAGTATAAGCTTGCAGAGTAAAGAGCTACAAAGGGTTTCTGCTAAAGTTTGATTTTTCACGGAATCTGAGGTACATTCTTCAAACTGATAAATCGATGAATTATAAGTTACCATGAAAGAAATGGAAGTTGTGAAGATTTAGAATTAGTGTAGTTAGATGATCAAATTATAGTGATGTGTGTATGTTATAAATGAATGGAATTTGGAGGATGATGACTAATGATGTGTGTATGTGTTGTGGATACAAAAAGAAAGTGAAACAGGTCCGTGTTGTAGTGATGTGTGTTTGTCGAAAGGTGTTAGGACATTTACTGACTACCAATTGTGTTGTTTCAAATTGATTCTGGTTAGCGATGAAAATATTGATTTGGTGTAAACATAAGTAGAGGATCTATTGTTGGGACCTTTTGGCGAGTTTCAACTTAACCTTTTTAAATCGGATACAAGTTATAGGTGTTGGTGTAATGGGAAAGCAAAAGTTCATAAATTAAGCCTTGTGAAACCAATAGAGACTTATAATCAATACACTTATAATTAATGATGATTACGAGTCTGAATTTTAATAGATGGTAAAATTATAAAAATTGTAATATAGTGACCTAGTAAAGTTTCTTTAAAGGCTATATATGTCCTTTTGTATTACAAGAGATAAATGTTGACATCAAATTATAAATGTGAACATATATCTTGCGCTCCAAGGAGAATTGGATCTAGGCACCATTGATGCGAGTGTGAAGTTTTCTAGAGGATCAGAATGGTGAAGATGAAAGTGGTAGTGCTTAGGAAATCCAGAATTAAGTAACTTTGTTGTATATTGATGGTCTGCTAAACTTAAAAATTACATAAGACCATTTCGATTGAATTTCATGGAGTGTATTAGTTTACCCTTAGTTAGCATGAACTTGAGAGGCTGTTTGTAAACAATATTGTAATTATGTTTTAAGATTCTATGGTAATCTTAAGTGTGAAAACAATTTTGTAATTGATATATAATTTCTTTTCTAACTATTTGAAATACATATAGCATATATTTTATACGAAATGAAATATGCTTATATGTAATTTATTTAAGAATACCTTTATTTGATTAAATAAAATAACACGTTTAATTAATCAAGTTAATATATTTAGTTTTGTATATAATCCATAACAAAAAATTATGTTCGAATAATTCATTCCATTATTTTGAGCCAACCTAACATGACTATAAAATGTAATGATCTATACTATTACCTTGTTCATTCCATTCCATCATAGCAAATGAACCGTATGGAATTATAATTACTTTTTCATTATTTTCCCATGGAAATTAATGTATGAGCTTGCAAAGTACAGAGTTCGGGAAGGGAGTTTGCTAAAATTTGGTTTTGCTCAGAAATCTCCTCCACTTCTTTTAAGAAGAATCTCAAAGTAGAATATAGAGTAAAACATTAGTTTTTACAATGTGATTGTGGAAAAACTAACTCACATTACCTAAATTGTTTCATGCCTATCTTTAGAACTGTAACTTCTATTATACATTCAAAGGAGTTTTTACGACCAGAAATGAAAAATAAAATGTAAGGACTGGTTATGAGATTTTCTACGTGGTAACCTGTTCAATTTTGAGTTCTTACAGGTTTTCCAACATGATAACAGGTTATATTGGAAACTCACATCTCTGTATAAAGTTCTTTTCATTGAGGTGCTCAAACCACATATCTTCTATCTCAATAAGTCAAGACATTGATGGTATCACCATCATCTTCTGTGTTCTGGAAGTACGATGTTTTTCTTAGCTTCAGAGGAGAAGATACTCGAAATACTTTTGTGGGCCATCTCTACTCGGCTCTTGAACAAGAAGGTATCTTTGCTTACAAGGACGACGAAACACTCCCCCGAGGCGAATCGATCCACCCATCCCTTATGAAGGCTATTGAAGAATCACAGATAGCCATCATTGTATTTTCAAAAAACTATTGTGATTCGTCGTGGTGTCTGGATGAACTTTCATATATTATGAAATGCAGGGATACGAGAGGCCAGATCGTTATGCCTATATTTTATGACGTGAATCCTGCTCAAGTACGAAAACCAAAACGGAAATACGGAGAAGTGTTTGCTAAACACGAGTTGGACAACAAAACCAAGGTTGAATCTTGGAGAAAAGCACTCGTGGATGCAAGTAACCTTTCTGGATGGGAACCCAAACACATTGCCAATGGGTAATTTGTCTTCGTTTTAATATTTCTTGGTGAAGTTGATGACTTTATAAACAGAGAGGATTTGACTACATCACTTGTTTTGAGCCAAATATGTTTTCTGTTCAAGATTATAAGATGCTCAAAGTAAATGTGTTTTCGTATGCTAGTGGCCAAGTTAAAAGGCATCCCAAGTCCTAGGATTATGGATAAGCTCAAATTAAGCTGTGATGTAATCTATTATGTTCTTATTTCTAAATTCGTACATGACACCTCTCTTCAAGTTACGACAACAAACCCATGTAGCTTTACTTTTTGCAATTTGAAACTATTCCTTCTTCCCAAGAAAGTTGCTACAAACTACTTGTGTTATTGATTTTAGAAATTCTGTTTGGATGTGAAAAGTAAAAGGTAATTAGGACTTGGTCTCTTTATTTCATAGAGTAATCTTTTTTCTATGTGAGCAGGTGTTAATTATCCTTTTATGTCCAATGTGTAGGCATGAAGCAAAAGGCATCAAACAAATTGTAGTCGAAATTTCATGGAAGTTGCAGCCAGCAACTTCAAGTGCAAATGAGAATTTGATCGGAATTGATGCTCGCTTGCAAGGTTTGAAATTGGAGTTACAAATTGGGTCAGGTGGTGTGATCATGATTGGAATATGGGGGGTTGGGGGTGGTGGTAAAACTACTCTTGCATCTTCTATCTACAATGAAATTTCTACCAAGTTTGACAGCTGCTGCTTTGTTGAAAATATTCGAGAGGAATCAGGCAGGTATGGTTTGGGAAAATTGAAAGAAAAAATTCTTTCAGAAATGGAAGTAAACAGAGCTGGAGGAGGAAGATGCTTGATAAATAATAGGTTTCGCCACAGAAAGGTCTTGATTGTTTTAGATGATGTCGATAACCTCGACCAGTTAAAAGCACTAGCTGGATCACATGATTGGTTTGGTGAAGGAAGCCGAATAATAATAACAACCCGTGATAAACATTTATTAACCGCACACAAAGTAAATGCAGTATACAATATTAGATTGTTAAACAGTGATGAAGCTATTAAGCTCTTTTACAAGCATGCACCCCGGGATAAGAGGCCTGTGGAAGATTATGACCATCTTTCAAAAGAGGTGATCACTTATGCTGGTGGGCTTCCATTGGCACTTACAGTTCTTGGTTCTTTTCTTTGTGACAAAGACATTCATGAGTGGAGGAGTGCATTAGCTAGACTAAAAGAGATCCCGGATACTGATATTGTAGAAAAGCTAAAAATCAGCTTTGATGGACTTAAACCAATTGAGAAAGAATTGTTCCTAGATATTGCATGCTTTTTTAGGAGGGAACGGAAAGATAAGGCAATGAAGATCCTTGGTGAATGTGGTTTCCATCCGGTTATAGGAGTAAAGGTGTTGATACAAAAGGCTCTCATAACTATTTCAGAATATGGTGAGTTTGATATGCATGATCTTGTGCAAGAAATGGGACATCACATTGTTAGAGGGGAACACCCTAACAATCCTGAAAAACATAGTAGAATTTGGAAGGAGGAAGATATTATGACTATATGTGCTATAGATGCAATGACGGTAATGGTTGAGCTAGCTTTTCATGATATAAGTGTATAAAGAAGCACTCTTACTGCAACTCTCACACCATTTTTCCTCTATCATAGGAACTTGAGATGATTGAAGCAATAAAAGTTAGATACAATATGGCTTATTCTTATCTGCCAATTGCTGCAAACATGAAGAACCTTAGGTGGATTGAATATGCCGGTGAATTTATGCCTAGTAATTTTCCACAAAGGAAGCTTTGTCGTCTAATTTTGTTTAACAGCTTGCAAAAACAACTTTGGGAGGGTTATAAGGTAATTCTTATTGTCTTTCTGCTAATTAAGACATGAAAACAAAGTGGACGATGAATGTTCGACCTAACTAATTGTTAATATCATCAAGCAGCTTCAACTATATTTTTTATAACTAGTAGCTAGTATTGAAAGCACAAACCCTTTATTCTCTTAATCACGATAAACTTGGTAATACATAACTTGTTTGATATGATGTAGACACCTTGGTCATTGTAATCCATGGTATTCATGTAAAGCTCAATATAAATACCCTTTTAAAGATAAACAATGTATTATTATCTACGTAAGATTTTAACATAAATTTATTTTTTGTTGATTGATAACCATTATAAAACATTTATAACAATTTGGGTTCAAAACTATTTCATTATTTTGTTTATATTAAGTATTTTTTATATTGTTATCAAACAAACACTTCAAATGATTTCCATAGGAATTGGTTTTTGTCTAAGTTGAGACATATTTCATATATATATATATATATATATATATATATATATATATATATATATATATATATATATATATATATATATGCCTGTATGTGTGCCAAAATTTTGAGTTGCTTGCACTTGTATACAACAGTTGCTGCCATATTTGAAGACAATTGAACTCTGCCATTTGCATAACCTAATCATGACACCAGATTTTGATGGACTTCCAAATCTTGAAAGATTCATTCTTAATGGATGTTGGCGTTTAAAAGAGATTCATCCATCGATTGGACGCTTGGAAAAGCTTATTCTCATATGTATTAAATTTTGTGATCGTCTTAAGATGTTTCCACCTGTTACTCGACTAAAGAAACTCAAGACCATTAAGTTCTTGGCATGCCCTGAACTTTTTAATTTCTCAGGGATCCAAGAAGAGAACAAGGAGAGTTTACCACATGTTCATTTGGATGATAATAGTGGGAGTAAAGTTGCGTCCTCTGTAGGATCTTGTCCAGACTTTTTTGTTAATTGTTGGAGGTGTGGTTGCAGCAATCTTCCTGGTGTTGAATGTTGTTTAATGGAGCCTTCTTCCCCTCACAAAAATGTGAAGCATTTTTTGCGTGACATCAATATGAACCACATAGGGTTACGTTTCTTTCTCAAGAACTTGAGAAAGTTGGATCTTAGCTTCTGCAGTTTGGGAGATAAAGAAATCGGCTCTGCTGTTTGGGAGTTACCCAACTTGCGGAAACTCTATCTATCAGGAAATCACTTTTCACAATTAAATTTTAGTTTCCTGCAAGTTCCTCAGCTCAAACTGCTCGACGTGTCATGCTGCCAAGGCCTTGTAAAATTGTCAGATCTGCCATCAAGTATAGCTGTTGTTTTAGCAATTGGTTGTTTCTCACTTGAAAGCTTGGGAGATATTTCAAACTGTAAATGGTTGTGGAATGTCTCAATTCTGGGAAACAACAAACTTGTTGGTTGCATATTACTTGACTCCATGCTCCAGGTTTAGTTCTACTTACCTTTTAAATTTTACTCATTATCATATAAAACCCAAACCTAAGAATTATAAGTAAATATGTTTTCCATGGCAGGGAAATGCTATTGAAGTTTACTTTATCAATATCATTCTTAAACCTCAGGTTCCAAATAGGTTTGTGGGTAGGTTGTTTAGGGGAACATTTACACTGCATCTTCCTGATGATTGGTACAATGAATATTGTGGGTTCTTAGTATGTGTAGTTACCCAAATCTACCGTCCGTGTATTAATATAGTCGTGAAGCAGGAGGTATATGAAGAAAATTCTCTATTTGAGCTTTTGCGGGAGTCTAATGAAGCAGTAGAGCCTATATATGATGGAACAATGACATTCATAGGATACGTTTCGTTTGGTTCATTGAGGCACACTGCATTTCCAAATTCATCATACAATATGATTTCATTTTCCCTAAAAGTCATGGATTGGAATTTATTGAAGAATGAGAGTTATGTTGGAGCTGAGCTCGTTCCTAGGAAAAGTAAAGGTGATCAGCTGCAAACAACAAAAGTTGCAACAGATTCCTCGGAATTTTGGGACGAGGAGAAAGTTTATGCTAGAAAGACATTTACGATCCAAGTCCAACATGATTCAAAATCTTCTATTAATATTATATGGTGACCTATGGAGAACAAGTTCTGATTATGTCTTAGTGGCTGGTTTGTAGGTTTATGGTTTTCTTTTTATTCTTTTATTTAACCATGATGAGTTCTTTCCCTGTACTACTTTAATTTTTTGGGTTCCTCTATTTCTACGACACCATGTTTTGCTACCACTACTAGAAAACAACCCTTTAATGACGCGCAAACAATGACACTCGCTGATAGAGGACTCGCATTTGTGTAAGCCCTAAAAAATAATGTCAATTTTGCAAAATTTGAAGGATATAGGACACGCATTTGTGCGTGCCCTAAAAGTAGTGTTAGAAAAGAAAAAAAAAAGTAAATGCGAAGGGCGCCTTTCATAAAATGTGCGTCCTCTAAATGTGTCGCTTTATAACATTTTAATGAAACACGCGTTTTTATGGCGGGATTTGACCCGCCTATTGAATCCCAAAAATTTCCAATTAGCAAGAAAAAACCCTAGGCCTTCGTCTTCATAGCAGCATCGTACCACCACCCGACCTCCGATCTCGCTCCGCCAAGTGTCTCCGACCATCTTCTCCAACCATTCTTTCCTGTCGCACTACACCGATAACAAAACCCCCATCACTATTTTAAACCACCCGTGATATGCATCCTCATCCTTCCCTCTAGATCTTCATTCTCTGTAAAAACCCTTCTACCATTGATGATCGAATTGCACTCCAAAAAATTACACAATGAAATCCCAAAAGAATTATAAAAAAATCCCGCTACTAAGAAAAACCCCAAACAACCGGTGGTATTTCCCTAAAATTCATGGATTATCTCATGCGATTTTAGCGATTTTCGTTTCCCCCCTATTTTTTTGGCATCAATCACTTCTTAGGCGGTCTTTGGCCTTCATTTCTATTGTATCTGGTTTCCCTTGTGCTCCTCCACCTCTGTTTCCATCTTTCATCTTCAAGTTCTTCACATCAATGATTCAGACGATTCATATGATTCTAGGTCAAAGAGGAGGAAGAAGAGCTACTGTTCAAGTTCTAGGATTAGAAGCAGGAAATCAATATCAGTATGTGAGATTGAGTAAGATGAATCCACTGATAAAAAGAATACCCCACCAAGAAAACCCATAAACCCTCGTTATTAACTACATAAGCCAGAAATGCCTCGTATAGGGTTTTATTTATCAATGCTCCCGCCAAAGGTACTCTCGTGTCTTTTTAACTTGAGTACATGTATACATTTCTTGACAAATTTATTGGATTTTCTACTTTGGTTAACCTAGAAATTGACAATACTTCATGAATTGTGGATACATGGTTTCTACTGTTTGTTCCTGGACTTGAAGTTCTATAGATACCGAGGAGTTCCTGAACTTGAAGTTCTATAGACCTGAACCATGAATCTTGTATCAGGTACCTGCCTTCTATGCTAATGTTGCTTTCTCTTTCTATTGTGCTATGAAGCCCTAGTGCGTGACTATTGAATTGACAAGAGTGCTTTACTGGGAACGAGTAGTGAGTACATTTGTAAATAATCTATATTGGTCAAAATTTGGTGATGCCTAGTGGTGATCTATCAGAAAAGCTAAAGAATTTGTTCTCTTTTTCTTCTTGTTATTTTTAGATGAATGGATTCTGCATAGTTCTTCAAAATGTGTAGGAGTGATCTACACTTTCTACACAACAGGATTGCAATCCATGTATCCAACTGTGTGTTATTCATTCAAACCCAAAATAATCACAGGATTTATAAACATTTATAAAGCAATAAGTAAATCACCTAACTCTGTGACACTTCCTAGTAGTCTTAAGGGTAGGAAATAAGTAGAAGTACAGAATAAAGGAGCTAATGAGGGGTATTTTGGTCATTCTCATAGTTAGGCCGGTTTAAGTAAGTATGATGGTTTGCAGTTAAGTCTATGTTTATAATGTTATTTATTTATTTATTTACTTTGTTGCACTTAAGTCTATGTTTATCACCATAGGTAATCTGGTTTTAATATCCAAATAACCCAACAGCAAAATTAAATCCTTAAAATAAGTTTCTGCACATTTAATATACGAATACTACTCATTTGTTGGTTTACCTCTCCCACTTGAATATGAATTTACTTCCATGGCTTGAGAAAGTTACATTGTTTGATTAATTTTTATTCAGATTAAAGTAACTTGGGTTTGCTAAGATTGCTCCCCTGTAAATCACACCTTGAAAATAAAATAAATAACAGTATTAGAAATTATGCAGAGGGTATTTTAGGTTATATGATTAGAGAGTACCATGTATTCACAACACATTAAGTGAATTTCCAAAAGTTATAGAAACTAAGAGGAAAATGATAAATAATGATCTTTTCTATTACTAAGTTGTCAAGAATTATCGATATTATAAATGATAAAAATAACAAAGAAAACTTATATTATTGATATCGTTTTAATTCATATTTTTCCTAGTTTATGCAGTAAAGTTGTTTTTGAAATATTGAAGTTTTTGTTGCAGCTAAGGAGCATGTGGTAGGATGGTATAGGACTGGCCCAAAGATAAGGGAGAATGATCTTGATGGTCATGGTCTATTTAATGAGTAAGCATTAGGATTTTATACTCAAGTTAAATTTTGTGATATTGACTGAGGAACCTTGTTACTGCAAATAACTGAAAGAGTTTCCTTGTTGAGCAAAAGCCTCTTTCCAGAAACAACCCTTAAAAGACCATTCAATATCAAAGTCCCAAACCATTGTTGCATATCCGGCTTCACCACGTCTGATCCTTTACCCTTTTTATTCTTTAACCAAGACTCATATATCTCTGCTGTGGATGCTCTAAGATCTGATACTCGAATAGGTGCACTTGTTGCCAATAGTCCCCATAAGGAGCAGGAGCAAAGATGACTCATCAAACACATCAGAAAACTACAAGTATGATCCATCAATCACTCATGAAGTTGATAGCATTAAGAACAGGGTTACTAAGTCAAAAAAAGAAACGGATCTGATGAATTGGCAATTTCTTATGAAGAGAATCAAAGGCTCAGAGGAAGCTTGGAGGTTGCTGAGTCATCGATTTTTGAGCTCGAAATGGAAGTAAACACTTTACAGAATTATGCAAATGAAATGTGTAAAGAAACACAAAATTTGCAACAAGAACTAGCTATTGAAGATTCTTCAAGCCAAGAATTAATGAAAGAGGTTACAGATCTTAAATAAGAATGTTCAAGGTTCAAAAACAATCTACAGTAGTTGAAAAAAAAATGAAATTAGAGAAAAGACCAATTCTACCCCTTCAAGAACCAGGGTCTACATCAACAATTAACTCAACAGAAGGGCAACATCTGGAACTTTTAAACGAGTTGAAGATAGCAAAAGCTGAAAGTGAAAGTCTTGTTAGAAAGCTGGAACAAATGGAGTGTTACTATGAAGTACTTGTGGAAGATCTTGAAGAAAACCATAAAAAGATTCTTGGAGAGTTTCAAAGCCTAAAAAATGAACACTCAAGATGTGCTTACTCAATAAATGAGCAGATGTTATGATTCGATGAAGAAAGACGTGAATTGAGTTCCATTAAAAAGGAGTTACAAAAAAGAGCTACAACTTCAGAATCAGCTCTGAAAAGGGATCAATTGAATTACTCAATTACAGTGAGTCCACTCCAAAAAGATCTTGACATGTTGTCTTTTCAAGTTTTGTCCATGTTTGAAACCGATCGGACTGTGGTTAAAGAAGTTTTCTCATATTCATCTCAAGGGCATGAAGATTTAGTTGATGATGATCACCGGAGTAAGAATCTTTTAGGTGGTGGTGATGTGCTTTCCGGTGACCTGAAAAAATCTTAAAGCTTGCAAGAAAATATATACAAGAAAGTGGAAGAAGAGCTTGGTGAAATGTGCTCTATAAATTTGTACTTATATATGTACTCAGGGGCACTTTCGGAAACATTAATGGAAGCAGTTTGTCATATAAGAAAAATAGAAGAGAAATTACAAGAATTGACACATATATAGTTACCTAAGTTTCTAGATAATAAATAGGTTTGATTTTTAGTCGGGAATTTAATCATTTTAGTGGTGTTCTAAAATCTTAGTCTAATGCTTTTCATATACATCAGTGGGATCATGAGTTGCTGGCTACATGGATAAAAATAATGAGTAGAGAACCGTAATGGTAATTTAGTTGCATGTTTAAAAAAAGTTAATAAATAATAATCGTTATATATATTTCTTCAAGTCACAAAACAATCAAATGCCTAATTTATAATTAATCCGACTAACCCGATTGGTTTGACCCTATTTACCCGAAACCCGACTAACCCGTAGCATAATAGGGTCGGGTTTCGAGTCAGATTTTTTTTCTAAAAAAACCCAAATAACCCGACCCGATTAACCCGAAACCCGATCGGGTTGACCCGATTAACACCCCTAGCTACTCATACCTTCTCATCCTTCTGTTCTTTATCTTTTGTTATCCATCCATTATACAAACCTCAGCTTCAAATAATGCTCTTGAATTTATGTGCTCGTGCAATGTGATGCCATACAAACCTGCATTATAAGCCGTTTTTTTGTTAGTAACGACAAAACTTCTTGTTGGATTTATGTTGCTTCCGGCTGCCATATCTACAGAATTCTGGTTTTCTCTTCCTCCAGTTTTCTTTCTTTATTTACTTACTTGAAGTTGATATTTGGTTTATGCATATTAGGTCTGTTATTAGGCAACATATATAATCTCTAACATGCAAGTTTAATTTTTTTTATAGGTCTTTTTGGCAGATTCTTTAGGAAAGGATATCCTCCTTATACCTGAACAAACTCAGGTAAGCTTTGACAGGGTATTGTTGTTATTTAAGTAGTCCCATCTTTAAATTGGTGTAACTTTGAATGTTTGATTAATGTGCATTGATGTATTATTGTATGAAATCTTAATGTTTGAAGGTTGTGGACTCTGCTATAATGAATCCCTGCCCTCATCGGTCGGTAAGATGATAGTATTGAATGAAACTGAGAGTATGTGGCATGTGATTGTTAATTTGTGTGAATTATTGATCATTTTTTTTCTAGATAAAATATCCATATTTATAATCTAATACTCTAATTCTCCTATTTCATTTAACCTTCATAGACTGAGCTACTAGCATATCATAAATCATAAATAATGCATAATTTAGTCTAATTTATTTGTATTGTGGTGCCTAAATGTTAATGTTTGATTTAATTGTGTGTAATATTGTTCATAGTATGTGATCCCACATCTGCAGGCTTTGACCGCTTAATATTGGGAAGTGTTGGTTATGGGTACACTAAAGGAGGTAGTGTTTCGTATGTTCTGCTGACATTGCTGACATTGAGCAGTTGTTTTCATGTGGTTTCATGGCTTCGAATGGCAGAAGTATGCTTCCAGTTATTTTATTTTCTTTTTCCAAATTCATGAATCTAGCTTATAAGATTTTGATGATTGGGATGTGATGTGAACAGAGCTATGGAAGATTTTGATGATTGGATTAATTGGCTTATGTATAAAGGTGGAGTTGGAGTGAAAGGAGACAATAGTTGGGAATCCGGGTGGGGTGAAGAACATGCTATTTTCATTTATATCCAGACAATCAAAGGGCGTGTACTTGAAACTATTTTGTGCTTGAGGTTCTTTATATTTCAATACGTGGTAGTTTAAAATCTCCATCTCACTTGAAATAATACATCATTATCGGTACTTACTATTTTCATTTATTTCACTTTTTTTCTATGTGAAAATATACTAATAAAAAATACATTACATGACATGATATGTTGGTTGAGTAGCTTTACGAGTTCTCATGGGTGGTGTTAGATGGAATTGTGATGATATGCTCTCTAGTTCAAATGATCAAGGATTGTCTATTTGCCTTAGGTATTATCTACAACGAACATTCCATGTTTGATTCTTCTAATAATTATTTTAGCCTATTAATTTTTTGAATTTTATTTGATCAGGTCACAAGAATTATCGAAGCAAGGGTTCATTAGTCTTAAAGAATTATGAAAGGCAAGATGCAAATCTACTTAGTTGGAATTTGATGTTTATCATCTTTGTGTATATCTTTTTAGTTTGTATAGCATTACATTGCAGAAGGTGTCCCTTAATAGCAATGTAGTATTAGGTTATATATTTAGGGAAAACCTCTTAATTACAATGTACAATTAGATCCCCTTAATATCAATGTATTACAATTTTTTGACATGATGTTATTAGATGAAGTTGATTGTTTTGGTATATATTTGTTTACATATTTTTGTATTATGGTTATTGAAGCTTATGACACGCAAATGTGTGTCATCTTCATTTATGACAGGGGCTTTAACGATACGCAATGCGTGTCATAAATGCACTTCCTAAGGTTACGACATGCAAATGCGTGTCGTCTTCCTGTATGACAGGGCCTTTCTTGATACGCATTGCGTGTCATAAATGCGTGTCGTAAATGCGTGTCGTAAATGAGCATCGTAAATGCGCATCGTCTCTCTTTATGATAGGGCCTTCCTTGACGCGCATTTGCGCGTCGTCTGAGCGTTTTACGACGCGCAATGAGCGTCGTAAAAGGTTGTTTTTCTAGTAGTGTACTTTAGTTTTGTCTTGAGGCTTCTTCTTGTTAATAGTTGTTTTTACCATCATATACGAAGATTTACAATATCGTTTAGAAAATATGCATATCCTAGTATACAAAAACCCTTAAGAAGCCCGGGGAGACCATGGCCTCCCCGCTTTTCTCCGGATATATGTTTTATTTCTATGTTGGGAGCCCTGTTGTACTACCATCGCCACCTCTAACATTCACCACTCTTCCCTTGTGATGCCAGATGTTTGTGCTTATCTTCTACGTGTTGAACCCTAATTTGTCAAATTATGCTTATGTTCTACCCTTCGAACACTAACAATTTCATCGATTTGGTTTTTGTTTTCAATTTGGTCATGTGATACCCCCCCCCCCCTCTCCTCTCTATTCAAGGAACCGGTGACCGGATATTTGGTCATTGATATTCTCTCTCTACACCGGTGATATTGTTTGATTTTTTATTTTCAATTTTGTATAACAAGTTTTTGTTTTCAATTTGGTCATATTGTTGGTTTTTGTTTGAGATTTGAGCATGATATTCCATCTTTGCAACTGAAATCTTCTCCTTTTCCTCAAAAGAAACTCTAATAACTGAGGTATTATATATGCCAACGTACCGAAGTATGAAGGTGCATAGTTTCTTATTTGATACTTCTTTAAATGATCCAAAATTCATTTAAACACATCTAAGTTCATCCATGGATAATTCTTTTCTCAGATTTAATTGCAGCTTGATGTTTGCCTACATCTTCATTTACCTTGCCTATTTCTTAGGCCAATAGATTAAACAAGATGTGGATGGCCTTATAAGTTGGGGTTGTGTTTTAGACTTCATTATATGAACTTAGATGTGTTTAATTTCTTGAAGTTTTCCATAATTTCTTGAACTTACATATGAACTTATATGAACCAAGATAGTTGTTCCTTTGACTCGATTGACAAAGAGGATGGTTATTTTTCATGGGGGGACTGAGTAGCAGACGACTTTTGAGACCTTCAGGCAACGGTTGTGTGAGAAACCGAGAGGGTGTTGAGAATTTTGTGGTTTATTGTGATGCGTCAATCACGGGTTTGGGAGCAGTGTTGATGCAGAGGGGTCGTGTGATCGCTTACACTTCGAGGCAGCTGAAGCCTCATGAGGCGAATTATCCGACTCATGACTTGGATGGGGGTTGTGGTTTTCGCCCTTAATATTTGGCGGCATTACCTTTATGGGGTTCATTATACTATTTACATAGATCACAAGAGCCTGAGGTATCTGATGGATAAGCCGAATCTGAATATAAGGCAACACTGGTGGTTGGACGTGGTAAATGATTATGATTGTGAAATCTTTTATCACCCGAGAAAGGCCAATGTGGTGGTCGATGCTCTCAACCGCAAGACGGTCGTGGATCCGATCAGAGATATTGTAGCACCTGATTCCCGGTACGCATTTAATTTAAACACTTCTGTATTTTCTCTGGGACTCGACGAGTTGGTGGCCCAACTCGTCGAGTAGGGTCGTGATCCGCAGGCATTTTAAGTGACCTCCTCGACAAGTCGGGAGACTGACTCGGCGAGTAGGTTCTGTATGAGGGAAACCCTAAATCTGAGGGTTTGCACCCTATTTAAACGACTTAACTCAGCCTCCCTCGTCCCTATCTCTCTCAAGAAGTTATATATCGAAACCCTAGCCGTTTTGTGTGATCTAAGGCCATTTTGGTACTTTTGGGTGGTTTGTGAAGCTTGAAAGAAAGGAAGAAGCTTGGGAATTCGAGCTGGGGCTTGTAGATCCAGAGATCTTATTCCATCTTCAGCTCAATCAAGGTAAATGCCTCATGTTTTGGTCTTCCATTTGGTTGTTCATCTTTAGGGCTTAGATTTCGGGTGCATTTAGGGCTTCCTAAGCCATTTTCGGATTTGTAAAGTGATTCATGGGGTTCTACTTTCAGATCTCAGTTATTGGAGGGGTCTCATGACATAAAGGTGCCAACTTTATGGCCATGAGATCCCCATTCACATTGTAGAGCACCTTTTATGGATTTATGGATTTTTGAGCCAAAAACCCCATGCAGCATCACTGGAGAAAAAGGACTATGCTACCTCATAAGGCACAACGTAAGGATGTCAAAAAGTCCCGTGGGACCCCGATCCCGCGGGGGCCCCGTCTTGTATGGGGGCATTTGTTGAAAAAAATCGGGGAAGGGGGCGGGGGCGGGGGCAAGGTTAACCCTCGTTTTAATTTCGGGGGAGGGGGCGGGGGTTGATAGTCCCGTCCCGAAACCCCCGTGGGAGCCCCGTTAATAAATTATATAAATTGACATATATTAATTATATAAGTATAATAAACAATAAAATGATTTTTATGTACAAAAAACATGCTTTTAAGTTGTTTGTAACATGTAAAATTATGTTATAAATATCTATTTGTTAACCAAAAAATTGTTTCTTTTAGCCCAAACAAGAACTTATTTTAACCCAAATAAGTTAGCCCAAAATCAATAAGGGACGGGGGAACGGGGGCGGGGGTGGAAAGGATGGAGATTTTGGGGGTGGGGGCGGGGGCGGGGGCGGCGGATGCAATCCCCGTGCCGTTTGTCCCCGTTGACATCCCTCACACGACGCAACAATGTGGAGGCTAGAAGCAACATTATTAGAGGTAGGATCCACCTCACACTACAAATAAAATTACATTTAGTGGCACAAAGTTTTAGTGGCATTTTGTTTTTGTGCCACTATAGCCTACTTTTAGTGGCACTTTTTTTATACCACTATAACCTTTAATATATAGTGGCACTTTTTATTTTATGACACTAATTTCCAAATCTATTAGTGGCATAATAAATTAAAATATCATCAAAACTCTATATTTTACAAAAGTAATTCATCAAATACTTATAAAACCCCACAATTTAAACTTAATAGAAAAAAACTAGAAAATTTTTCATTACTGCCTCCTCTTCTACTGTGCGGGAAAACGAAAATTACATAATAAAACATATTGTAGGATGTCTTATGACCAAAACCCATCACCTATGTGCTCATGCAAACCCTAATGCTTGGATCTAGGTTTCTCTATTGTACATGCAATTCATCCAAGACTTTAAACCTTAGATCTAGCATACAATTAATCATATTAACTTATGAATGGAGTTTAGATCTTACCTTGATTGTTATGTAGCAATAACAATCTCAAATCCTCCTTGTAATGGCTTTAGAAAGCTTAGAGTCACAAATATCACTCCTCTAATGGCTCATAAACACCAAGAGCAAGAGGATGAAGAATGATAAGAGAGGAGGCACCAAAAATGTGTAGAAACCCTAAGGAATCAGTTCACCACGTTTTTGGTGCTCTAGGGATCCTTAAATAGTGAGGCTATTAGGGTTGTCTAACAAGGAAACTCTAATTTGACTGCTTAGGCCCTAAGCAACCCATGGACTCCCTCCTTAGAGACCTTGGACGATTTCTAATGGGTTTACCCATAGAATTCGTCCACCCCTCTAATATGTAGTCCATTAGCCCAATATTCAACTATCACACAATTGACAGTTCTAGTCCCTTAAGTTTAATTAATGTCTTTTAGCCACAAAGTTAATTCTTATTAATTCTTGACTAATATTAATTAAACAATATGATTTCTCCTTTAATATATTATTCTCATAATATATTAATAAATCATAATTAATCCTCTCTCTCCATAATTCATCCTATCAAGTTGCTTTGGTGAAGGCAACCCAAAAGGACCATGCACCATCGGGTCAAGTACATACCAAAATAGTTATGGACTTAGACACTAATCCAACAATATCTCATTTAGTTCATTAAGCAGGCACACAATGTCGGTGGCTTTATCATACAATATGATTTCAATTTCCTTACCGACATAGATTGGTTGTATGCAGTCATAAGGCCATCATTAGGTATAATATGATCTATATAAGAGGCGTATGTAGTCAATGTGGAATTTTTTCCTCTTATGTGTTGAGAGTGATACATCTAAGGAATCTTACTAAAGTTGAACACCAAATGAGAATGATTGCGATCCATGTCTCATGTTTAACATGATGTTCGAAACAAAAGGATAACCGATACATCACCTAGTTACATCAATTGAAGCTTTGGGCTTATGGGAATTAAATGTTGTTGAATGGCACTTCGTCATGTGTTGTTGGGGTAAGTGAAATGTTGCTAAACATTCACCACTATGTATATCCTTGTACGATTCAATCTTGCGCAAGTGGGAGATTGTTGGTTCTATCTGCTCAAGATTGATAATAAAACAATATTGCTAATAACATATGACCCTATAGGGTCACACCAATAACAAGTAGACACTTGAATTAAAATTTTAGTATATGAGTTTGACTTATATTAAAATATTAGAAATCTTGAATTGTTATTACATGGTAATAATAATAATAATAATAAAATGCGATTCAGAAGAGTGTATAAATCATTAAAAGTTTAGTACTTTTATTGTTTCATTATTAAATGATTCACTTTGTGTGAGATTTATTTATTTAATTTAAAGAGTTAGATTAAATAAATAAAACTAACAAATATATGTATATATAGTTGAAAGTCTATAAAATATAAAAGCTAGGTTTATAAAATAGAAGACTTGGAGTATTAAAGAGGAGAGAGAATGAGTGTTTGACTAACTTTCCCTCCTATCTCTCATGATTTCATGTATAATCACTCCATACCACCTTTATGGGTGGTCCAATGCATGTAGAGACTTTTATATTAGTCATGATTGACTCTTGCATGTGTGAGGTGATTAAAAAGAGTGAAAGGCTTTCATTTTTCCTCATGCTTAAGCATGTAAATGAAATTTTTACTCTCACAAACTCTCTCATTCTCTCTATAAGTTGTTAGTTGATAAAAGAAGAGAATACACTCTATTGAACACCAAAAATTCTTTTTTGGGTGTTCAAACTCAAGAGGTTGTATTATCAAGAGTTGAACTAGCATTCATCTAGTGTTGGAGCTTGTTGGTGGACTTTCTCTAGAGGGATTCTACTTTGAGTTCTTGCCATCATCATCATCATCATCTTTCAACCTCCCGTGAGGACCAAAGGACAACAAATGTTATTAATCTTATCCTTCTATGGTTGTTGATCTAAATCTCACATGTTCATGTAATGTGATCTTTTGTCGGAATTTATATGTTCAAGTTTTGAAATGAAAAGTTTTCTGTTGCAAGCTTAAAGTTTTATGTCTCGAAACTTAATCTCGAACACCATGTTTCTATCATTTTAAATAATGTAAATTGTTAATATATTACTGAAAATGGAACCGACAAGTCCACTCCACCTTAATCCTTTTCTCGTTTCCGACACCACATCTGGGCACCATCTCCGACCATAAATCTAGTTCTCGATACCAACTCCGGTCATCATCTTTGACCATAGATCCAGTACCATATAAATCACCCCAAATTAAACACAAATCCAACCATAAATCTATGTAAAGTTCAACAATAAATCTAAAATACATCTAAAATTGAACTTGTACCTTAAATCCAACCATAAATCTATGTGAAGTTAAACAATAAATCTGAAATACATCTAAAATTGAAATTGTGCCTCAAATCCAAAAGCAAAATCGTTGAAACAAAAATCGCAGATACAAAAATCCTAAATACAATCTAGGGGGGTGTTTGGCTTATCTTTTTTAGAGCCAAAAGTCATTTTGACAAAATTTATAAAAAGACAGCATTTCCTGACTTTTTCAAAATGTCAATTTTCCTTATATAAAAAATCAAAAAGTAACTTTTAAAATGGTTTTACCAAACATCTTTTGCATTCTATCTTTTCCAAAAAGAACTTTTGGCCTCTCAAAAGATAAGCCAAACACCCCCTAGGTGAATCGACACAAGAGAACATATTATGTCATTGAGACTCGATAGATTGATCAATAATTAGAAAATTTGTTACATACAGATTTGCGATTTAAAGGTTTAACAAAGGGCAACCACAATTCAACACTACTTCATCCAATCTTCTCCCTTTGGTTTTTTCATTTTGGTGGATCGGAGGGGTCTAACTTGAAGCTTCCAGTCGTTCCCCATCCTCCGCCCTTGGAATGATTCGACGTTAATTCAATCTGACATTTTAAACCTTAGATTAAACATGTAGTGAAGAAATCGAAATCCAGAAATCGTTGGTTGATTTGGTCGTCGGACGTCGGGTCTCCTGCAATAGGTTGCTTCTTCTTGTGGGATCCGCTGACACGGGTTTGAGGTGGGTTGTGGGTGTCATTGGTTAAGAGGAGAAGGGCAACAGATAATTGTTGGATGATTCGCTGATTCAGGGTAAAAGGGGGAAGATGATTGGAAGGAGGAGTGAGCAACGCATTTCCCATGAACACCAGGCAACTGCGTGAAGGTTTTCATCGTCGGCGGTAGCGATTTCAGTGGCATTGTGGAGGTGGCACCGGAAAGAGGGGAGAAGGAGGAAGGGGGAACTGAGGTGTCGCCGGTGGTTTAGGTTTCCCTTTCATTCTTCACAATATTAGAAAGACTAGGGGCCATATCTAATAAGAAATTTCTTTTAAAATTTTATTTAATAAGTTAATAAAACAACACAATGAAAATAATAGATATGGCTATATTGGTCATTTTGAGTCGCTAGGGACCAACATCGTAACAAAATCAAACTATAGGACGGTCCGAATTAAAACTAAGTTAAGGACTAAACATGTAAATTAACTCAAACCACAGGGACCATTCGTTTATTTTACTCTTTATTTTATGACCAAAAAATTTTAAAAAATTATTCAGAGAACAAAATTGTAATGTTCTCTTATTTATAGTTACTTTTTTTCCTACTCTTTCTAAAACTGAGAGAGAGGGTAGTCAACGATAGAAGAAAAGATACCGACCTACTCAAATTGATCCAAGTTCGAAAGAGAAATTAAGGAAGGAATTTTCCGAAATTGAAGTATAAGCTTGCAAACTGAAGAGCTTAGTGAGCGCGTCTGCTAAAAGTTTGGTGCTGCTGGGAATTTGAGGTATGTTCCCTAAACTGATAACTTGATGAGCCACAAATTATCAATAAGAAAGAAATGGAAGCGCTTAGCTGTTAATGATGTTTTTATATAACTTATTAAGTAAATTTAATCAAACAGTGAAAAAAATGTCAATTCGGAATGTGAGAAATCGTATTATGACCTAATTTAGTCCAAAGCTGTGAAGCTTTTGAATTAGTGTAGTTAGATGATCAAATTAAGCAATTCGTGAAGTTAGTATGCTGTTGTGTATGTTATAAACGAATGGAATTTGGAAGTAAATGAGCCTAATGATATGTGTATGAGTTGTCGATACAAAAATAAAATATAATAGGCGGATTGGTCCGTTGTGCGCTGCTGTGTTTTTTGAGCAAATCCAAGTAAGCTTGGCACTATTTGAATTTGTGTTTCACTACGTTTAAGAACCAAATACTTGGGGAATTCATTAAAGATACTAAATTTTTTTATTCGGATACAAGTTATGGGTTTTAGCCGTAAAGCAAAAGGTCATAAAGGTAAGCTTTGTGAAGACCTTATGATGATTATACAATGGTAAATGAAGACGTTATGATGATTATGAGTGTGAATTTTGTACATGGTAGGCTTTTGAAAGTTGTAATGTAGTGACTTAGTGAAAAAATCTTGAAGGCTATAAGTGTCCTCTGTCCTAGGAGAGATAGATGTTGACATCAATCTATAAATATGAATATATCCCTTTCTATCCATAGAGAATGACTAAGTGGCAGCAATGATGTGTAAAATTATTGGAAGATCATGATTTTAAAGATGAAAGTGGGAGTGTGGGACCGTTTATAGGAAATCCATACTTTTAGTAACTTTCCTGTAAATAGACATGTCTTGATGGGAAGTTTCTTGTTTTTTCATTAAGAAACACCTGGAATCATGTTTATAGATAGAGTCCGCTAAACTAAGAAATTAAGTAACATAATTTCGATTGACTTTCTGAGTGTACCCTGTGCATGAAATAGGAGAAGCTGTTCGTAAACAATGTAAATGCTGGGTGTGTAATGACATTATTATTGGTTTGTACCAAAGTGGTCAACTTTGTTCACACTATACTAGTGAATCATTGGATTTGAAATTTGAATGCAATACAAATGAATTGTTAACCAAGATATATACTCTAGGTAAAAGATGTAGTGTATATCATTATTTAATGTAAAAATCCCTGGGGTGTATTACTTTATTCCATATTTTATTGTATGGAACGGTAGGTCAGAGATGGTATTTATGTATTTGGTGAAATTTTGGGGTATAAGTTATCTGACAAATAGCATAGGTGATGCAATAAATTTGGTGTGAGAATGTACAATGTAAAAGTGTGGTGGTTAAATGTTGAAACTATGAAAATTGATTATAAAGATAAGGGAATTATATTTACTTTTCCATTATCTTCACTTTGTGGTTAACCAATCTAGAGACTTGAGAGAAGAGTCAAGTTGTAGAGGCAAAGCATCCACATACTCAAAATGATTCAAGTTGAAAGAAGATATTAAAGGAACAAATCCTATGGAAATTGAAGTATAAGCTTGCAAAGTAAAGATTTCAGAAAGGGATTATGCTAAAGTTTGGTGGTGTTGGGAAATTTTCACCCTGTCTTTTCAGAAAAATCTCAACATACAGCTATAAGCAAAATATTAGTATGTATAATGTAATTGTGTTAAAACCAACTGATATCACCTAAATTAGTGGTAACCGGTTACTCCAATTATGAGTTCTGACAAGGTTTTTCTATATGATAACAGGTTTTATTGGAAACTCACATCTGTCTGTATAAAGTTCATTTCATTGAGGTGCTCAAACCACATACTGGCAACATATCAACACATCAATGGCATCATCATCATCATCATCATCATCATTTTCCCCTTCCGCTCCGGTATTTTCTTCTAAATCATGGAAGTATGATGTATTTCTTAGCTTTAGAGGAGAGGATACCCGCAAGACCTTTGTAGATCATCTCTACACAGCTCTTGAACAACAAGGCATCTACACCTACAAGGACGATGAAACACTTCCTCGGGGTGAATCGATAGGTCCATCCCTTATGAATGCTATAGAAGAATCACAAATTGCTGTCATCATATTCTCTGAAAACTATGCAGATTCTTCATGGTGCTTACATGAACTTGCACATATCATGAAATGCAAGGATACCGGAAACCAAATCGTTTTGCCCATATTTTATAATGTGGATCCATCTGATGTGCGAAAACAAAAGAGAAAATATGGAGAAACATTTTCCAAACATGAGTTGGAGAACGAGAACAATGTTGAATCTTGGAGAAAAGCACTCATGGATGCAAGTAACATTTCTGGATGGGAATCCAAGCACATTGCCAATGGGTAATTTTCTTCATTGTTTTTGTGAAACACATGTATACTTGTATCTTAGAAGTTTTTATCTAAATGTTTTGATTATTCGATGATGTTGATGAACTAGATAATCACAGGCTCTACTAGATCAATTTATCATTTTGGTAAAGTTAAAAGATATGTATCAAGTCCTAGGATTATGAATAACCTTAAATTAAGTTTTGATGGACTTCGTTAAGTTCTGATTCTAATAGCATACTTGATGCCTCGCTTCAAGCCGCAACACATCCATCTTGCTTCACTTTTTGTTATATGAAACTATTTTCGATGTTTCCCGAGAAAATTGTTACAAACTACCTTTAAATTTAACTTTTCAACTTCTATTTAAAATATTAAATTTTAATGGTGATTATGATCCCTTATTTCTATTTCATGGAACATGAAAAACGTTACCTCTTTCGTCAATGTGAGCATGTGTTGATTATCCTTGTATGTCCAACGTGTAGGCATGAATCAAAGGTTATCAAAGAAATTGTTGACACAATTTCTCGTAGGCTGCATCTAGTAACTCAAAGTGCAAATGAAAACCTGGTTGGAATAGAGGCTCGCATGCAAGATCTGAAATCAAAGTTACAAATTGGCTCAGGTGGCGTGCGCATGATTGGAATATGGGGGGTCGGGGGTGGTGGTAAGACTACTCTTGTGTCTGCTATTTATGATGAAATCTCTAGCAAGTTTGATGGTTGCTGCTTTATAAAAAATATCCGGGAGGAATCAAGCAAAAATGGATCGGAAAAATTGCAAGAGAAAATCATTTTTGGTGTTTTGAAACAAAAGCAAGTGACAATAGAGAGAGTTGAGGAAGGAAGACAAATGATAAAGGATAGGTTGTGCCACAAAATGGTCTTGATTGTGCTAGATGATGTCAATCAGCTTGACCAACTAAAAGCGTTAGCTGGATCACATGATTGGTTTGGTGAAGGAAGTCGAATAATAATCACAACAAGAGATGTGCATTTATTAAATGCACACAGAGTAGATGTGATGCACAATATTCGCTTGCTAAACGATGATGAGTCTATTAAGCTCTTTTGCAAGCATGCATGCCGGGATTACAGATGGACGGAAGATTACGGGCAGCTTTCTAAAGAGGTTGTCTCTTATGCTGGTGGGCTTCCATTAGCACTTACAGTAATCGGTTCTTTCTTGTGTGACAAAAACATTCATGAGTGGAGGAGTACATTAGCCAGACTGAAAGACATCCCGGATGATAATATTTTGGAAGCGCTAAAAGTCAGCTTTGATGGACTTAAACCACTTGAGCAAGACTTGTTTCTTGATATAGCATGTTTTTTTAGGTGGGAGAAGAAAGATAGGGCAATGGAGATGCTTGATGCTTGTGGTTTTCATCCTGTTATAGGAGTGAAGGTGTTGATACAAAAGGCTCTCATAACTATTTCCAATGGAAGGTTTGATATGCATGATCTGGTGCAAGAAATGGGACACCACATCGTTAGAGGTGAACACCGCAAGAATCCTGAAAAACATAGTAGAGTTTGGAAGAGGGAAGATATTTTTAAGATATGTGTTATGGGTGCAACTGCGGTAATGGTTAAGCTAGCTTTGCATGATGTATTATTTATGTATAAACAAAAATTTTGAATCTATCCTGATACCATTTTGTTCTTCTATCACAGGAACTTGACAAGATCGAAGCAATAAAAATGGATTTTCGGTTTCACCCAACAAAAAAACAAGAACAAGATCTTCCTACGGTCTACTCTGCAAACATGAAGAACCTTCGGTATATGGATTCAAGAGGTGGTCAACTATCATTGTCTAATGACCTTCCACTAAGGCAGCTTTGCTGTCTTATATTGTGCGAAGGCTTGCAAAAACAACTTTGGGAGGGTTGTAAGGTAATTTGTATTGTTTATTACTTTATTTAATTAATAGATGAAAATGATAAGACCAGATTAACAACAGAATCAAAGATAACCTAATGCTTTGATTAATCAATAAAGGGGAGCCTGAATTTTGAGAATCAGGAAGTCTCCAAACAGAATGTAAACTGTGAAAAACTTGTCTAACCCTAATGGGGGCTTAACCCTCCTTATTTAAGCCTCCTACCTAAAGGATATGTCCTAAACAAAATTAAATACCATATAATTACTATAAATATTTTTAATTACGGAAAGTACTAAACAGCCCCTATTGATTTCTTCTTCGCCTCTGATACACCTTTGTCAACTTTGGTCGGTTCATATCAATAACCCCCTCCCCCCCTCTCTCTGAAATATCACCTTGTCCTCAAGGTAAGACTCGGGAAACTGTCGCTGAGCCGACTCTTTCTCTTCCCAAGTTGCTTTCTCCTCATGTAAGCCTTTCCACTGGACCAACCATTCCTCAACACCTCGCTGTATTCTGCTTCGCACCACCTTTTCTGGAACCAGCATCCCATCATCCGTGGCAGTCAATTCCTCGGGAAGGGTTGTGAGCACCTCTTGACTTCCGACAACCTTCTTAAGCTAGTAAACATGAAAAACCGGATGAATAGAAGCATTATCGGGAAGCTTTAACTTATACGCCACTTTGCCCACTCGAGTCAGAACCTGGAATGGCCCATAGAAACACGGAGCCAACTTCTCGTTTGTGCTTTTAGCTACCGTAACCTTCCGATATGGTCATAGTTTCAAGTAAACCAAGTCATCAGCCACGAATTCCACATCTCTTCTATTACCATCAGCATGAGTCTTCATAATCTACTGTGCCCGGAGCAGATACAACTTAATTTCCTTGAGAACTTCATCCCTTGCTTGTAGATATCTGTCCACCTCAAATGTGACAACAATATCAGAATCATATCGAATCAAATGCGGTGGATCTCGTCCATAAAGTAGCTTGAATGGGGCCATTCGAATAGAAGAGCGGTATGAAGTATTATACCAATACGCAACCCATATATGGTAGCCATTTCACCCATTCCTTTGGCTGAGTGGAAGAAAAACACCACAAGTATGTTTCCAAATTTCTATTGACGACTTATGTCTGGCCATCCGTTTGCGGATGGTACGCGGTCCTGCATTTTAGGGTTGTACCCGAGTCCTTAAATAGCTCCTTCAAAAAATGGTTGATGAACACCCCATGGTTAAATCTTCCTAGATCCGTTCTGGTAGCTTTAACGGTTGGAGCAACCCTGTCGGTGCCAAATGGGAGTACTTATTGCACTGAAATCTGGCACATTCAACCACCGGTTTTGCCACATCCCTCTTCATACCAATCTAATATAACTCCCTAGAAAGGCATTGGTACGTCTTTTACATGTCTTCATGACCACTACTTGCCCCGGCATGCGATTTGTGAAACACATGAGAGACCCAGATAGATGTTCGTGGAATCACCAGCTTACCCATATGCATACCCTTATACAACACATGCCCCTGTCATGCCTCCTGATCTCATACACATCCATGTCACCAGCAGCTGAATCAATTTTCGCCTGAATATCATAAATGTGCTGGTCAAGGCTCAATTTAGCCAGCAAGTTAGCATGGTTGCTAATCCGAGAAACCGTTAATGCCGACAAGGAAACTCCCTCTCCGCGTCTCTGGACAACGCATCAACAGCGCCATTCTCTCCCACAGGTCAATACAAGATTTTGAAATTGAACCCATATAACTTTGAATTCTAGCGTTGATGTTCCCCGGCCACCAAACCCTGGTCAAGCAAAAATTTCAAGCTCTTTTGATCGGTCAATACTGTAAATTGGCGTCCTAACAAATATGACCACCATTTTTGTACCGCCAGTACAATTGCCATTAACCCGCGCTCCTATACCGATTTGAGTTGGGCTTAGCTACCCAATACTCGGTTGAAATAAGCTACGGGTTGGCCTTCTTCTATTAGTACTGCCCTTACCCCTTGACCAGATGCGTTCATCTCCACTGTAAACTTTTTGGAGAAATCAGGCTAAAACGGGCACTTGAGTCATGGCTTGTTGTAATTAATGGAATGCATGGGTTCCTTCGTTACTCCCAACAAATTTATCCTTCTTTAAAAGATCTGTTAAGGCTCTTGCAAATTTTCTTTTGTATCATTGCACAAATTTTCTGTGATAACTGGTTAAACCCAAGAACCCACTAAGTTCTCGAAGAGTCTTGGGAATCGGCCACTCTAACATAGCCAAAATCTTATTCAGATGATCAGCCATGGCCCCATCCTTGGTCACGACGTGACTGAAATAATCCACCCTCCCATGGTCAAAAACACATTTTTCTTTCTGTTGAAAAACAACCTCTCGGTTTTAAGGCAGCCAAAAATGACTTTGAGGTGCTCCCCCGGTGTTCTTCCATTGTTTTGTTGTAAACCAAAATATCTTTGAAAAGACAAAGGGTAAAAAACCTTATTAATTAACGACTGGAATGTCGATGGAGCGTTTGTCAACCCGAAAGGCATTACAAGGAACTTGTAGTGTCCCTCGTGTGTGCGTAATGCCATTTTTGGAACATCTTGCGGTTTCATCCGAATCTAATGGTACCCTGATTTTAGATCATGTTTGTTGAAAACCGCTGCCCCGTGAAGTTCGTCCAATAGCTCGTCTATAATCGAGATCTAGAATTTGTCCAAAACTGCCAGGGCACGATAATCTACATAGAAGCATCACTGCTGTCTTTTTTTAACAAGTAAAAATGGATTGGAGAATGGGCTAGAGCTCAGCTGTATGATCTCCACTGTGATCATCACATCCACTAGTCGTACGTTCTTGCTTTTTTGTAATTGTGGGAACCGATAGGGTCGAACGTTAACGCTCTCAGTCCCGAGTTCATCGAGCGTGGGATGAACTTGGGATTGAGATTCGAACACTGAACTTCTAGAATAGTGATGGTCGGGTTCACCTCGCAATGTTACTCATTTTTTGGTTACCGTAACAGGTTATTGTTAATTCCTACCAATTCACTCTCTTATCGCCCAACGTATGCAACTACTTCATGCCAAATATGATATTGTTGCTGCCCAGTTCCAAGGGGGTAAAAGTCATTAACCAACTGGTATTCAAGTAGGGTTAATAGTTAATACCATACCCTTACATATTCCTCTATTGTGATCTCACTTCTCGTTCCCCATCATAACCCCCATCTTGCGAAGCCCTTTCACAGCTTAGCCTAGAAGCCCTATGATAATGTGCCCTTAGCACGGGCTAGAAGCTGCGCCCAGCCCTGCTGAAAGGCGTCATGGAAGACCGCCAGACCAAGCTACTCCCATTGCAGCCGCCAAAACGAAGTCTCGCGCCACGGGCGTCCCTCTAGAGCCGGACGCCCACATTGAAGGCTCAGCCCTCAGCGGGGGCCTTCCACTCCGTGACAAATCCAATGACTCCAAGCGACAAGGAGTATGCTCAGAGCTTTACTACCTTATTACCTGAACCAATCGTCAGCTCTGGCACAACAAGGAGCACGATTAATCAATCAAGGCACTAGATCCTATCGGAGCTGACGACCTTGTCCCATGTATTGGCCAGAGGTCCCAGCATAAAAGGTCTCCTCCGCCACCTTAAAGAGTAAGTCATTCTCTCTCAGCTCTAACCATACACTCTCAATTCAACCACTAACTTGACCGTTTTAGCATTTTTCCAAGAGCTCCTCCCTCAGAGAGAGAGAGAGAGAGAGAGAGAGAGAGAGAGAGAGAGAGAGAGAGAGAGAGAGAGAGATTGTTCTTCTCTGTTGTGACCTTGCAGGTCTCCCGGAATGACCAAGATTACTCTGTAACCGCCCAGAGCCACCGCTTCAGATTACCGGAGGACGTGGTCACATCACCCTACAATGTGTAATGACAAAAAAATTATGGGTGGCACCATTGTCAATGAGTACCACCTCCTCCTGATCACTAATCATACCACACGGCTTCATCGTATGGGGTGTCGTGAATCCCATTATCGAACTCGCCGACATTGAGACCATGTCCAAGTGCACATGCTCCTGCCTCTCGGGTTCCTCCTCTTCAACGTCGACCAGCAAAAGGGTTTTGTCAGGACAACGATGGCCAGATGCAAATTTTCCACCACAGCAGAAACAAAGGCCCTTGGCCTTAGTATCTGCAAACTCCGCGTTTGTCATTCTTTTAGAAGGGGCTCTAGTAGTTAGTTGCACCTGAGGTGTCCTTGAGGGCCTACGAACCATGTTGTCGTTCCCCACCCGTCGCAGAATGGTTACCCATTGCTCTTGACTTGCCCTTGTTTGGCCCCACATATTAACTCATTCGACTTTCATCTATCAACAAGGCCAACTTAATCGTTTGTCCAAGCCTTGTAGGTTGCATCATTTTAACCGGATTGTGCAAATCTGGCTTAAGTCCCTTAACGAAAGTACCCTCCGGCGAATGCCCCCTAGTTGAGCCGCCAACTGTTCAAATATCCCCATGTAATTTTGTGCCTATCCTCCTGTTTGATGGCTAAAAACTGCTCATATAGGTCACCCACTTAAGAAGTCTGAAAACGTTCCAATATCCTGAGTTTAAGCTCCTCCCAACTTTGAAATGGTGTCCCATGTTCATTCCAATGGTACCAAGCTGGTACCGGACCTTCTAGGCACAACACTACTGTCTGTAATCGCTCTCCTAATGTGGTTAGGCCCTGCATATCAAAAAACCCATGTTTTGAAAACCGGACCGGACCGGCCGGTTCGACCGGTTCAACCGGGAACCGGTCAGGTTACCGGTTTTCTCAAGCCTAAAAACCGTTTGTTTTCAAACCGGATAAAACCGTCCGGTTCACCAAAAAACCGGTTCAACCAGCCCGGTTCAACCAACGAAAAACCGGTTTTTATAAATTATAAGAAAAAAAAAAACTTAAACTTTCAAACGCCGGTTGATGGACCCAACGCATGGATCCGGCTGAACTAATTTGCATGACCCTTCTTTATATAAGCAAGTGGCTACCTTTGTTTTTACTTCCAACCGATGTGGGAAGTATAAGGATTACTTAATGTAAAACCTTTACTTCATACGTTTTATACTCCAAATAACTAATTTTTATTCTATTTATCTTTCGATGTGGGATACTATAGGATTGTCCCATTGTTTAACATAATCCTTTTCAAACCTCAAAGACTATGGATCATTAATATATATATATATATATATATATATATATATATATATATACACCGGTTTTTACGGGTTTTAGGACCGGTCGGACCAGTTGAACCATCGGACCAGTAAGACGGCCGGTTCAATGTCCGGTCCGGTTTTCAAAACCTTGCAAAAAACCGTTCCGCCTTGTACACCCACCCATATACGTCGTTGCCTTCACAGTGGCCCCTTCCTTGCCCTTGGTTAGAGATTGGTGGCTGCCATGGTTGGTCCCATGTGATTGCTTCTTGGAAAGTGCTGATCTCAATCCCCCATCCATCACCGGTGTATGATTTAAACTTGCTATTGTTGGAACCGTCCCCAGGGTGAAGGGAGGTGGTCCAAGGAATCTTTGTTCATCGAACAGAAAGGAGGATGTGGCGTGTAAGAAGGTTGGGGTTGCGATTGCATGTGTGGTTGCATGATTGGTGGCTGTTGCCAACCCCTGGAGGCAGTTTTTAGCGGAATAGAAGCAGCCACCTTAGTGATTGTAACAATTGGAGGGGTCACCTGGGGAATTGGTTGCGTAGGCGGTGGTGGTGGTGGTTACGATGCCCTAAGTAGGAGGGCCATTATTTCTTAATTGCTTGTCTACTTTCCGATTCTGCCCTCATCTCCACCAATTCTTGATCCACCTTCTCGAACCGCTCCAGTGATTGTGTTTGAAAATCTACTAGATTCTTATCAAGAGTCGGATCCTTGTTGAGGTTTCAGGCGGCAGTATCAGATCGGGTGTCTGGTTTTCCCATGGTTCAAGTAAGAGGATAAATCCTAAACAAAATCAAATACCATATAATTACCATAAATATTTTAAATTACGAAAAGTACTAAACAGCCCCCGGAGAATGCTTCTTGCGCCTCTGATAGACTTTTGTCAACTTTGGTGGGTTCATATCAGAAAACAAAGTTGATGAATTACTGAAATGACTAATCCAGAGTAAATTTCAAGTATCTATAGTATTAAAAAGCTTGGACCTTTATTCTATGAATACCATTTGTCTTCATAACTATAAACTTTTCAAAAAACAAATTGTTTATTGACATATTAATTAGTCATTGTAGTACATGGTATTTATGTAAAGCCCATCCTCCAACAAGTTATCATCTCATATATTTATTTTTAGAACAGCCAACTCATACACCCATTACGTTACCTTTTGGGTTTAAAGATCTATTAGTCATTGTTGATTAAAGACCATTATAAAATATTGATAACACTGATTTGGGTTTAAAGATCTATTATTATCTTGTTTTTCTTATATGTTTTATAGATATTTTATTAAATAACTGAACACTTCAGTTGATTCAGTTGATTTCCATATGTGGATGGAAGGAACTAGTTTATGCGTGTGTGTGTGTGCCATTTTCCTTCAAATCTTGTCACGTTTTATACATTTTTGACTTGTTTGCACTTTTATTAAACAGTTGCTGCCAAATTTGAAGTTATTGAAACTTTGTGATATGAATAACCTAATCATGACACCAGATTTTATTGGACTTCCAAATCTTGAAAGGTTCATTCTTAATGGATGTGGGTATTTAGAAGAAATTCATCCATCGTTTGGATGCTTGGAAAAGCTTGTTTTCTTATCTATAGAATATTGTCCCAGTCTTGAGATGTTTCCACCGATTAGGGGAATAAAGAAACTTGATACCCTTTCATTCAAAGGACACCTCAAACTTGTTAAGTTTCCAAAGATCCAACAACAGAAAATGGAGAATTTACCACATCTTGATTTGGATAATAGTGGGAATGAAATTGCATCCTACATAGAATCTTGTCCAAAATTTTTTGTTAATTGTTGCAGCAATCTTCCTGGTGTAGAATGTTTATGTCGGTTAGGGTTTTTTAACAACTGGCAAGAACTCCGCTTCTTAAGGAAGTTGGATCTGCACTGGTTCAACTTGCGAGATAAAGACCTAGGCTCTAATGTTTTAGAGTTGCCCAACTTGCAACAGCTCGATCTAAGAGGAAATAAGTTTTCACGATTAAGTTTTAGTTGCTTCCGACTTCCTCGGCTCAAATGGCTCAACGTGTCATGGTGCCAAGGACTTGTAGAGTTGTCGGAGCTGCCATCAAGTATGGCCGTTGTCATAGCAGATTTTTGTGGCTCACTTGAAAGCATTGGAGATATTTCAAACTGTAAATGGTTGTGGAAAGTCTCACTTCGGGGGGACAAGAAAGTAGGTCCACTTGTTGGTGAGATATTACTAGACTCCATGCTCCAGGTTTGCCTCTACTCTACGTACCTTTTGAATTTCGATCTTTATCATATATTTATCAAAACATACAAATACATGAATGTGTTTTTATGGCAGGGAAATGCTATTGAAGATCATTTTATCAATGTTGTTCTTGAACAGCAGATTCCAAAGGGGTTTGTAGGTAGGTTCTTTAGGGGAAAAACATTTACAAAGCGTCACCCACATGTTAAATGGGACCTATATACCCAGCATATTCAATCTCATGATGACACGTTTATACTGCATCTTCCAGATGATTGGTGCAATGACTTTTGTGGGTTCTTAATACGTATTGTTACCCAGGACCTAACAATGTGGATGGATATAAGCATCAAGCAGGATCCAGATGAAGAAGATTCTCGGTTTGAGATTTGGCAGGAATCCAATGAGGTACCAGAGCCTGAATATGGTGGAGATGTTAGGACACACGTGGGATATGTTTCCTTTAGTTCATTGAGGCAGACCACATCATTGAGTCCATCATACAATATCATTTCATTTTCCATAAAGGGGTATTGGACTTCATTTGCAGCTGAGCTCGTTCCTAGAAAAAGTAAAGATGATCCGGTGCAAACAAGAAAATTTGCAACAGATTGCTCAGAATTTTGGGATGAGGCAAATGATGCATCTAAGGAATTTATGATCCAAGATAATTCTAAGTCTTCTATCAATATTATATGGAAATAAAACATCTATCAGATCCATACACCCATATATCTCTCAACTCTTTGCCGGTTCATATAGTCTGCACTCTGAATTTATGAATGCGATTACACTGCGCATCATACATTGAAAAACAGATTGCAAAGGTGATTGCATATCAAGGTAAAAACTCCTGATTTGATCCTAGGTTTTGATACTGTAAGATACATCGAGTATTGAAAGAGAATGCTTGGTATATAAGCTTTAGCTAATTCATATGACTACACTTTGTATTTATACAGCAAAGGAAAGCACCACCTCTATATCATGACAGGGTGTGACTCACAGCAGAGCGAACAATCACCTGTAAGGCACATCATATATAACTGCCTCCAACTACCACGATATTATAGTCTAACATAACACATCAAGGGAGCAAGAAGATGCAAGATCAGAAGTAGGTTTATGTAATAGAAATACTCTAATTGTTCTCAATGATGTCTATGACCTTGACCAGCTAAAGGTGCTAGGTGGATTACATGATTGATGTGATCTATGGTGTCAGTTTATTATTAATGCTCTTTCATAGACATGCGTATTATCAAAATTCCAACTCAACCCTTGCATCATTTTATTTCTTTGTTGCAGGCAAATGACAAGATTAAAGAGATAATACATCAAAGGACTTCATCACTTTTTCCTAAGCTTGTCAAAAACATGAAGAAGCCAAGGTTCCTTCTATTTACCATGTTTTGGTAAATAATTTACAAACTACATTGTTTTGGTAAATACTTTTTACAACTACTGCTATTTAGTTAAAAACTCCAAGATGAGAAGTAGGTTATGTAATAATAGAAATACTGTAATTTATTTCAATGATGTCAATGACCTTGACCAAATAGAGGTGCTCGGTGGATTACATGATTGGTTTGATGAAGTGCCCCACATAATGAAGCTGTTCAGCACTATCGTAGACATGCATATCAGCCTATCATATATATTCTAACTCAACCCTTGCATCATTTTATTTGTTTATTGCAGGCAAATGACATGATTAAAGAGATAATAAATACATCAAAGGTCTTCATCATGTATTCCCAAGCTTGTTAAAAACAAGAAGCTAAGGTTCCTTCTATGTGCCTTTCTTCTTTCACCAACAATGTTGAAGGGCCCAATTGTCTTTCTCATAAGTTGCACCTTATTTGTTGGTCGTATCTCGTGTGTTATCCTGCAAATCCGATAGTCAGTTTCCAACCCATGTAGCTTGTTGTTCTACAATCGTACGAGAGCTTGCAAAAAAGAGCTTTGGAGGGGTTGTAAGATAAATCAAATGTTTCTTTAATTAACATATAAAAACTTTGGATCCTGTGTAAAAAGTCTGACTAATTTATTCTGTAATTTGTTTTTAGATATATTGGTAAAACTGTTTGTTGTGGCTTTGAGTATTGGTCTTATCGAGCAACTTTAGTGTAGCTTTACAATCTATATAAGTTAATGTGCACAAAGCACCTGATAATCTGATATGAAACCTGCTTATTTCCTCAACTTCAGAACATTATTTCATCTTTGTCTTCCTGCACATCATTCGGACAGCTCTGGAATATGCAATGAAAATGTTGATGTATATGTTTTTAGCTTTGAATTAGTTTAGACATCTTTGGAGTGCAACAAAGATTTAAGCTATTGGGTTATTGTTATTAATAATGATTTCGAAATGAAACTATAACTTTATTAATTGAACCCAACATCTCAATATACGATGAGTAATTATATAAACCCAAACATATGAATCATAAGTGTGTTGTTTTCCATGGCAGGATAATGCTATTGAAGATTACTTTTTCAGTCTTGCAATTGAAGATATGAATCCAGGGAGGCTTTTTGGTAGATTGTTGTTTAGGGTTGGAACATTTACACTTCATCTACCACAATGACTTTTTCTGTGTTGTTCTCTAATAATAAAGTCATCAAGCAGGAGGTAGATGAAGGTTCTCTATTTGAGCTTTCACATGAGTCTAGTGTAGCAGTGGAGCCTTAATATGGTGGAACGACATGTGTAGGATATGTTTCCTTTGGTTCATTGAGGAACACCACATTTTCGAATTCATCATACACTATGATATATATAATAACAAATGTTACAGTTTTGGTACCCCGAGAACTACAAACATACAATACAATACATATAATAATTTTTTGTTTCCTAGTCTAATAGAAACTTTGTTAGTTGTTACTACCTTGATATTTTCCTTACAAAACCTGTACTATTTTCAATCAAACTTGAGATAAAGAGCACGGAAAATTCTTACTGTTTGAACATCACTGATATATCCCGAGCTGGATCAAATAATGCCATTAGAGGATCCCACTTCAGCATAGAACATATTTTGCACTGGCATACAATTAAAAAGCTCAAAATAAACTTTTAATTTTCAAACTAATTTCGGGGACCAATTATAGGCAGTTTTTCGACTTTTAATCCAATTATTCTTTCCATAGCATTTCATTTTTTTCTGGAATAAATGGCAATCAAGTTTCAGGATTGTGAATTGGAAAAGTAGGATCTCATATATTTTACTAGGAATCAGCAGAATATCAATGCCAACTAGATTGCTATCAACTTAAGTAACTAAATTAAGATAAAGAAGGATAAACAAATAGATCAAAATGGGTTCAAAACATATAAAATTCATTCAATCAGCTTCAACATAAAAGGCTAAAAGCCACAATAACTAGATTGGAGTTTCTTCATCCAGTAAAACTACAAGGGAGAATGACATTTTTTTCTGATAATTTGGGCTAATGAATAGGAAGGGAATCCCTACTTTTCTGTTTGCTGCTCAATGTACATCTTTTTTGGAATCTTCTGGTACTATATGAACTAAAACACTAACACAGCCTAATAAGTCAGTAACTCATTGATAATGATATTAATTAGTATGTGAACTGTAAACATATACAGATCAGACTTTGGATTATGTAAAAGGTAAACCATATTGGAATTGGAAAATATAGCGGCCTAATTGCCTTATTGGTCCCTTTAATGGGAAAATCACAGATAAATTTGGGTATCATATATTCAACAGGACAACAGCATATCTAAACAGAGATCTCGAATCAAAGACAATTTGCATAATTGGTTCCTTTGATGGGAAAAACCGAAGAAGCCAGATGCATAAAGTAGCAGATTGATGATGTTAAAATCAGGGCCGATTCCTCTATTCAACAGAAAACAGGAAAACAGCATAAGATGAAATCAAAAACAGATAAATGGCGAACAATTGCATTGACAGAGAATGGGAGAACGAGTGTGATGATATGGAAAGGGTATTGGGGGACCGATGTACATAATAATATAGGTCGAATTGGAGTCATCTGAATCGTTCCTCACTTACTTGATAGTCGGATTACAGGATTTTGGAATCCCGTATCATCGTCTTCTGATCTCCTCCCTTTTTTTTTTTTTTTTTTTTTTTTTTTTTTTTTTTTTTTTGTCAAGACTCAATAACAAGGGAGTAAATCAGAACAAGGCTGTTGGAAAGGGAGTGTTTGGGAATTTGGATTCATTATTGGCGTTTGTTAGGGTATTTTCATTTTTTTTTCTTTTTTCTTTTTCATCCTAACTTAAAATTGTTTGTTACTCAGATCCCAACCTCATTTCTCATGATGAAGCATTGCCAAGATCAAGTTTTTACTTGTTCAATAAACAGAGGAAAAAGAAAAAACATATCATAATCAATATTTTTATTTTCAATATCAAAATGGTTTTTGCACTTAAGCAAGATAATAAATTTACAAATTAATATTAAAACCTACTAATGATCTTTAAGACCTAGTCAAGTGTGGAAGCAAAAAGGTCCAATACATGACCTAGGCTAACCCTATGCTTTAAAAGTTCTTCATAAAATTAAATCTTATTCCTTAAATACAATATTCCATTTTTATCAAGATCTTCTTTATGTGAACATACCTGACCCAATAGGTTTTTGGTACAAATCCTCCCTAATAAATGAAAATACTTTTGCCACTTGTCATATTCTTAAGCCTTTTGCCACATGTAAATTTGTGGTTTTTTTTTTGAATAAAATTAATTCCACATGGAATTTTGTGGTTTTTTTTGTATTAAATATAAAACCAATTAAAACAAGGTATGAAACCGAAAATTCATGGATTGGCTGATCTGGAAGGAAGGATTCTATTTTTCGACCCTAATTAGGTAAGAAAAATATATAAATGATATTATAAGATCAAATTTTTAATGACAAGATTATACGTTACGTTTCCTAACATAAATGTTCTTTAAAACAGTATGCGTTCATTAGTGTTGATTATTGGGATGCCTTTTTGTATCACTAATATGAATTTTCTCGCATTTATTAGCGTTGATTATTGGGATTCCTTTTTTGTACCACTAATATGAATTTTCTCTTGTATATATGTCTTCATAGGCAATCGATGATTGAACCTACAGACATAAGTTGATTCCTTTGAGGCGGATGCTTTCACTAAAAGATTGTCTTTTTTGTCGTATTCTTGCTTTCCATTCCTGTTACAATTTGTTTCTCTACTTCTGTAGTTTCAGAAACTAACAGAGTTCAATGCTAACGAGATACACTTTGCAGGTATGTAGATGTCATATGCTTTCACTGAGAGAGGATATGTAGTGAACCATAAATCTACGTCTAAAAACAATGGTCATGCTATGAGCGATCGTGTGATTCCCGACCCTTGTCATAAGGATAGTGATTGCCAACCTTTTTGTCACATTGGCGTAGGATCCTGTACTGAGGGTCCTTGCTCCTGTCACAACCCAAAAGTTTTATTATGTTTAATCCTTTGATGCATTTATATTAGACTATTCATGAATAAAATTCAATGTGTTTACATAATGTTCTCACTTTTATAAATCAGCAACCATACAACTTTACAATATTAATTAAGATGGTTCTAACACTTACTGTCATTTCAATGATTCCGGATTTTCATATATATTAGTTTAATCATAGCAAAGGTACGTATTTTTCAACTTCAAAGAGTGAACTCATAAACCCAATTCAAATTTGGAGTTGATGGGAATCAAATAAATGAAGACCAATTTGAGAAGCTTGAGCATCAGGTGGTTAGGTGTTTAAGCCTCATTTGTAAGGCCTCATCAAAGCTATGTGTTCAACACGTAAATTTTGGGTATATATTGATCGTCATTTTCATAATTTAACATTTTTTCTTTTTATTTTCAAATTTACTAACTTCCAAAATGCCTTGTAATCTGCATGGATGATGGCACCCTGTTCGATGATCATGGCATCTTTGAGGCTAAGGGTCGTTATTATGCATCATTCTTCATGGTAGTAACCATTCACTATTACTTAAATGTCCAAAATGCCCTGGAAAGAAAACTATATAATATTGGTCATAAATCATCATGTCTATTTTAGAGATGCTCTTTGTTTTCAACCTGCCATAAATCAAAATATAATAGATCCAAATAAAATAATGTTCTGTTTATAGCAATGTACTTTGGAGCGAATGACAAAATGGCAATTTACTTTGGTGAAAATGTTAAAATAGTGCTCATTTTTATTATTTTTTTAATAGGAAAAGTAAGATTTTTATCAAAATTATGTAAATGCTCCTTTTCAAAATGTGATTTTGCTTGCATGGATGTAAAAATGGATGTAAATCAGGTATTTTTGACACCATTACTTTGCAGGCAAGTTGTGCAGCTAAAATGATATTTTTTCAGGCCTTTTGTCAAGTTTAAAAAGGTCACAATAGGCATTTTTAATAACAAATATTCTCATCTAGACGAGATGACCGTTTTGTAAATTTTGAGTGGAAATCAATGTTGGGGTGCTTTTTTTCAATTCACTTTGGTGAAAATGATAAAAATTAAAATGGTATTTTATTTTTAGTCAACTTTTGACGGTAAAAATATTCCAAATGGTTATATTGTTTACAACATTATACTTTTGTGAAGATAGTAAAATAAATGCTCATTTTTTTGTAATAATGAAAATTTTTATTTTTTTAGTAAATTTGATTATTTTTACCGTTTTTGTTTCTTTTGTTATTTGGATAACTTAAAAATGAATAAAAAACTTAATAGGAAACACTCAAAACATATAGTAAAGGAATTTTTAGTCAAAATGATATTTTATTTAATTTGTTCATTCTATGTTATTTAACTTGTCAACACTGTGTTTTTTTTATTACAATATGGTGCTTTCAAAATTTTTGTTAATAGGGTATTTAACTAAAAAATTTTAAGGAGTTATAACAATGGTAATCGTTGGCTTTTATTGTGTTTTTTCATAAAAATTATCAATGAAACATAAAAATCAAAAATCAAATATCAAAAATACAAAGTACATTGTTATTTATTTACTTTCATTCTATTGAAGTTTATATTTATTGTGCAAAATTATATTTTTATCATTGATATTGACTTAATAGAACATGATTTTAATATTTTGAAACCATTTTAAATATTAATAAATTAAAAATAACGATGATTGACTTACGTACAAAACATCAAATTATGTATAAAATAACTGTTTGTGAATGTATGATTAATGATTGTGATTTTTATAGTCTCTATGTTGTTTTACCTTGTCAACCAACCGTATAGAAATGTATAAAATACAAATACAAAATTGACAACAAATTTGACTATTTTGCCACGACTTAAAAACTAATTTATAATGAGTCACATTTCTGCCGTGTTAACATTTTTTTTCTACATTTTTTATAGAATTATTAAATTAAACAATGAAACTGTAGAAAATATGCAAAATATAGTAGCATTGTAGTTTATAGATTTTTTATTTTAACATTTTTTCATAAGAAAGTATATTGTTATGCTGCGTGTGACTGATTTACCCATGAATTTCTACCTATTTTCCAAAAAAGATGAGAATTATAAAAGAACTTCATAACTAAGCAAAAAATAGCATTGTAATTTTATAAATAATAAATTTCTGCCAATTTAATTTTTTTGGGTTCAAATATATTAAAAAGTTATGGTGTTATATTAAACATCAAATTGATAGTATAATGTGTTACCATGTGAATGTGTTATAATTAAATACAAAAATGGGAACAAATTTTACTGTTTTACCCCTACTCAAATAAGTATTTTATAGTAAGTCATATTTTTGCCATATTTTCCAAAAAAAACTAAAATTTACAATTCTCAAAACTTCAAAATTCTGCAGAAACTAGCATTGCACTTTCCTTAAATGTGATTTTTTGCATATTTTGTTAAAAAATTATAATTTAACAATAAACTTTGGAAAAAATCTATAAAATTGCAGTAAACTTTTTAACAATATATATATATATATATATATATATATATATATATATATATATATATATATATATAACATTTTTTCCAAAACAAAAATACATTGTTTAGCTGTGTGTATGTGTTGTAAAAAAAATACAAAAATATCAATGTTATAAAAAAAATACAGAAAAATACAAAAATATCAATGTTTCCTATTGCAATTTAGTTTTTTCTTTACAGAATACTATTACACATTAGGATGTATTCAAATTTTATAATTATTTAGTTACAAATTGTCATTTCATATTTATTATCAATGTAAAGGGGTGTAGGAAAGTAGTGTTGTTGTTTTTTTTTTTTAATTTAAATATAAAGTCTTTTTTATAACATCTAACTTCCAAAGTCATCCGACTACAACTATATATTATGTATTTTCTGGTCATATTTTCCCTTAAACAAAACATGCAATTGGTTTCGATAGTTTTTCTCAATAAATGTGATTGTTTTGCCCTTGATGAAATAACTACTTTTAAATACAAATGTATAACAGTAACCTTAGAAATAAGATATCTAATTTTCATTCAAAGAACTATTTCAAAATTTTTTATTCCTAATAATTATTTACAATATGTCAATAGTTTTTTTTATTACTTTGTATTTCAATTACCTTCTTATTCATCATAGTTTATGATATTAACTTTTTTTTAATAAACTCGTGTAATACACGGGTCTCACACCTAGTCATTAAGAACCAAGAACTAATAGAAGTTTTAATACGCGTTTTAAAATTGGTTATTGTGACTTTGATTGACTTCAACAATCATAACCAAAATAGGATGATCACAAGCATGATCAAAATAAGGAACTACTTAAGAATATGGTCTTTTTTTTGATGTGTTACACAAATAACCTTATACTTTGCAGTAATATCTATGTGAATATATATATATATATATATATATATATATATATATATATATATATATATATATACTAGTTTATAACCCGTGATAACCACGGTTATAAAATTAATTAAACTTTCGTATTAAAAAATCAAAATTATTATACAATTATTTTAAATAAATTATTACTTAAGAGATATTTTTAGTTATATAAAATTATAATCGTTAATTTAAATAAATACGTGGAGTTATATCATTTTATAATTTATATTAATTTTATTTTATTTTTTAATCTAATGTTATTAATTTAATATAATTAAAGGGAGAAATTTTAAATTTTGAAATTTAAAATGAATAATCAATTATTAATTTAATAAAATTAGAGTGGGAAATTTAACATTTGAAATTTGAAATGAATAATTAATAGATTGACAAGTGACATGATAAATGATATATAACATTAATGAGGGGTTTTAATTGCATGACACTTGTCAATATATATATATATATATATATATATATATATATATATATTATGCTGCAAAATTCATTTTTACAATGGTGTGCATCACAAAAAAATTCAAAAAAATAAAATAAATGGAATATTATATATTTCGCAATATTTGAAGACATGACTTTTTATTTATCTTTAATCTTTGGTGGTATAATCATTTAAAAATGTGAAATCATAGCAAAGGATGATTTTACATGATCCCATAATAAAATATGTGATCATTTATGTAAAAAAATATGTTAATTTTATTAAAAAAAACATTTTCCTAATATTTTGGTGTTTTGTGATATTTTTCACATTTTAAGGGTTTAAGGTGATAGTGTGTAGAATTGTGATGACTGATCAAAGGAATTATAAATATATTCTTGTTATTATCACTCCGTCGTTAATCGATATGAAGAATGGAGAGAAACGAGTCAATGATGAAGGGAAGGTATAAGCTTAGAAAATTATTAGAAGAAATCTATTGGAAATTGAAGCATAAGCTTCCAAAGTAAAGAGCTTAGAAAGGGTGTTTGCTAAAGTGTGACGTTGCTGGGAATTTGAGGTATGTTCCTCAAACTGTTATACTGATTAATTATAAATTACCGAGAAAGAAATGGAAGTGTTAATGAAGTTTTCTATAAGTTATTAAGTAAAATTTATCAGTGGGTTAAAAAAATGTTGATCCGGGTTGTGATAATCGTATTTTGACCTAATTTAGTCAGCGTTGTGAAGTTATTGAGTTGCTGTAGTTAGATGATCAAATTAAACAATCCGTGAAGTTAATATGCTGCTGTGTATGTTATAAATGAATGGAATTTGGAGGAAAATGACTATTGAATTCTTGTATTGCTATGTTTAAGCACCAAATACTTTTGGAAGTTCATTATTAGTCATTTACTGATTACCATTTGTGGTATTTTAAATCAGGTCAGGTTAGTGATGAAAAATCGTTTGGGTGTAAAGATAGGTTGAGGATCTATTTTTTGAGACACTGAAGCAAGTTAAGAAAAAAAAATGTATTGTCTAAAAAAAGACACTTAATATCAAAAAAGTAGTATACAGTTGCTCTCGTCTTATGTTCCTATGTTGAAAGTGGTCCGTGTATCTTTATCGTGAACTTTAAAAATATATTTTTATCTACATAAGTTACTGAATTATCATTTAAGAATTGATCACTCATATTATTAATATTATGTAACTTTCTTACAAACTATCAAGGAAAATAAAGCTAATTGTTAAGAACGTTAAGCTTACCAATAACCATAACTAACTAACCAATGATTTAATGTTTAAGTTATAGTTTATCATTTTATAATTATTAGTCATTGTTTACCAATATAAGTTATCTTTAATCAAATAGAGACAAGAGAAAACCACCTAATTAAGTAATAGAAGAATGAATAACTGGAGCACAGATATATTGAGGCTGCGATCAATCAGAGAGTCAACAGAGAGATGAGAGTCAATTCTGATTGTGTATTGCGCTCGAGTATGAGTTGACAATTTGTTTTTTTCTTTTTCTTACTTTTTTGTGCTTTTGTTTTGGATATCGAATAATTAATAAGAGCGCATGCATACGTTCCATAGCTACAAGTCCGCCTCTGATGTCAAATTGGTTCTTAAACTTCAAAAGTTGGCAAGTATGAGGATACATTCATGAATATTAGCAGACCCCATTAATGATCTTTCTATGTAGTCGAGTGCGGAAGAAAAAAGTTCTTATACATGACCTATGCTAACCATCTGCTGTTAAAGTTCATAAAATTAAATCACCTTCCCAAAATATGGTGTTGTGTCTCTATCTAGATCTTTATGTGCCAATACCAGAACTAATATATCTTTTGATACAATCTACAAGAACCAAACACTAATAAAAGTTTGCATGTATGTTTTAAATTTGATTATTCTTGACTTGATTATTGGGACATAATTAACCAAAATAAGAAGATAACAAATTGATCAACATTAGGGAGGTACTTAATAGAATGGCCCTTTTTTCGATGTTTTACACAACGACCTGGCCCTATTGATCAAAATTAGGGAGGTACTTGATAAAATTTTATAATTGTCATTTCGAAACATAACAAATGGCAAGTAGATACGATACAATAGCATCAAAATGTGATATTTAGTGGAAAAATCGATAATATTAGAAGTTTTATAATTTTCATTTTGAAAATTGGTAGATAGAGTTTTTGAAAAGTATCTCATGCAATGCGATAAAACACATTATATATTTACTGAAATCCCAATTCCCAAATGCCCTATTAAGAATGGCCCTATTAATCAAAACTAAGGAGGTACTCGATAGAATTTTATAATTATCATTTCGAAACATAACAAACGGAAAGTAGATAAGACACTATAGCATCAAAATGTGACATTTGGTGGTAAAATCAGTAATATTAGAAAATTTATAATTGTCATTTCGAAAATTGATAGATAGAGTTTTTGAACAGTGACCCTTGTAATGAGATAAAATACACATTATGTATTTTCTGAAATCCCAAATGCCCTATTTATGTATTTTTGCAAATCGCCAAAAACTAGATCATTTATTTATATCTTACAAAATCAGGTGACCAGTTTTGTAAATATCCCTATTTTACGGGTTAGGATGTGATAGTGTTAAGAACTGTGATGACTAATAATGAAACTCTGAAACATGAGTAAATATATAAAGGATTATAATTACTTTCTTATTGTTTTCACTCTTTCGTTAATGGAAATGAAGAAATGATAGAAAAGAGTCAACGGTACCTACCTACTCAAATCGATCCAAGTTAAAAAAATAAATTAAGGAATCCTATGGAGATGAAGTATAAGCTTGCAGAGTAAAGAGCTACAAAGGGTTTCTGCTAAAGTTTGATTTTTCACGGAATCTGAGGTACATTCTTCAAACTGATAAATCGATGAATTATAAGTTACCATGAAAGAAATGGAAGTTGTGAAGATTTAGAATTAGTGTAGTTAGATGATCAAATTATAGTGATGTGTGTATGTTATAAATGAATGGAATTTGGAGGATGATGACTAATGATGTGTGTATGTGTTGTGGATACAAAAAGAGTGAAACAGGTCCGTGTTGTAGTGATGTGTGTTTGTCGAAAGGTGTTAGGACATTTACTGACTACCAATTGTGTTGTTTCAAATTGATTCTGGTTAGCGATGAAAATATTGATTTGGTGTAAACATAAGTAGAGGATCTATTGTTGGGACCTTTTGGCGAGTTTCAACTTAACCTTTTTAAATCGGATACAAGTTATAGGTGTTGGTGTAATGGGAAAGCAAAAGTTCATAAATTAAGCCTTGTGAAACCAATAGAGACTTATAATCAATACACTTATAATTAATGATGATTACGAGTCTGAATTTTAATAGATGGTAAAATTATAAAAATTGTAATATAGTGACCTAGTAAAGTTTCTTTAAAGGCTATATATGTCCTTTTGTATTACAAGAGATAAATGTTGACATCAAATTATAAATGTGAACATATATCTTGCGCTCCAAGGAGAATTGGATCTAGGCACCATTGATGCGAGTGTGAAGTTTTCTAGAGGATCAGAATGGTGAAGATGAAAGTGGTAGTGCTTAGGAAATCCAGAATTAAGTAACTTTGTTGTATATTGATGGTCTGCTAAACTTAAAAATTACATAAGACCATTTCGATTGAATTTCATGGAGTGTATTAGTTTACCCTTAGTTAGCATGAACTTGAGAGGCTGTTTGTAAACAATATTGTAATTATGTTTTAAGATTCTATGGTAATCTTAAGTGTGAAAACAATTTTGTAATTGATATATAATTTCTTTTCTAACTATTTGAAATACATATAGCATATATTTTATACGAAATGAAATATGCTTATATGTAATTTATTTAAGAATACCTTTATTTGATTAAATAAAATAACACGTTTAATTAATCAAGTTAATATATTTAGTTTTGTATATAATCCATAACAAAAAATTATGTTCGAATAATTCATTCCATTATTTTGAGCCAACCTAACATGACTATAAAATGTAATGATCTATACTATTACCTTGTTCATTCCATTCCATCATAGCAAATGAACCGTATGGAATTATAATTACTTTTTCATTATTTTCCCATGGAAATTAATGTATGAGCTTGCAAAGTACAGAGTTCGGGAAGGGAGTTTGCTAAAATTTGGTTTTGCTCAGAAATCTCCTCCACTTCTTTTAAGAAGAATCTCAAAGTAGAATATAGAGTAAAACATTAGTTTTTACAATGTGATTGTGGAAAAACTAACTCACATTACCTAAATTGTTTCATGCCTATCTTTAGAACTGTAACTTCTATTATACATTCAAAGGAGTTTTTACGACCAGAAATGAAAAATAAAATGTAAGGACTGGTTATGAGATTTTCTACGTGGTAACCTGTTCAATTTTGAGTTCTTACAGGTTTTCCAACATGATAACAGGTTATATTGGAAACTCACATCTCTGTATAAAGTTCTTTTCATTGAGGTGCTCAAACCACATATCTTCTATCTCAATAAGTCAAGACATTGATGGTATCACCATCATCTTCTGTGTTCTGGAAGTACGATGTTTTTCTTAGCTTCAGAGGAGAAGATACTCGAAATACTTTTGTGGGCCATCTCTACTCGGCTCTTGAACAAGAAGGTATCTTTGCTTACAAGGACGACGAAACACTCCCCCGAGGCGAATCGATCCACCCATCCCTTATGAAGGCTATTGAAGAATCACAGATAGCCATCATTGTATTTTCAAAAAACTATTGTGATTCGTCGTGGTGTCTGGATGAACTTTCATATATTATGAAATGCAGGGATACGAGAGGCCAGATCGTTATGCCTATATTTTATGACGTGAATCCTGCTCAAGTACGAAAACCAAAACGGAAATACGGAGAAGTGTTTGCTAAACACGAGTTGGACAACAAAACCAAGGTTGAATCTTGGAGAAAAGCACTCGTGGATGCAAGTAACCTTTCTGGATGGGAACCCAAACACATTGCCAATGGGTAATTTGTCTTCGTTTTAATATTTCTTGGTGAAGTTGATGACTTTATAAACAGAGAGGATTTGACTACATCACTTGTTTTGAGCCAAATATGTTTTCTGTTCAAGATTATAAGATGCTCAAAGTAAATGTGTTTTCGTATGCTAGTGGCCAAGTTAAAAGGCATCCCAAGTCCTAGGATTATGGATAAGCTCAAATTAAGCTGTGATGTAATCTATTATGTTCTTATTTCTAAATTCGTACATGACACCTCTCTTCAAGTTACGACAACAAACCCATGTAGCTTTACTTTTTGCAATTTGAAACTATTCCTTCTTCCCAAGAAAGTTGCTACAAACTACTTGTGTTATTGATTTTAGAAATTCTGTTTGGATGTGAAAAGTAAAAGGTAATTAGGACTTGGTCTCTTTATTTCATAGAGTAATCTTTTTTCTATGTGAGCAGGTGTTAATTATCCTTTTATGTCCAATGTGTAGGCATGAAGCAAAAGGCATCAAACAAATTGTAGTCGAAATTTCATGGAAGTTGCAGCCAGCAACTTCAAGTGCAAATGAGAATTTGATCGGAATTGATGCTCGCTTGCAAGGTTTGAAATTGGAGTTACAAATTGGGTCAGGTGGTGTGATCATGATTGGAATATGGGGGGTTGGGGGTGGTGGTAAAACTACTCTTGCATCTTCTATCTACAATGAAATTTCTACCAAGTTTGACAGCTGCTGCTTTGTTGAAAATATTCGAGAGGAATCAGGCAGGTATGGTTTGGGAAAATTGAAAGAAAAAATTCTTTCAGAAATGGAAGTAAACAGAGCTGGAGGAGGAAGATGCTTGATAAATAATAGGTTTCGCCACAGAAAGGTCTTGATTGTTTTAGATGATGTCGATAACCTCGACCAGTTAAAAGCACTAGCTGGATCACATGATTGGTTTGGTGAAGGAAGCCGAATAATAATAACAACCCGTGATAAACATTTATTAACCGCACACAAAGTAAATGCAGTATACAATATTAGATTGTTAAACAGTGATGAAGCTATTAAGCTCTTTTACAAGCATGCACCCCGGGATAAGAGGCCTGTGGAAGATTATGACCATCTTTCAAAAGAGGTGATCACTTATGCTGGTGGGCTTCCATTGGCACTTACAGTTCTTGGTTCTTTTCTTTGTGACAAAGACATTCATGAGTGGAGGAGTGCATTAGCTAGACTAAAAGAGATCCCGGATACTGATATTGTAGAAAAGCTAAAAATCAGCTTTGATGGACTTAAACCAATTGAGAAAGAATTGTTCCTAGATATTGCATGCTTTTTTAGGAGGGAACGGAAAGATAAGGCAATGAAGATCCTTGGTGAATGTGGTTTCCATCCGGTTATAGGAGTAAAGGTGTTGATACAAAAGGCTCTCATAACTATTTCAGAATATGGTGAGTTTGATATGCATGATCTTGTGCAAGAAATGGGACATCACATTGTTAGAGGGGAACACCCTAACAATCCTGAAAAACATAGTAGAATTTGGAAGGAGGAAGATATTATGACTATATGTGCTATAGATGCAATGACGGTAATGGTTGAGCTAGCTTTTCATGATATAAGTGTATAAAGAAGCACTCTTACTGCAACTCTCACACCATTTTTCCTCTATCATAGGAACTTGAGATGATTGAAGCAATAAAAGTTAGATACAATATGGCTTATTCTTATCTGCCAATTGCTGCAAACATGAAGAACCTTAGGTGGATTGAATATGCCGGTGAATTTATGCCTAGTAATTTTCCACAAAGGAAGCTTTGTCGTCTAATTTTGTTTAACAGCTTGCAAAAACAACTTTGGGAGGGTTATAAGGTAATTCTTATTGTCTTTCTGCTAATTAAGACATGAAAACAAAGTGGACGATGAATGTTCGACCTAACTAATTGTTAATATCATCAAGCAGCTTCAACTATATTTTTTATAACTAGTAGCTAGTATTGAAAGCACAAACCCTTTATTCTCTTAATCACGATAAACTTGGTAATACATAACTTGTTTGATATGATGTAGACACCTTGGTCATTGTAATCCATGGTATTCATGTAAAGCTCAATATAAATACCCTTTTAAAGATAAACAATGTATTATTATCTACGTAAGATTTTAACATAAATTTATTTTTTGTTGATTGATAACCATTATAAAACATTTATAACAATTTGGGTTCAAAACTATTTCATTATTTTGTTTATATTAAGTATTTTTTATATTGTTATCAAACAAACACTTCAAATGATTTCCATAGGAATTGGTTTTTGTCTAAGTTGAGACATATTTCTTATATATATATATATATATATATATATATATATATATATATATATATATATATATATATATATATATATATATATGCCTGTATGTGTGCCAAAATTTTGAGTTGCTTGCACTTGTATACAACAGTTGCTGCCATATTTGAAGACAATTGAACTCTGCCATTTGCATAACCTAATCATGACACCAGATTTTGATGGACTTCCAAATCTTGAAAGATTCATTCTTAATGGATGTTGGCGTTTAAAAGAGATTCATCCATCGATTGGACGCTTGGAAAAGCTTATTCTCATATGTATTAAATTTTGTGATCGTCTTAAGATGTTTCCACCTGTTACTCGACTAAAGAAACTCAAGACCATTAAGTTCTTGGCATGCCCTGAACTTTTTAATTTCTCAGGGATCCAAGAAGAGAACAAGGAGAGTTTACCACATGTTCATTTGGATGATAATAGTGGGAGTAAAGTTGCGTCCTCTGTAGGATCTTGTCCAGACTTTTTTGTTAATTGTTGGAGGTGTGGTTGCAGCAATCTTCCTGGTGTTGAATGTTGTTTAATGGAGCCTTCTTCCCCTCACAAAAATGTGAAGCATTTTTTGCGTGACATCAATATGAACCACATAGGGTTACGTTTCTTTCTCAAGAACTTGAGAAAGTTGGATCTTAGCTTCTGCAGTTTGGGAGATAAAGAAATCGGCTCTGCTGTTTGGGAGTTACCCAACTTGCGGAAACTCTATCTATCAGGAAATCACTTTTCACAATTAAATTTTAGTTTCCTGCAAGTTCCTCAGCTCAAACTGCTCGACGTGTCATGCTGCCAAGGCCTTGTAAAATTGTCAGATCTGCCATCAAGTATAGCTGTTGTTTTAGCAATTGGTTGTTTCTCACTTGAAAGCTTGGGAGATATTTCAAACTGTAAATGGTTGTGGAATGTCTCAATTCTGGGAAACAACAAACTTGTTGGTTGCATATTACTTGACTCCATGCTCCAGGTTTAGTTCTACTTACCTTTTAAATTTTACTCATTATCATATAAAACCCAAACCTAAGAATTATAAGTAAATATGTTTTCCATGGCAGGGAAATGCTATTGAAGTTTACTTTATCAATATCATTCTTAAACCTCAGGTTCCAAATAGGTTTGTGGGTAGGTTGTTTAGGGGAACATTTACACTGCATCTTCCTGATGATTGGTACAATGAATATTGTGGGTTCTTAGTATGTGTAGTTACCCAAATCTACCGTCCGTGTATTAATATAGTCGTGAAGCAGGAGGTATATGAAGAAAATTCTCTATTTGAGCTTTTGCGGGAGTCTAATGAAGCAGTAGAGCCTATATATGATGGAACAATGACATTCATAGGATACGTTTCGTTTGGTTCATTGAGGCACACTGCATTTCCAAATTCATCATACAATATGATTTCATTTTCCCTAAAAGTCATGGATTGGAATTTATTGAAGAATGAGAGTTATGTTGGAGCTGAGCTCGTTCCTAGGAAAAGTAAAGGTGATCAGCTGCAAACAACAAAAGTTGCAACAGATTCCTCGGAATTTTGGGACGAGGAGAAAGTTTATGCTAGAAAGACATTTACGATCCAAGTCCAACATGATTCAAAATCTTCTATTAATATTATATGGTGACCTATGGAGAACAAGTTCTGATTATGTCTTAGTGGCTGGTTTGTAGGTTTATGGTTTTCTTTTTATTCTTTTATTTAACCATGATGAGTTCTTTCCCTGTACTACTTTAATTTTTTGGGTTCCTCTATTTCTACGACACCATGTTTTGCTACCACTACTAGAAAACAACCCTTTAATGACGCGCAAACAATGACACTCGCTGATAGAGGACTCGCATTTGTGTAAGCCCTAAAAAATAATGTCAATTTTGCAAAATTTGAAGGATATAGGACACGCATTTGTGCGTGCCCTAAAAGTAGTGTTAGAAAAGAAAAAAAAAAGTAAATGCGAAGGGCGCCTTTCATAAAATGTGCGTCCTCTAAATGTGTCGCTTTATAACATTTTAATGAAACACGCGTTTTTATGGCGGGATTTGACCCGCCTATTGAATCCCAAAAATTTCCAATTAGCAAGAAAAAACCCTAGGCCTTCGTCTTCATAGCAGCATCGTACCACCACCCGACCTCCGATCTCGCTCCGCCAAGTGTCTCCGACCATCTTCTCCAACCATTCTTTCCTGTCGCACTACACCGATAACAAAACCCCCATCACTATTTTAAACCACCCGTGATATGCATCCTCATCCTTCCCTCTAGATCTTCATTCTCTGTAAAAACCCTTCTACCATTGATGATCGAATTGCACTCCAAAAAATTACACAATGAAATCCCAAAAGAATTATAAAAAAATCCCGCTACTAAGAAAAACCCCAAACAACCGGTGGTATTTCCCTAAAATTCATGGATTATCTCATGCGATTTTAGCGATTTTCGTTTCCCCCCTATTTTTTTGGCATCAATCACTTCTTAGGCGGTCTTTGGCCTTCATTTCTATTGTATCTGGTTTCCCTTGTGCTCCTCCACCTCTGTTTCCATCTTTCATCTTCAAGTTCTTCACATCAATGATTCAGACGATTCATATGATTCTAGGTCAAAGAGGAGGAAGAAGAGCTACTGTTCAAGTTCTAGGATTAGAAGCAGGAAATCAATATCAGTATGTGAGATTGAGTAAGATGAATCCACTGATAAAAAGAATACCCCACCAAGAAAACCCATAAACCCTCGTTATTAACTACATAAGCCAGAAATGCCTCGTATAGGGTTTTATTTATCAATGCTCCCGCCAAAGGTACTCTCGTGTCTTTTTAACTTGAGTACATGTATACATTTCTTGACAAATTTATTGGATTTTCTACTTTGGTTAACCTAGAAATTGACAATACTTCATGAATTGTGGATACATGGTTTCTACTGTTTGTTCCTGGACTTGAAGTTCTATAGATACCGAGGAGTTCCTGAACTTGAAGTTCTATAGACCTGAACCATGAATCTTGTATCAGGTACCTGCCTTCTATGCTAATGTTGCTTTCTCTTTCTATTGTGCTATGAAGCCCTAGTGCGTGACTATTGAATTGACAAGAGTGCTTTACTGGGAACGAGTAGTGAGTACATTTGTAAATAATCTATATTGGTCAAAATTTGGTGATGCCTAGTGGTGATCTATCAGAAAAGCTAAAGAATTTGTTCTCTTTTTCTTCTTGTTATTTTTAGATGAATGGATTCTGCATAGTTCTTCAAAATGTGTAGGAGTGATCTACACTTTCTACACAACAGGATTGCAATCCATGTATCCAACTGTGTGTTATTCATTCAAACCCAAAATAATCACAGGATTTATAAACATTTATAAAGCAATAAGTAAATCACCTAACTCTGTGACACTTCCTAGTAGTCTTAAGGGTAGGAAATAAGTAGAAGTACAGAATAAAGGAGCTAATGAGGGGTATTTTGGTCATTCTCATAGTTAGGCCGGTTTAAGTAAGTATGATGGTTTGCAGTTAAGTCTATGTTTATAATGTTATTTATTTATTTATTTACTTTGTTGCACTTAAGTCTATGTTTATCACCATAGGTAATCTGGTTTTAATATCCAAATAACCCAACAGCAAAATTAAATCCTTAAAATAAGTTTCTGCACATTTAATATACGAATACTACTCATTTGTTGGTTTACCTCTCCCACTTGAATATGAATTTACTTCCATGGCTTGAGAAAGTTACATTGTTTGATTAATTTTTATTCAGATTAAAGTAACTTGGGTTTGCTAAGATTGCTCCCCTGTAAATCACACCTTGAAAATAAAATAAATAACAGTATTAGAAATTATGCAGAGGGTATTTTAGGTTATATGATTAGAGAGTACCATGTATTCACAACACATTAAGTGAATTTCCAAAAGTTATAGAAACTAAGAGGAAAATGATAAATAATGATCTTTTCTATTACTAAGTTGTCAAGAATTATCGATATTATAAATGATAAAAATAACAAAGAAAACTTATATTATTGATATCGTTTTAATTCATATTTTTCCTAGTTTATGCAGTAAAGTTGTTTTTGAAATATTGAAGTTTTTGTTGCAGCTAAGGAGCATGTGGTAGGATGGTATAGGACTGGCCCAAAGATAAGGGAGAATGATCTTGATGGTCATGGTCTATTTAATGAGTAAGCATTAGGATTTTATACTCAAGTTAAATTTTGTGATATTGACTGAGGAACCTTGTTACTGCAAATAACTGAAAGAGTTTCCTTGTTGAGCAAAAGCCTCTTTCCAGAAACAACCCTTAAAAGACCATTCAATATCAAAGTCCCAAACCATTGTTGCATATCCGGCTTCACCACGTCTGATCCTTTACCCTTTTTATTCTTTAACCAAGACTCATATATCTCTGCTGTGGATGCTCTAAGATCTGATACTCGAATAGGTGCACTTGTTGCCAATAGTCCCCATAAGGAGCAGGAGCAAAGATGACTCATCAAACACATCAGAAAACTACAAGTATGATCCATCAATCACTCATGAAGTTGATAGCATTAAGAACAGGGTTACTAAGTCAAAAAAAGAAACGGATCTGATGAATTGGCAATTTCTTATGAAGAGAATCAAAGGCTCAGAGGAAGCTTGGAGGTTGCTGAGTCATCGATTTTTGAGCTCGAAATGGAAGTAAACACTTTACAGAATTATGCAAATGAAATGTGTAAAGAAACACAAAATTTGCAACAAGAACTAGCTATTGAAGATTCTTCAAGCCAAGAATTAATGAAAGAGGTTACAGATCTTAAATAAGAATGTTCAAGGTTCAAAAACAATCTACAGTAGTTGAAAAAAAAATGAAATTAGAGAAAAGACCAATTCTACCCCTTCAAGAACCAGGGTCTACATCAACAATTAACTCAACAGAAGGGCAACATCTGGAACTTTTAAACGAGTTGAAGATAGCAAAAGCTGAAAGTGAAAGTCTTGTTAGAAAGCTGGAACAAATGGAGTGTTACTATGAAGTACTTGTGGAAGATCTTGAAGAAAACCATAAAAAGATTCTTGGAGAGTTTCAAAGCCTAAAAAATGAACACTCAAGATGTGCTTACTCAATAAATGAGCAGATGTTATGATTCGATGAAGAAAGACGTGAATTGAGTTCCATTAAAAAGGAGTTACAAAAAAGAGCTACAACTTCAGAATCAGCTCTGAAAAGGGATCAATTGAATTACTCAATTACAGTGAGTCCACTCCAAAAAGATCTTGACATGTTGTCTTTTCAAGTTTTGTCCATGTTTGAAACCGATCGGACTGTGGTTAAAGAAGTTTTCTCATATTCATCTCAAGGGCATGAAGATTTAGTTGATGATGATCACCGGAGTAAGAATCTTTTAGGTGGTGGTGATGTGCTTTCCGGTGACCTGAAAAAATCTTAAAGCTTGCAAGAAAATATATACAAGAAAGTGGAAGAAGAGCTTGGTGAAATGTGCTCTATAAATTTGTACTTATATATGTACTCAGGGGCACTTTCGGAAACATTAATGGAAGCAGTTTGTCATATAAGAAAAATAGAAGAGAAATTACAAGAATTGACACATATATAGTTACCTAAGTTTCTAGATAATAAATAGGTTTGATTTTTAGTCGGGAATTTAATCATTTTAGTGGTGTTCTAAAATCTTAGTCTAATGCTTTTCATATACATCAGTGGGATCATGAGTTGCTGGCTACATGGATAAAAATAATGAGTAGAGAACCGTAATGGTAATTTAGTTGCATGTTTAAAAAAAGTTAATAAATAATAATCGTTATATATATTTCTTCAAGTCACAAAACAATCAAATGCCTAATTTATAATTAATCCGACTAACCCGATTGGTTTGACCCTATTTACCCGAAACCCGACTAACCCGTAGCATAATAGGGTCGGGTTTCGAGTCAGATTTTTTTTCTAAAAAAACCCAAATAACCCGACCCGATTAACCCGAAACCCGATCGGGTTGACCCGATTAACACCCCTAGCTACTCATACCTTCTCATCCTTCTGTTCTTTATCTTTTGTTATCCATCCATTATACAAACCTCAGCTTCAAATAATGCTCTTGAATTTATGTGCTCGTGCAATGTGATGCCATACAAACCTGCATTATAAGCCGTTTTTTTGTTAGTAACGACAAAACTTCTTGTTGGATTTATGTTGCTTCCGGCTGCCATATCTACAGAATTCTGGTTTTCTCTTCCTCCAGTTTTCTTTCTTTATTTACTTACTTGAAGTTGATATTTGGTTTATGCATATTAGGTCTGTTATTAGGCAACATATATAATCTCTAACATGCAAGTTTAATTTTTTTTATAGGTCTTTTTGGCAGATTCTTTAGGAAAGGATATCCTCCTTATACCTGAACAAACTCAGGTAAGCTTTGACAGGGTATTGTTGTTATTTAAGTAGTCCCATCTTTAAATTGGTGTAACTTTGAATGTTTGATTAATGTGCATTGATGTATTATTGTATGAAATCTTAATGTTTGAAGGTTGTGGACTCTGCTATAATGAATCCCTGCCCTCATCGGTCGGTAAGATGATAGTATTGAATGAAACTGAGAGTATGTGGCATGTGATTGTTAATTTGTGTGAATTATTGATCATTTTTTTTCTAGATAAAATATCCATATTTATAATCTAATACTCTAATTCTCCTATTTCATTTAACCTTCATAGACTGAGCTACTAGCATATCATAAATCATAAATAATGCATAATTTAGTCTAATTTATTTGTATTGTGGTGCCTAAATGTTAATGTTTGATTTAATTGTGTGTAATATTGTTCATAGTATGTGATCCCACATCTGCAGGCTTTGACCGCTTAATATTGGGAAGTGTTGGTTATGGGTACACTAAAGGAGGTAGTGTTTCGTATGTTCTGCTGACATTGCTGACATTGAGCAGTTGTTTTCATGTGGTTTCATGGCTTCGAATGGCAGAAGTATGCTTCCAGTTATTTTATTTTCTTTTTCCAAATTCATGAATCTAGCTTATAAGATTTTGATGATTGGGATGTGATGTGAACAGAGCTATGGAAGATTTTGATGATTGGATTAATTGGCTTATGTATAAAGGTGGAGTTGGAGTGAAAGGAGACAATAGTTGGGAATCCGGGTGGGGTGAAGAACATGCTATTTTCATTTATATCCAGACAATCAAAGGGCGTGTACTTGAAACTATTTTGTGCTTGAGGTTCTTTATATTTCAATACGTGGTAGTTTAAAATCTCCATCTCACTTGAAATAATACATCATTATCGGTACTTACTATTTTCATTTATTTCACTTTTTTTCTATGTGAAAATATACTAATAAAAAATACATTACATGACATGATATGTTGGTTGAGTAGCTTTACGAGTTCTCATGGGTGGTGTTAGATGGAATTGTGATGATATGCTCTCTAGTTCAAATGATCAAGGATTGTCTATTTGCCTTAGGTATTATCTACAACGAACATTCCATGTTTGATTCTTCTAATAATTATTTTAGCCTATTAATTTTTTGAATTTTATTTGATCAGGTCACAAGAATTATCGAAGCAAGGGTTCATTAGTCTTAAAGAATTATGAAAGGCAAGATGCAAATCTACTTAGTTGGAATTTGATGTTTATCATCTTTGTGTATATCTTTTTAGTTTGTATAGCATTACATTGCAGAAGGTGTCCCTTAATAGCAATGTAGTATTAGGTTATATATTTAGGGAAAACCTCTTAATTACAATGTACAATTAGATCCCCTTAATATCAATGTATTACAATTTTTTGACATGATGTTATTAGATGAAGTTGATTGTTTTGGTATATATTTGTTTACATATTTTTGTATTATGGTTATTGAAGCTTATGACACGCAAATGTGTGTCATCTTCATTTATGACAGGGGCTTTAACGATACGCAATGCGTGTCATAAATGCACTTCCTAAGGTTACGACATGCAAATGCGTGTCGTCTTCCTGTATGACAGGGCCTTTCTTGATACGCATTGCGTGTCATAAATGCGTGTCGTAAATGCGTGTCGTAAATGAGCATCGTAAATGCGCATCGTCTCTCTTTATGATAGGGCCTTCCTTGACGCGCATTTGCGCGTCGTCTGAGCGTTTTACGACGCGCAATGAGCGTCGTAAAAGGTTGTTTTTCTAGTAGTGTACTTTAGTTTTGTCTTGAGGCTTCTTCTTGTTAATAGTTGTTTTTACCATCATATACGAAGATTTACAATATCGTTTAGAAAATATGCATATCCTAGTATACAAAAACCCTTAAGAAGCCCGGGGAGACCATGGCCTCCCCGCTTTTCTCCGGATATATGTTTTATTTCTATGTTGGGAGCCCTGTTGTACTACCATCGCCACCTCTAACATTCACCACTCTTCCCTTGTGATGCCAGATGTTTGTGCTTATCTTCTACGTGTTGAACCCTAATTTGTCAAATTATGCTTATGTTCTACCCTTCGAACACTAACAATTTCATCGATTTGGTTTTTGTTTTCAATTTGGTCATGTGATACCCCCCCCCCCCTCTCCTCTCTATTCAAGGAACCGGTGACCGGATATTTGGTCATTGATATTCTCTCTCTACACCGGTGATATTGTTTGATTTTTTATTTTCAATTTTGTATAACAAGTTTTTGTTTTCAATTTGGTCATATTGTTGGTTTTTGTTTGAGATTTGAGCATGATATTCCATCTTTGCAACTGAAATCTTCTCCTTTTCCTCAAAAGAAACTCTAATAACTGAGGTATTATATATGCCAACGTACCGAAGTATGAAGGTGCATAGTTTCTTATTTGATACTTCTTTAAATGATCCAAAATTCATTTAAACACATCTAAGTTCATCCATGGATAATTCTTTTCTCAGATTTAATTGCAGCTTGATGTTTGCCTACATCTTCATTTACCTTGCCTATTTCTTAGGCCAATAGATTAAACAAGATGTGGATGGCCTTATAAGTTGGGGTTGTGTTTTAGACTTCATTATATGAACTTAGATGTGTTTAATTTCTTGAAGTTTTCCATAATTTCTTGAACTTACATATGAACTTATATGAACCAAGATAGTTGTTCCTTTGACTCGATTGACAAAGAGGATGGTTATTTTTCATGGGGGGACTGAGTAGCAGACGACTTTTGAGACCTTCAGGCAACGGTTGTGTGAGAAACCGAGAGGGTGTTGAGAATTTTGTGGTTTATTGTGATGCGTCAATCACGGGTTTGGGAGCAGTGTTGATGCAGAGGGGTCGTGTGATCGCTTACACTTCGAGGCAGCTGAAGCCTCATGAGGCGAATTATCCGACTCATGACTTGGATGGGGGTTGTGGTTTTCGCCCTTAATATTTGGCGGCATTACCTTTATGGGGTTCATTATACTATTTACATAGATCACAAGAGCCTGAGGTATCTGATGGATAAGCCGAATCTGAATATAAGGCAACACTGGTGGTTGGACGTGGTAAATGATTATGATTGTGAAATCTTTTATCACCCGAGAAAGGCCAATGTGGTGGTCGATGCTCTCAACCGCAAGACGGTCGTGGATCCGATCAGAGATATTGTAGCACCTGATTCCCGGTACGCATTTAATTTAAACACTTCTGTATTTTCTCTGGGACTCGACGAGTTGGTGGCCCAACTCGTCGAGTAGGGTCGTGATCCGCAGGCATTTTAAGTGACCTCCTCGACAAGTCGGGAGACTGACTCGGCGAGTAGGTTCTGTATGAGGGAAACCCTAAATCTGAGGGTTTGCACCCTATTTAAACGACTTAACTCAGCCTCCCTCGTCCCTATCTCTCTCAAGAAGTTATATATCGAAACCCTAGCCGTTTTGTGTGATCTAAGGCCATTTTGGTACTTTTGGGTGGTTTGTGAAGCTTGAAAGAAAGGAAGAAGCTTGGGAATTCGAGCTGGGGCTTGTAGATCCAGAGATCTTATTCCATCTTCAGCTCAATCAAGGTAAATGCCTCATGTTTTGGTCTTCCATTTGGTTGTTCATCTTTAGGGCTTAGATTTCGGGTGCATTTAGGGCTTCCTAAGCCATTTTCGGATTTGTAAAGTGATTCATGGGGTTCTACTTTCAGATCTCAGTTATTGGAGGGGTCTCATGACATAAAGGTGCCAACTTTATGGCCATGAGATCCCCATTCACATTGTAGAGCACCTTTTATGGATTTATGGATTTTTGAGCCAAAAACCCCATGCAGCATCACTGGAGAAAAAGGACTATGCTACCTCATAAGGCACAACGTAAGGATGTCAAAAAGTCCCGTGGGACCCCGATCCCGCGGGGGCCCCGTCTTGTATGGGGGCATTTGTTGAAAAAAATCGGGGAAGGGGGCGGGGGCGGGGGCAAGGTTAACCCTCGTTTTAATTTCGGGGGAGGGGGCGGGGGTTGATAGTCCCGTCCCGAAACCCCCGTGGGAGCCCCGTTAATAAATTATATAAATTGACATATATTAATTATATAAGTATAATAAACAATAAAATGATTTTTATGTACAAAAAACATGCTTTTAAGTTGTTTGTAACATGTAAAATTATGTTATAAATATCTATTTGTTAACCAAAAAATTGTTTCTTTTAGCCCAAACAAGAACTTATTTTAACCCAAATAAGTTAGCCCAAAATCAATAAGGGACGGGGGAACGGGGGCGGGGGTGGAAAGGATGGAGATTTTGGGGGTGGGGGCGGGGGCGGGGGCGGCGGATGCAATCCCCGTGCCGTTTGTCCCCGTTGACATCCCTCACACGACGCAACAATGTGGAGGCTAGAAGCAACATTATTAGAGGTAGGATCCACCTCACACTACAAATAAAATTACATTTAGTGGCACAAAGTTTTAGTGGCATTTTGTTTTTGTGCCACTATAGCCTACTTTTAGTGGCACTTTTTTTATACCACTATAACCTTTAATATATAGTGGCACTTTTTATTTTATGACACTAATTTCCAAATCTATTAGTGGCATAATAAATTAAAATATCATCAAAACTCTATATTTTACAAAAGTAATTCATCAAATACTTATAAAACCCCACAATTTAAACTTAATAGAAAAAAACTAGAAAATTTTTCATTACTGCCTCCTCTTCTACTGTGCGGGAAAACGAAAATTACATAATAAAACATATTGTAGGATGTCTTATGACCAAAACCCATCACCTATGTGCTCATGCAAACCCTAATGCTTGGATCTAGGTTTCTCTATTGTACATGCAATTCATCCAAGACTTTAAACCTTAGATCTAGCATACAATTAATCATATTAACTTATGAATGGAGTTTAGATCTTACCTTGATTGTTATGTAGCAATAACAATCTCAAATCCTCCTTGTAATGGCTTTAGAAAGCTTAGAGTCACAAATATCACTCCTCTAATGGCTCATAAACACCAAGAGCAAGAGGATGAAGAATGATAAGAGAGGAGGCACCAAAAATGTGTAGAAACCCTAAGGAATCAGTTCACCACGTTTTTGGTGCTCTAGGGATCCTTAAATAGTGAGGCTATTAGGGTTGTCTAACAAGGAAACTCTAATTTGACTGCTTAGGCCCTAAGCAACCCATGGACTCCCTCCTTAGAGACCTTGGACGATTTCTAATGGGTTTACCCATAGAATTCGTCCACCCCTCTAATATGTAGTCCATTAGCCCAATATTCAACTATCACACAATTGACAGTTCTAGTCCCTTAAGTTTAATTAATGTCTTTTAGCCACAAAGTTAATTCTTATTAATTCTTGACTAATATTAATTAAACAATATGATTTCTCCTTTAATATATTATTCTCATAATATATTAATAAATCATAATTAATCCTCTCTCTCCATAATTCATCCTATCAAGTTGCTTTGGTGAAGGCAACCCAAAAGGACCATGCACCATCGGGTCAAGTACATACCAAAATAGTTATGGACTTAGACACTAATCCAACAATATCTCATTTAGTTCATTAAGCAGGCACACAATGTCGGTGGCTTTATCATACAATATGATTTCAATTTCCTTACCGACATAGATTGGTTGTATGCAGTCATAAGGCCATCATTAGGTATAATATGATCTATATAAGAGGCGTATGTAGTCAATGTGGAATTTTTTCCTCTTATGTGTTGAGAGTGATACATCTAAGGAATCTTACTAAAGTTGAACACCAAATGAGAATGATTGCGATCCATGTCTCATGTTTAACATGATGTTCGAAACAAAAGGATAACCGATACATCACCTAGTTACATCAATTGAAGCTTTGGGCTTATGGGAATTAAATGTTGTTGAATGGCACTTCGTCATGTGTTGTTGGGGTAAGTGAAATGTTGCTAAACATTCACCACTATGTATATCCTTGTACGATTCAATCTTGCGCAAGTGGGAGATTGTTGGTTCTATCTGCTCAAGATTGATAATAAAACAATATTGCTAATAACATATGACCCTATAGGGTCACACCAATAACAAGTAGACACTTGAATTAAAATTTTAGTATATGAGTTTGACTTATATTAAAATATTAGAAATCTTGAATTGTTATTACATGGTAATAATAATAATAATAATAAAATGCGATTCAGAAGAGTGTATAAATCATTAAAAGTTTAGTACTTTTATTGTTTCATTATTAAATGATTCACTTTGTGTGAGATTTATTTATTTAATTTAAAGAGTTAGATTAAATAAATAAAACTAACAAATATATGTATATATAGTTGAAAGTCTATAAAATATAAAAGCTAGGTTTATAAAATAGAAGACTTGGAGTATTAAAGAGGAGAGAGAATGAGTGTTTGACTAACTTTCCCTCCTATCTCTCATGATTTCATGTATAATCACTCCATACCACCTTTATGGGTGGTCCAATGCATGTAGAGACTTTTATATTAGTCATGATTGACTCTTGCATGTGTGAGGTGATTAAAAAGAGTGAAAGGCTTTCATTTTTCCTCATGCTTAAGCATGTAAATGAAATTTTTACTCTCACAAACTCTCTCATTCTCTCTATAAGTTGTTAGTTGATAAAAGAAGAGAATACACTCTATTGAACACCAAAAATTCTTTTTTGGGTGTTCAAACTCAAGAGGTTGTATTATCAAGAGTTGAACTAGCATTCATCTAGTGTTGGAGCTTGTTGGTGGACTTTCTCTAGAGGGATTCTACTTTGAGTTCTTGCCATCATCATCATCATCATCTTTCAACCTCCCGTGAGGACCAAAGGACAACAAATGTTATTAATCTTATCCTTCTATGGTTGTTGATCTAAATCTCACATGTTCATGTAATGTGATCTTTTGTCGGAATTTATATGTTCAAGTTTTGAAATGAAAAGTTTTCTGTTGCAAGCTTAAAGTTTTATGTCTCGAAACTTAATCTCGAACACCATGTTTCTATCATTTTAAATAATGTAAATTGTTAATATATTACTGAAAATGGAACCGACAAGTCCACTCCACCTTAATCCTTTTCTCGTTTCCGACACCACATCTGGGCACCATCTCCGACCATAAATCTAGTTCTCGATACCAACTCCGGTCATCATCTTTGACCATAGATCCAGTACCATATAAATCACCCCAAATTAAACACAAATCCAACCATAAATCTATGTAAAGTTCAACAATAAATCTAAAATACATCTAAAATTGAACTTGTACCTTAAATCCAACCATAAATCTATGTGAAGTTAAACAATAAATCTGAAATACATCTAAAATTGAAATTGTGCCTCAAATCCAAAAGCAAAATCGTTGAAACAAAAATCGCAGATACAAAAATCCTAAATACAATCTAGGGGGGTGTTTGGCTTATCTTTTTTAGAGCCAAAAGTCATTTTGACAAAATTTATAAAAAGACAGCATTTCCTGACTTTTTCAAAATGTCAATTTTCCTTATATAAAAAATCAAAAAGTAACTTTTAAAATGGTTTTACCAAACATCTTTTGCATTCTATCTTTTCCAAAAAGAACTTTTGGCCTCTCAAAAGATAAGCCAAACACCCCCTAGGTGAATCGACACAAGAGAACATATTATGTCATTGAGACTCGATAGATTGATCAATAATTAGAAAATTTGTTACATACAGATTTGCGATTTAAAGGTTTAACAAAGGGCAACCACAATTCAACACTACTTCATCCAATCTTCTCCCTTTGGTTTTTTCATTTTGGTGGATCGGAGGGGTCTAACTTGAAGCTTCCAGTCGTTCCCCATCCTCCGCCCTTGGAATGATTCGACGTTAATTCAGTCTGACATTTTAAACCTTAGATTAAACATGTAGTGAAGAAATCGAAATCCAGAAATCGTTGGTTGATTTGGTCGTCGGACGTCGGGTCTCCTGCAATAGGTTGCTTCTTCTTGTGGGATCCGCTGACACGGGTTTGAGGTGGGTTGTGGGTGTCATTGGTTAAGAGGAGAAGGGCAACAGATAATTGTTGGATGATTCGCTGATTCAGGGTAAAAGGGGGAAGATGATTGGAAGGAGGAGTGAGCAACGCATTTCCCATGAACACCAGGCAACTGCGTGAAGGTTTTCATCGTCGGCGGTAGCGATTTCAGTGGCATTGTGGAGGTGGCACCGGAAAGAGGGGAGAAGGAGGAAGGGGGAACTGAGGTGTCGCCGGTGGTTTAGGTTTCCCTTTCATTCTTCACAATATTAGAAAGACTAGGGGCCATATCTAATAAGAAATTTCTTTTAAAATTTTATTTAATAAGTTAATAAAACAACACAATGAAAATAATAGATATGGCTATATTGGTCATTTTGAGTCGCTAGGGACCAACATCGTAACAAAATCAAACTATAGGACGGTCCGAATTAAAACTAAGTTAAGGACTAAACATGTAAATTAACTCAAACCACAGGGACCATTCGTTTATTTTACTCTTTATTTTATGACCAAAAAATTTTAAAAAATTATTCAGAGAACAAAATTGTAATGTTCTCTTATTTATAGTTACTTTTTTTCCTACTCTTTCTAAAACTGAGAGAGAGGGTAGTCAACGATAGAAGAAAAGATACCGACCTACTCAAATTGATCCAAGTTCGAAAGAGAAATTAAGGAAGGAATTTTCCGAAATTGAAGTATAAGCTTGCAAACTGAAGAGCTTAGTGAGCGCGTCTGCTAAAAGTTTGGTGCTGCTGGGAATTTGAGGTATGTTCCCTAAACTGATAACTTGATGAGCCACAAATTATCAATAAGAAAGAAATGGAAGCGCTTAGCTGTTAATGATGTTTTTATATAACTTATTAAGTAAATTTAATCAAACAGTGAAAAAAATGTCAATTCGGAATGTGAGAAATCGTATTATGACCTAATTTAGTCCAAAGCTGTGAAGCTTTTGAATTAGTGTAGTTAGATGATCAAATTAAGCAATTCGTGAAGTTAGTATGCTGTTGTGTATGTTATAAACGAATGGAATTTGGAAGTAAATGAGCCTAATGATATGTGTATGAGTTGTCGATACAAAAATAAAATATAATAGGCGGATTGGTCCGTTGTGCGCTGCTGTGTTTTTTGAGCAAATCCAAGTAAGCTTGGCACTATTTGAATTTGTGTTTCACTACGTTTAAGAACCAAATACTTGGGGAATTCAATAAAGATACTAAATTTTTTTATTCGGATACAAGTTATGGGTTTTAGCCGTAAAGCAAAAGGTCATAAAGGTAAGCTTTGTGAAGACCTTATGATGATTATACAATGGTAAATGAAGACGTTATGATGATTATGAGTGTGAATTTTGTACATGGTAGGCTTTTGAAAGTTGTAATGTAGTGACTTAGTGAAAAAATCTTGAAGGCTATAAGTGTCCTCTGTCCTAGGAGAGATAGATGTTGACATCAATCTATAAATATGAATATATCCCTTTCTATCCATAGAGAATGACTAAGTGGCAGCAATGATGTGTAAAATTATTGGAAGATCATGATTTTAAAGATGAAAGTGGGAGTGTGGGACCGTTTATAGGAAATCCATACTTTTAGTAACTTTCCTGTAAATAGACATGTCTTGATGGGAAGTTTCTTGTTTTTTCATTAAGAAACACCTGGAATCATGTTTATAGATAGAGTCCGCTAAACTAAGAAATTAAGTAACATAATTTCGATTGACTTTCTGAGTGTACCCTGTGCATGAAATAGGAGAAGCTGTTCGTAAACAATGTAAATGCTGGGTGTGTAATGACATTATTATTGGTTTGTACCAAAGTGGTCAACTTTGTTCACACTATACTAGTGAATCATTGGATTTGAAATTTGAATGCAATACAAATGAATTGTTAACCAAGATATATACTCTAGGTAAAAGATGTAGTGTATATCATTATTTAATGTAAAAATCCCTGGGGTGTATTACTTTATTCCATATTTTATTGTATGGAACGGTAGGTCAGAGATGGTATTTATGTATTTGGTGAAATTTTGGGGTATAAGTTATCTGACAAATAGCATAGGTGATGCAATAAATTTGGTGTGAGAATGTACAATGTAAAAGTGTGGTGGTTAAATGTTGAAACTATGAAAATTGATTATAAAGATAAGGGAATTATATTTACTTTTCCATTATCTTCACTTTGTGGTTAACCAATCTAGAGACTTGAGAGAAGAGTCAAGTTGTAGAGGCAAAGCATCCACATACTCAAAATGATTCAAGTTGAAAGAAGATATTAAAGGAACAAATCCTATGGAAATTGAAGTATAAGCTTGCAAAGTAAAGATTTCAGAAAGGGATTATGCTAAAGTTTGGTGGTGTTGGGAAATTTTCACCCTGTCTTTTCAGAAAAATCTCAACATACAGCTATAAGCAAAATATTAGTATGTATAATGTAATTGTGTTAAAACCAACTGATATCACCTAAATTAGTGGTAACCGGTTACTCCAATTATGAGTTCTGACAAGGTTTTTCTATATGATAACAGGTTTTATTGGAAACTCACATCTGTCTGTATAAAGTTCATTTCATTGAGGTGCTCAAACCACATACTGGCAACATATCAACACATCAATGGCATCATCATCATCATCATCATCATCATTTTCCCCTTCCGCTCCGGTATTTTCTTCTAAATCATGGAAGTATGATGTATTTCTTAGCTTTAGAGGAGAGGATACCCGCAAGACCTTTGTAGATCATCTCTACACAGCTCTTGAACAACAAGGCATCTACACCTACAAGGACGATGAAACACTTCCTCGGGGTGAATCGATAGGTCCATCCCTTATGAATGCTATAGAAGAATCACAAATTGCTGTCATCATATTCTCTGAAAACTATGCAGATTCTTCATGGTGCTTACATGAACTTGCACATATCATGAAATGCAAGGATACCGGAAACCAAATCGTTTTGCCCATATTTTATAATGTGGATCCATCTGATGTGCGAAAACAAAAGAGAAAATATGGAGAAACATTTTCCAAACATGAGTTGGAGAACGAGAACAATGTTGAATCTTGGAGAAAAGCACTCATGGATGCAAGTAACATTTCTGGATGGGAATCCAAGCACATTGCCAATGGGTAATTTTCTTCATTGTTTTTGTGAAACACATGTATACTTGTATCTTAGAAGTTTTTATCTAAATGTTTTGATTATTCGATGATGTTGATGAACTAGATAATCACAGGCTCTACTAGATCAATTTATCATTTTGGTAAAGTTAAAAGATATGTATCAAGTCCTAGGATTATGAATAACCTTAAATTAAGTTTTGATGGACTTCGTTAAGTTCTGATTCTAATAGCATACTTGATGCCTCGCTTCAAGCCGCAACACATCCATCTTGCTTCACTTTTTGTTATATGAAACTATTTTCGATGTTTCCCGAGAAAATTGTTACAAACTACCTTTAAATTTAACTTTTCAACTTCTATTTAAAATATTAAATTTTAATGGTGATTATGATCCCTTATTTCTATTTCATGGAACATGAAAAACGTTACCTCTTTCGTCAATGTGAGCATGTGTTGATTATCCTTGTATGTCCAACGTGTAGGCATGAATCAAAGGTTATCAAAGAAATTGTTGACACAATTTCTCGTAGGCTGCATCTAGTAACTCAAAGTGCAAATGAAAACCTGGTTGGAATAGAGGCTCGCATGCAAGATCTGAAATCAAAGTTACAAATTGGCTCAGGTGGCGTGCGCATGATTGGAATATGGGGGGTCGGGGGTGGTGGTAAGACTACTCTTGTGTCTGCTATTTATGATGAAATCTCTAGCAAGTTTGATGGTTGCTGCTTTATAAAAAATATCCGGGAGGAATCAAGCAAAAATGGATCGGAAAAATTGCAAGAGAAAATCATTTTTGGTGTTTTGAAACAAAAGCAAGTGACAATAGAGAGAGTTGAGGAAGGAAGACAAATGATAAAGGATAGGTTGTGCCACAAAATGGTCTTGATTGTGCTAGATGATGTCAATCAGCTTGACCAACTAAAAGCGTTAGCTGGATCACATGATTGGTTTGGTGAAGGAAGTCGAATAATAATCACAACAAGAGATGTGCATTTATTAAATGCACACAGAGTAGATGTGATGCACAATATTCGCTTGCTAAACGATGATGAGTCTATTAAGCTCTTTTGCAAGCATGCATGCCGGGATTACAGATGGACGGAAGATTACGGGCAGCTTTCTAAAGAGGTTGTCTCTTATGCTGGTGGGCTTCCATTAGCACTTACAGTAATCGGTTCTTTCTTGTGTGACAAAAACATTCATGAGTGGAGGAGTACATTAGCCAGACTGAAAGACATCCCGGATGATAATATTTTGGAAGCGCTAAAAGTCAGCTTTGATGGACTTAAACCACTTGAGCAAGACTTGTTTCTTGATATAGCATGTTTTTTTAGGTGGGAGAAGAAAGATAGGGCAATGGAGATGCTTGATGCTTGTGGTTTTCATCCTGTTATAGGAGTGAAGGTGTTGATACAAAAGGCTCTCATAACTATTTCCAATGGAAGGTTTGATATGCATGATCTGGTGCAAGAAATGGGACACCACATCGTTAGAGGTGAACACCGCAAGAATCCTGAAAAACATAGTAGAGTTTGGAAGAGGGAAGATATTTTTAAGATATGTGTTATGGGTGCAACTGCGGTAATGGTTAAGCTAGCTTTGCATGATGTATTATTTATGTATAAACAAAAATTTTGAATCTATCCTGATACCATTTTGTTCTTCTATCACAGGAACTTGACAAGATCGAAGCAATAAAAATGGATTTTCGGTTTCACCCAACAAAAAAACAAGAACAAGATCTTCCTACGGTCTACTCTGCAAACATGAAGAACCTTCGGTATATGGATTCAAGAGGTGGTCAACTATCATTGTCTAATGACCTTCCACTAAGGCAGCTTTGCTGTCTTATATTGTGCGAAGGCTTGCAAAAACAACTTTGGGAGGGTTGTAAGGTAATTTGTATTGTTTATTACTTTATTTAATTAATAGATGAAAATGATAAGACCAGATTAACAACAGAATCAAAGATAACCTAATGCTTTGATTAATCAATAAAGGGGAGCCTGAATTTTGAGAATCAGGAAGTCTCCAAACAGAATGTAAACTGTGAAAAACTTGTCTAACCCTAATGGGGGCTTAACCCTCCTTATTTAAGCCTCCTACCTAAAGGATATGTCCTAAACAAAATTAAATACCATATAATTACTATAAATATTTTTAATTACGGAAAGTACTAAACAGCCCCTATTGATTTCTTCTTCGCCTCTGATACACCTTTGTCAACTTTGGTCGGTTCATATCAATAACCCCCTCCCCCCCTCTCTCTGAAATATCACCTTGTCCTCAAGGTAAGACTCGGGAAACTGTCGCTGAGCCGACTCTTTCTCTTCCCAAGTTGCTTTCTCCTCATGTAAGCCTTTCCACTGGACCAACCATTCCTCAACACCTCGCTGTATTCTGCTTCGCACCACCTTTTCTGGAACCAGCATCCCATCATCCGTGGCAGTCAATTCCTCGGGAAGGGTTGTGAGCACCTCTTGACTTCCGACAACCTTCTTAAGCTAGTAAACATGAAAAACCGGATGAATAGAAGCATTATCGGGAAGCTTTAACTTATACGCCACTTTGCCCACTCGAGTCAGAACCTGGAATGGCCCATAGAAACACGGAGCCAACTTCTCGTTTGTGCTTTTAGCTACCGTAACCTTCCGATATGGTCATAGTTTCAAGTAAACCAAGTCATCAGCCACGAATTCCACATCTCTTCTATTACCATCAGCATGAGTCTTCATAATCTACTGTGCCCGGAGCAGATACAACTTAATTTCCTTGAGAACTTCATCCCTTGCTTGTAGATATCTGTCCACCTCAAATGTGACAACAATATCAGAATCATATCGAATCAAATGCGGTGGATCTCGTCCATAAAGTAGCTTGAATGGGGCCATTCGAATAGAAGAGCGGTATGAAGTATTATACCAATACGCAACCCATATATGGTAGCCATTTCACCCATTCCTTTGGCTGAGTGGAAGAAAAACACCACAAGTATGTTTCCAAATTTCTATTGACGACTTATGTCTGGCCATCCGTTTGCGGATGGTACGCGGTCCTGCATTTTAGGGTTGTACCCGAGTCCTTAAATAGCTCCTTCAAAAAATGGTTGATGAACACCCCATGGTTAAATCTTCCTAGATCCGTTCTGGTAGCTTTAACGGTTGGAGCAACCCTGTCGGTGCCAAATGGGAGTACTTATTGCACTGAAATCTGGCACATTCAACCACCGGTTTTGCCACATCCCTCTTCATACCAATCTAATATAACTCCCTAGAAAGGCATTGGTACGTCTTTTACATGTCTTCATGACCACTACTTGCCCCGGCATGCGATTTGTGAAACACATGAGAGACCCAGATAGATGTTCGTGGAATCACCAGCTTACCCATATGCATACCCTTATACAACACATGCCCCTGTCATGCCTCCTGATCTCATACACATCCATGTCACCAGCAGCTGAATCAATTTTCGCCTGAATATCATAAATGTGCTGGTCAAGGCTCAATTTAGCCAGCAAGTTAGCATGGTTGCTAATCCGAGAAACCGTTAATGCCGACAAGGAAACTCCCTCTCCGCGTCTCTGGACAACGCATCAACAGCGCCATTCTCTCCCACAGGTCAATACAAGATTTTGAAATTGAACCCATATAACTTTGAATTCTAGCGTTGATGTTCCCCGGCCACCAAACCCTGGTCAAGCAAAAATTTCAAGCTCTTTTGATCGGTCAATACTGTAAATTGGCGTCCTAACAAATATGACCACCATTTTTGTACCGCCAGTACAATTGCCATTAACCCGCGCTCCTATACCGATTTGAGTTGGGCTTAGCTACCCAATACTCGGTTGAAATAAGCTACGGGTTGGCCTTCTTCTATTAGTACTGCCCTTACCCCTTGACCAGATGCGTTCATCTCCACTGTAAACTTTTTGGAGAAATCAGGCTAAAACGGGCACTTGAGTCATGGCTTGTTGTAATTAATGGAATGCATGGGTTCCTTCGTTACTCCCAACAAATTTATCCTTCTTTAAAAGATCTGTTAAGGCTCTTGCAAATTTTCTTTTGTATCATTGCACAAATTTTCTGTGATAACTGGTTAAACCCAAGAACCCACTAAGTTCTCGAAGAGTCTTGGGAATCGGCCACTCTAACATAGCCAAAATCTTATTCAGATGATCAGCCATGGCCCCATCCTTGGTCACGACGTGACTGAAATAATCCACCCTCCCATGGTCAAAAACACATTTTTCTTTCTGTTGAAAAACAACCTCTCGGTTTTAAGGCAGCCAAAAATGACTTTGAGGTGCTCCCCCGGTGTTCTTCCATTGTTTTGTTGTAAACCAAAATATCTTTGAAAAGACAAAGGGTAAAAAACCTTATTAATTAACGACTGGAATGTCGATGGAGCGTTTGTCAACCCGAAAGGCATTACAAGGAACTTGTAGTGTCCCTCGTGTGTGCGTAATGCCATTTTTGGAACATCTTGCGGTTTCATCCGAATCTAATGGTACCCTGATTTTAGATCATGTTTGTTGAAAACCGCTGCCCCGTGAAGTTCGTCCAATAGCTCGTCTATAATCGAGATCTAGAATTTGTCCAAAACTGCCAGGGCACGATAATCTACATAGAAGCATCACTGCTGTCTTTTTTTAACAAGTAAAAATGGATTGGAGAATGGGCTAGAGCTCAGCTGTATGATCTCCACTGTGATCATCACATCCACTAGTCGTACGTTCTTGCTTTTTTGTAATTGTGGGAACCGATAGGGTCGAACGTTAACGCTCTCAGTCCCGAGTTCATCGAGCGTGGGATGAACTTGGGATTGAGATTCGAACACTGAACTTCTAGAATAGTGATGGTCGGGTTCACCTCGCAATGTTACTCATTTTTTGGTTACCGTAACAGGTTATTGTTAATTCCTACCAATTCACTCTCTTATCGCCCAACGTATGCAACTACTTCATGCCAAATATGATATTGTTGCTGCCCAGTTCCAAGGGGGTAAAAGTCATTAACCAACTGGTATTCAAGTAGGGTTAATAGTTAATACCATACCCTTACATATTCCTCTATTGTGATCTCACTTCTCGTTCCCCATCATAACCCCCATCTTGCGAAGCCCTTTCACAGCTTAGCCTAGAAGCCCTATGATAATGTGCCCTTAGCACGGGCTAGAAGCTGCGCCCAGCCCTGCTGAAAGGCGTCATGGAAGACCGCCAGACCAAGCTACTCCCATTGCAGCCGCCAAAACGAAGTCTCGCGCCACGGGCGTCCCTCTAGAGCCGGACGCCCACATTGAAGGCTCAGCCCTCAGCGGGGGCCTTCCACTCCGTGACAAATCCAATGACTCCAAGCGACAAGGAGTATGCTCAGAGCTTTACTACCTTATTACCTGAACCAATCGTCAGCTCTGGCACAACAAGGAGCACGATTAATCAATCAAGGCACTAGATCCTATCGGAGCTGACGACCTTGTCCCATGTATTGGCCAGAGGTCCCAGCATAAAAGGTCTCCTCCGCCACCTTAAAGAGTAAGTCATTCTCTCTCAGCTCTAACCATACACTCTCAATTCAACCACTAACTTGACCGTTTTAGCATTTTTCCAAGAGCTCCTCCCTCAGAGAGAGAGAGAGAGAGAGAGAGAGAGAGAGAGAGAGAGAGAGAGAGAGAGATTGTTCTTCTCTGTTGTGACCTTGCAGGTCTCCCGGAATGACCAAGATTACTCTGTAACCGCCCAGAGCCACCGCTTCAGATTACCGGAGGACGTGGTCACATCACCCTACAATGTGTAATGACAAAAAAATTATGGGTGGCACCATTGTCAATGAGTACCACCTCCTCCTGATCACTAATCATACCACACGGCTTCATCGTATGGGGTGTCGTGAATCCCATTATCGAACTCGCCGACATTGAGACCATGTCCAAGTGCACATGCTCCTGCCTCTCGGGTTCCTCCTCTTCAACGTCGACCAGCAAAAGGGTTTTGTCAGGACAACGATGGCCAGATGCAAATTTTCCACCACAGCAGAAACAAAGGCCCTTGGCCTTAGTATCTGCAAACTCCGCGTTTGTCATTCTTTTAGAAGGGGCTCTAGTAGTTAGTTGCACCTGAGGTGTCCTTGAGGGCCTACGAACCATGTTGTCGTTCCCCACCCGTCGCAGAATGGTTACCCATTGCTCTTGACTTGCCCTTGTTTGGCCCCACATATTAACTCATTCGACTTTCATCTATCAACAAGGCCAACTTAATCGTTTGTCCAAGCCTTGTAGGTTGCATCATTTTAACCGGATTGTGCAAATCTGGCTTAAGTCCCTTAACGAAAGTACCCTCCGGCGAATGCCCCCTAGTTGAGCCGCCAACTGTTCAAATATCCCCATGTAATTTTGTGCCTATCCTCCTGTTTGATGGCTAAAAACTGCTCATATAGGTCACCCACTTAAGAAGTCTGAAAACGTTCCAATATCCTGAGTTTAAGCTCCTCCCAACTTTGAAATGGTGTCCCATGTTCATTCCAATGGTACCAAGCTGGTACCGGACCTTCTAGGCACAACACTACTGTCTGTAATCGCTCTCCTAATGTGGTTAGGCCCTGCATATCAAAAAACCCATGTTTTGAAAACCGGACCGGACCGGCCGGTTCGACCGGTTCAACCGGGAACCGGTCAGGTTACCGGTTTTCTCAAGCCTAAAAACCGTTTGTTTTCAAACCGGATAAAACCGTCCGGTTCACCAAAAAACCGGTTCAACCAGCCCGGTTCAACCAACGAAAAACCGGTTTTTATAAATTATAAGAAAAAAAAAAACTTAAACTTTCAAACGCCGGTTGATGGACCCAACGCATGGATCCGGCTGAACTAATTTGCATGACCCTTCTTTATATAAGCAAGTGGCTACCTTTGTTTTTACTTCCAACCGATGTGGGAAGTATAAGGATTACTTAATGTAAAACCTTTACTTCATACGTTTTATACTCCAAATAACTAATTTTTATTCTATTTATCTTTCGATGTGGGATACTATAGGATTGTCCCATTGTTTAACATAATCCTTTTCAAACCTCAAAGACTATGGATCATTATATATATATATATATATATATATATATATATATATATATATATATATATATATATATATATATACACCGGTTTTTACGGGTTTTAGGACCGGTCGGACCAATTGAACCATCGGACCATTAAGACGGCCGGTTCAATGTCCGTTCCGGTTTTCAAAACCTTGCAAAAAACTGTTCCGCCTTGTACACCCACCCATATACGTCGTTGCCTTCACAGTGGCCCCTTCCTTGCCCTTGGTTAGAGATTGGTGGCTGCCATGGTTGGTCCCATGTGATTGCTTCTTGGAAAGTGCTGATCTCAATCCCCCATCCATCACCGGTGTATGATTTAAACTTGCTATTGTTGGAACCGTCCCCAGGGTGAAGGGAGGTGGTCCAAGGAATCTTTGTTCATCGAACAGAAAGGAGGATGTGGCGTGTAAGAAGGTTGGGGTTGCGATTGCATGTGTGGTTGCATGATTGGTGGCTGTTGCCAACCCCTGGAGGCAGTTTTTAGCGGAATAGAAGCAGCCACCTTAGTGATTGTAACAATTGGAGGGGTCACCTGGGGAATTGGTTGCGTAGGCGGTGGTGGTGGTGGTTACGATGCCCTAAGTAGGAGGGCCATTATTTCTTAATTGCTTGTCTACTTTCCGATTCTGCCCTCATCTCCACCAATTCTTGATCCACCTTCTCGAACCGCTCCAGTGATTGTGTTTGAAAATCTACTAGATTCTTATCAAGAGTCGGATCCTTGTTGAGGTTTCAGGCGGCAGTATCAGATCGGGTGTCTGGTTTTCCCATGGTTCAAGTAAGAGGATAAATCCTAAACAAAATCAAATACCATATAATTACCATAAATATTTTAAATTACGAAAAGTACTAAACAGCCCCCGGAGAATGCTTCTTGCGCCTCTGATAGACTTTTGTCAACTTTGGTGGGTTCATATCAGAAAACAAAGTTGATGAATTACTGAAATGACTAATCCAGAGTAAATTTCAAGTATCTATAGTATTAAAAAGCTTGGACCTTTATTCTATGAATACCATTTGTCTTCATAACTATAAACTTTTCAAAAAACAAATTGTTTATTGACATATTAATTAGTCATTGTAGTACATGGTATTTATGTAAAGCCCATCCTCCAACAAGTTATCATCTCATATATTTATTTTTAGAACAGCCAACTCATACACCCATTACGTTACCTTTTGGGTTTAAAGATCTATTAGTCATTGTTGATTAAAGACCATTATAAAATATTGATAACACTGATTTGGGTTTAAAGATCTATTATTATCTTGTTTTTCTTATATGTTTTATAGATATTTTATTAAATAACTGAACACTTCAGTTGATTCAGTTGATTTCCATATGTGGATGGAAGGAACTAGTTTATGCGTGTGTGTGTGTGCCATTTTCCTTCAAATCTTGTCACGTTTTATACATTTTTGACTTGTTTGCACTTTTATTAAACAGTTGCTGCCAAATTTGAAGTTATTGAAACTTTGTGATATGAATAACCTAATCATGACACCAGATTTTATTGGACTTCCAAATCTTGAAAGGTTCATTCTTAATGGATGTGGGTATTTAGAAGAAATTCATCCATCGTTTGGATGCTTGGAAAAGCTTGTTTTCTTATCTATAGAATATTGTCCCAGTCTTGAGATGTTTCCACCGATTAGGGGAATAAAGAAACTTGATACCCTTTCATTCAAAGGACACCTCAAACTTGTTAAGTTTCCAAAGATCCAACAACAGAAAATGGAGAATTTACCACATCTTGATTTGGATAATAGTGGGAATGAAATTGCATCCTACATAGAATCTTGTCCAAAATTTTTTGTTAATTGTTGCAGCAATCTTCCTGGTGTAGAATGTTTATGTCGGTTAGGGTTTTTTAACAACTGGCAAGAACTCCGCTTCTTAAGGAAGTTGGATCTGCACTGGTTCAACTTGCGAGATAAAGACCTAGGCTCTAATGTTTTAGAGTTGCCCAACTTGCAACAGCTCGATCTAAGAGGAAATAAGTTTTCACGATTAAGTTTTAGTTGCTTCCGACTTCCTCGGCTCAAATGGCTCAACGTGTCATGGTGCCAAGGACTTGTAGAGTTGTCGGAGCTGCCATCAAGTATGGCCGTTGTCATAGCAGATTTTTGTGGCTCACTTGAAAGCATTGGAGATATTTCAAACTGTAAATGGTTGTGGAAAGTCTCACTTCGGGGGGACAAGAAAGTAGGTCCACTTGTTGGTGAGATATTACTAGACTCCATGCTCCAGGTTTGCCTCTACTCTACGTACCTTTTGAATTTCGATCTTTATCATATATTTATCAAAACATACAAATACATGAATGTGTTTTTATGGCAGGGAAATGCTATTGAAGATCATTTTATCAATGTTGTTCTTGAACAGCAGATTCCAAAGGGGTTTGTAGGTAGGTTCTTTAGGGGAAAAACATTTACAAAGCGTCACCCACATGTTAAATGGGACCTATATACCCAGCATATTCAATCTCATGATGACACGTTTATACTGCATCTTCCAGATGATTGGTGCAATGACTTTTGTGGGTTCTTAATACGTATTGTTACCCAGGACCTAACAATGTGGATGGATATAAGCATCAAGCAGGATCCAGATGAAGAAGATTCTCGGTTTGAGATTTGGCAGGAATCCAATGAGGTACCAGAGCCTGAATATGGTGGAGATGTTAGGACACACGTGGGATATGTTTCCTTTAGTTCATTGAGGCAGACCACATCATTGAGTCCATCATACAATATCATTTCATTTTCCATAAAGGGGTATTGGACTTCATTTGCAGCTGAGCTCGTTCCTAGAAAAAGTAAAGATGATCCGGTGCAAACAAGAAAATTTGCAACAGATTGCTCAGAATTTTGGGATGAGGCAAATGATGCATCTAAGGAATTTATGATCCAAGATAATTCTAAGTCTTCTATCAATATTATATGGAAATAAAACATCTATCAGATCCATACACCCATATATCTCTCAACTCTTTGCCGGTTCATATAGTCTGCACTCTGAATTTATGAATGCGATTACACTGCGCATCATACATTGAAAAACAGATTGCAAAGGTGATTGCATATCAAGGTAAAAACTCCTGATTTGATCCTAGGTTTTGATACTGTAAGATACATCGAGTATTGAAAGAGAATGCTTGGTATATAAGCTTTAGCTAATTCATATGACTACACTTTGTATTTATACAGCAAAGGAAAGCACCACCTCTATATCATGACAGGGTGTGACTCACAGCAGAGCGAACAATCACCTGTAAGGCACATCATATATAACTGCCTCCAACTACCACGATATTATAGTCTAACATAACACATCAAGGGAGCAAGAAGATGCAAGATCAGAAGTAGGTTTATGTAATAGAAATACTCTAATTGTTCTCAATGATGTCTATGACCTTGACCAGCTAAAGGTGCTAGGTGGATTACATGATTGATGTGATCTATGGTGTCAGTTTATTATCACATAATGAGGCTAATGCTCTTTCATAGACATGCGTATTATCAAAATTCCAACTCAACCCTTGCATCATTTTATTTCTTTGTTGCAGGCAAATGACAAGATTAAAGAGATAATACATCAAAGGACTTCATCACTTTTTCCTAAGCTTGTCAAAAACATGAAGAAGCCAAGGTTCCTTCTATTTACCATGTTTTGGTAAATAATTTACAAACTACATTGTTTTGGTAAATACTTTTTACAACTACTGCTATTTAGTTAAAAACTCCAAGATGAGAAGTAGGTTATGTAATAATAGAAATACTGTAATTTATTTCAATGATGTCAATGACCTTGACCAAATAGAGGTGCTCGGTGGATTACATGATTGGTTTGATGAAGTGCCCCACATAATGAAGCTGTTCAGCACTATCGTAGACATGCATATCAGCCTATCATGTATATTCTAACTCAACCCTTGCATCATTTTATTTGTTTATTGCAGGCAAATGACATGATTAAAGAGATAATAAATACATCAAAGGTCTTCATCATGTATTCCCAAGCTTGTTAAAAACAAGAAGCTAAGGTTCCTTCTATGTGCCTTTCTTCTTTCACCAACAATGTTGAAGGGCCCAATTGTCTTTCTCATAAGTTGCACCTTATTTGTTGGTCGTATCTCGTGTGTTATCCTGCAAATCCGATAGTCAGTTTCCAACCCATGTAGCTTGTTGTTCTACAATCGTACGAGAGCTTGCAAAAAAGAGCTTTGGAGGGGTTGTAAGATAAATCAAATGTTTCTTTAATTAACATATAAAAACTTTGGATCCTGTGTAAAAAGTCTGACTAATTTATTCTGTAATTTGTTTTTAGATATATTGGTAAAACTGTTTGTTGTGGCTTTGAGTATTGGTCTTATCGAGCAACTTTAGTGTAGCTTTACAATCTATATAAGTTAATGTGCACAAAGCACCTGATAATCTGATATGAAACCTGCTTATTTCCTCAACTTCAGAACATTATTTCATCTTTGTCTTCCTGCACATCATTCGGACAGCTCTGGAATATGCAATGAAAATGTTGATGTATATGTTTTTAGCTTTGAATTAGTTTAGACATCTTTGGAGTGCAACAAAGATTTAAGCTATTGGGTTATTGTTATTAATAATGATTTCGAAATGAAACTATAACTTTATTAATTGAACCCAACATCTCAATATACGATGAGTAATTATATAAACCCAAACATATGAATCATAAGTGTGTTGTTTTCCATGGCAGGATAATGCTATTGAAGATTACTTTTTCAGTCTTGCAATTGAAGATATGAATCCAGGGAGGCTTTTTGGTAGATTGTTGTTTAGGGTTGGAACATTTACACTTCATCTACCACAATGACTTTTTCTGTGTTGTTCTCTAATAATAAAGTCATCAAGCAGGAGGTAGATGAAGGTTCTCTATTTGAGCTTTCACATGAGTCTAGTGTAGCAGTGGAGCCTTAATATGGTGGAACGACATGTGTAGGATATGTTTCCTTTGGTTCATTGAGGAACACCACATTTTCGAATTCATCATACACTATGATATATATAATAACAAATGTTACAGTTTTGGTACCCCGAGAACTACAAACATACAATACAATACATATAATAATTTTTTGTTTCCTAGTCTAATAGAAACTTTGTTAGTTGTTACTACCTTGATATTTTCCTTACAAAACCTGTACTATTTTCAATCAAACTTGAGATAAAGAGCACGGAAAATTCTTACTGTTTGAACATCACTGATATATCCCGAGCTGGATCAAATAATGCCATTAGAGGATCCCACTTCAGCATAGAACATATTTTGCACTGGCATACAATTAAAAAGCTCAAAATAAACTTTTAATTTTCAAACTAATTTCGGGGACCAATTATAGGCAGTTTTTCGACTTTTAATCCAATTATTCTTTCCATAGCATTTCATTTTTTTCTGGAATAAATGGCAATCAAGTTTCAGGATTGTGAATTGGAAAAGTAGGATCTCATATATTTTACTAGGAATCAGCAGAATATCAATGCCAACTAGATTGCTATCAACTTAAGTAACTAAATTAAGATAAAGAAGGATAAACAAATAGATCAAAATGGGTTCAAAACATATAAAATTCATTCAATCAGCTTCAACATAAAAGGCTAAAAGCCACAATAACTAGATTGGAGTTTCTTCATCCAGTAAAACTACAAGGGAGAATGACATTTTTTTCTGATAATTTGGGCTAATGAATAGGAAGGGAATCCCTACTTTTCTGTTTGCTGCTCAATGTACATCTTTTTTGGAATCTTCTGGTACTATATGAACTAAAACACTAACACAGCCTAATAAGTCAGTAACTCATTGATAATGATATTAATTAGTATGTGAACTGTAAACATATACAGATCAGACTTTGGATTATGTAAAAGGTAAACCATATTGGAATTGGAAAATATAGCGGCCTAATTGCCTTATTGGTCCCTTTAATGGGAAAATCACAGATAAATTTGGGTATCATATATTCAACAGGACAACAGCATATCTAAACAGAGATCTCGAATCAAAGACAATTTGCATAATTGGTTCCTTTGATGGGAAAAACCGAAGAAGCCAGATGCATAAAGTAGCAGATTGATGATGTTAAAATCAGGGCCGATTCCTCTATTCAACAGAAAACAGGAAAACAGCATAAGATGAAATCAAAAACAGATAAATGGCGAACAATTGCATTGACAGAGAATGGGAGAACGAGTGTGATGATATGGAAAGGGTATTGGGGGACCGATGTACATAATAATATAGGTCGAATTGGAGTCATCTGAATCGTTCCTCACTTACTTGATAGTCGGATTACAGGATTTTGGAATCCCGTATCATCGTCTTCTGATCTCCTCCCTTTTTTTTTTTTTTTTTTTTTTTTTTTTTTTTTTTTTTTTTGTCAAGACTCAATAACAAGGGAGTAAATCAGAACAAGGCTGTTGGAAAGGGAGTGTTTGGGAATTTGGATTCATTATTGGCGTTTGTTAGGGTATTTTCATTTTTTTTTCTTTTTTCTTTTTCATCCTAACTTAAAATTGTTTGTTACTCAGATCCCAACCTCATTTCTCATGATGAAGCATTGCCAAGATCAAGTTTTTACTTGTTCAATAAACAGAGGAAAAAGAAAAAACATATCATAATCAATATTTTTATTTTCAATATCAAAATGGTTTTTGCACTTAAGCAAGATAATAAATTTACAAATTAATATTAAAACCTACTAATGATCTTTAAGACCTAGTCAAGTGTGGAAGCAAAAAGGTCCAATACATGACCTAGGCTAACCCTATGCTTTAAAAGTTCTTCATAAAATTAAATCTTATTCCTTAAATACAATATTCCATTTTTATCAAGATCTTCTTTATGTGAACATACCTGACCCAATAGGTTTTTGGTACAAATCCTCCCTAATAAATGAAAATACTTTTGCCACTTGTCATATTCTTAAGCCTTTTGCCACATGTAAATTTGTGGTTTTTTTTTTGAATAAAATTAATTCCACATGGAATTTTGTGGTTTTTTTTGTATTAAATATAAAACCAATTAAAACAAGGTATGAAACCGAAAATTCATGGATTGGCTGATCTGGAAGGAAGGATTCTATTTTTCGACCCTAATTAGGTAAGAAAAATATATAAATGATATTATAAGATCAAATTTTTAATGACAAGATTATACGTTACGTTTCCTAACATAAATGTTCTTTAAAACAGTATGCGTTCATTAGTGTTGATTATTGGGATGCCTTTTTGTATCACTAATATGAATTTTCTCGCATTTATTAGCGTTGATTATTGGGATTCCTTTTTTGTACCACTAATATGAATTTTCTCTTGTATATATGTCTTCATAGGCAATCGATGATTGAACCTACAGACATAAGTTGATTCCTTTGAGGCGGATGCTTTCACTAAAAGATTGTCTTTTTTGTCGTATTCTTGCTTTCCATTCCTGTTACAATTTGTTTCTCTACTTCTGTAGTTTCAGAAACTAACAGAGTTCAATGCTAACGAGATACACTTTGCAGGTATGTAGATGTCATATGCTTTCACTGAGAGAGGATATGTAGTGAACCATAAATCTACGTCTAAAAACAATGGTCATGCTATGAGCGATCGTGTGATTCCCGACCCTTGTCATAAGGATAGTGATTGCCAACCTTTTTGTCACATTGGCGTAGGATCCTGTACTGAGGGTCCTTGCTCCTGTCACAACCCAAAAGTTTTATTATGTTTAATCCTTTGATGCATTTATATTAGACTATTCATGAATAAAATTCAATGTGTTTACATAATGTTCTCACTTTTATAAATCAGCAACCATACAACTTTACAATATTAATTAAGATGGTTCTAACACTTACTGTCATTTCAATGATTCCGGATTTTCATATATATTAGTTTAATCATAGCAAAGGTACGTATTTTTCAACTTCAAAGAGTGAACTCATAAACCCAATTCAAATTTGGAGTTGATGGGAATCAAATAAATGAAGACCAATTTGAGAAGCTTGAGCATCAGGTGGTTAGGTGTTTAAGCCTCATTTGTAAGGCCTCATCAAAGCTATGTGTTCAACACGTAAATTTTGGGTATATATTGATCGTCATTTTCATAATTTAACATTTTTTCTTTTTATTTTCAAATTTACTAACTTCCAAAATGCCTTGTAATCTGCATGGATGATGGCACCCTGTTCGATGATCATGGCATCTTTGAGGCTAAGGGTCGTTATTATGCATCATTCTTCATGGTAGTAACCATTCACTATTACTTAAATGTCCAAAATGCCCTGGAAAGAAAACTATATAATATTGGTCATAAATCATCATGTCTATTTTAGAGATGCTCTTTGTTTTCAACCTGCCATAAATCAAAATATAATAGATCCAAATAAAATAATGTTCTGTTTATAGCAATGTACTTTGGAGCGAATGACAAAATGGCAATTTACTTTGGTGAAAATGTTAAAATAGTGCTCATTTTTATTATTTTTTTAATAGGAAAAGTAAGATTTTTATCAAAATTATGTAAATGCTCCTTTTCAAAATGTGATTTTGCTTGCATGGATGTAAAAATGGATGTAAATCAGGTATTTTTGACACCATTACTTTGCAGGCAAGTTGTGCAGCTAAAATGATATTTTTTCAGGCCTTTTGTCAAGTTTAAAAAGGTCACAATAGGCATTTTTAATAACAAATATTCTCATCTAGACGAGATGACCGTTTTGTAAATTTTGAGTGGAAATCAATGTTGGGGTGCTTTTTTTCAATTCACTTTGGTGAAAATGATAAAAATTAAAATGGTATTTTATTTTTAGTCAACTTTTGACGGTAAAAATATTCCAAATGGTTATATTGTTTACAACATTATACTTTTGTGAAGATAGTAAAATAAATGCTCATTTTTTTGTAATAATGAAAATTTTTATTTTTTTAGTAAATTTGATTATTTTTACCGTTTTTGTTTCTTTTGTTATTTGGATAACTTAAAAATGAATAAAAAACTTAATAGGAAACACTCAAAACATATAGTAAAGGAATTTTTAGTCAAAATGATATTTTATTTAATTTGTTCATTCTATGTTATTTAACTTGTCAACACTGTGTTTTTTTTATTACAATATGGTGCTTTCAAAATTTTTGTTAATAGGGTATTTAACTAAAAAATTTTAAGGAGTTATAACAATGGTAATCGTTGGCTTTTATTGTGTTTTTTCATAAAAATTATCAATGAAACATAAAAATCAAAAATCAAATATCAAAAATACAAAGTACATTGTTATTTATTTACTTTCATTCTATTGAAGTTTATATTTATTGTGCAAAATTATATTTTTATCATTGATATTGACTTAATAGAACATGATTTTAATATTTTGAAACCATTTTAAATATTAATAAATTAAAAATAACGATGATTGACTTACGTACAAAACATCAAATTATGTATAAAATAACTGTTTGTGAATGTATGATTAATGATTGTGATTTTTATAGTCTCTATGTTGTTTTACCTTGTCAACCAACCGTATAGAAATGTATAAAATACAAATACAAAATTGACAACAAATTTGACTATTTTGCCACGACTTAAAAACTAATTTATAATGAGTCACATTTCTGCCGTGTTAACATTTTTTTTCTACATTTTTTATAGAATTATTAAATTAAACAATGAAACTGTAGAAAATATGCAAAATATAGTAGCATTGTAGTTTATAGATTTTTTATTTTAACATTTTTTCATAAGAAAGTATATTGTTATGCTGCGTGTGACTGATTTACCCATGAATTTCTACCTATTTTCCAAAAAAGATGAGAATTATAAAAGAACTTCATAACTAAGCAAAAAATAGCATTGTAATTTTATAAATAATAAATTTCTGCCAATTTAATTTTTTTGGGTTCAAATATATTAAAAAGTTATGGTGTTATATTAAACATCAAATTGATAGTATAATGTGTTACCATGTGAATGTGTTATAATTAAATACAAAAATGGGAACAAATTTTACTGTTTTACCCCTACTCAAATAAGTATTTTATAGTAAGTCATATTTTTGCCATATTTTCCAAAAAAAACTAAAATTTACAATTCTCAAAACTTCAAAATTCTGCAGAAACTAGCATTGCACTTTCCTTAAATGTGATTTTTTGCATATTTTGTTAAAAAATTATAATTTAACAATAAACTTTGGAAAAAATCTATAAAATTGCAGTAAACTTTTTAACAATATATATATATATATATATATATATATATATATATATATATATATATAACATTTTTTCCAAAACAAAAATACATTGTTTAGCTGTGTGTGTATGTGTTGTAAAAAAAATACAAAAATATCAATGTTATAAAAAAAATACAGAAAAATACAAAAATATCAATGTTTCCTATTGCAATTTAGTTTTTTCTTTACAGAATACTATTACACATTAGGATGTATTCAAATTTTATAATTATTTAGTTACAAATTGTCATTTCATATTTATTATCAATGTAAAGGGGTGTAGGAAAGTAGTGTTGTTGTTTTTTTTTTTTTTTTAATTTAAATATAAAGTCTTTTTTATAACATCTAACTTCCAAAGTCATCCGACTACAACTATATATTATGTATTTTCTGGTCATATTTTCCCTTAAACAAAACATGCAATTGGTTTCGATAGTTTTTCTCAATAAATGTGATTGTTTTGCCCTTGATGAAATAACTACTTTTAAATACAAATGTATAACAGTAACCTTAGAAATAAGATATCTAATTTTCATTCAAAGAACTATTTCAAAATTTTTTATTCCTAATAATTATTTACAATATGTCAATAGTTTTTTTTATTACTTTGTATTTCAATTACCTTCTTATTCATCATAGTTTATGATATTAACTTTTTTTTAATAAACTCGTGTAATACACGGGTCTCACACCTAGTCATTAAGAACCAAGAACTAATAGAAGTTTTAATACGCGTTTTAAAATTGGTTATTGTGACTTTGATTGACTTCAACAATCATAACCAAAATAGGATGATCACAAGCATGATCAAAATAAGGAACTACTTAAGAATATGGTCTTTTTTTTGATGTGTTACACAAATAACCTTATACTTTGCAATAATATCTATGTGAATATATATATATATATATATATATATATATATATATATATATATATATATATATACTAGTTTATAACCCGTGATAACCACGGTTATAAAATTAATTAAACTTTCGTATTAAAAAATCAAAATTATTATACAATTATTTTAAATAAATTATTACTTAAGAGATATTTTTAGTTATATAAAATTATAATCGTTAATTTAAATAAATACGTGGAGTTATATCATTTTATAATTTATATTAATTTTATTTTATTTTTTAATCTAATGTTATTAATTTAATATAATTAAAGGGAGAAATTTTAAATTTTGAAATTTAAAATGAATAATCAATTATTAATTTAATAAAATTAGAGTGGGAAATTTAACATTTGAAATTTGAAATGAATAATTAATAGATTGACAAGTGACATGATAAATGATATATAACATTAATGAGGGGTTTTAATTGCATGACACTTGTCAAAATATATATATATATATATATATATATATATATATATTATGCTGCAAAATTCATTTTTACAATGGTGTGCATCACAAAAAAATTCAAAAAAATAAAATAAATGGAATATTATATATTTCGCAATATTTGAAGACATGACTTTTTATTTATCTTTAATCTTTGGTGGTATAATCATTTAAAAATGTGAAATCATAGCAAAGGATGATTTTACATGATCCCATAATAAAATATGTGATCATTTATGTAAAAAAATATGTTAATTTTATTAAAAAAAACATTTTCCTAATATTTTGGTGTTTTGTGATATTTTTCACATTTTAAGGGTTTAAGGTGATAGTGTGTAGAATTGTGATGACTGATCAAAGGAATTATAAATATATTCTTGTTATTATCACTCCGTCGTTAATCGATATGAAGAATGGAGAGAAACGAGTCAATGATGAAGGGAAGGTATAAGCTTAGAAAATTATTAGAAGAAATCTATTGGAAATTGAAGCATAAGCTTCCAAAGTAAAGAGCTTAGAAAGGGTGTTTGCTAAAGTGTGACGTTGCTGGGAATTTGAGGTATGTTCCTCAAACTGTTATACTGATTAATTATAAATTACCGAGAAAGAAATGGAAGTGTTAATGAAGTTTTCTATAAGTTATTAAGTAAAATTTATCAGTGGGTTAAAAAAATGTTGATCCGGGTTGTGATAATCGTATTTTGACCTAATTTAGTCAGCGTTGTGAAGTTATTGAGTTGCTGTAGTTAGATGATCAAATTAAACAATCCGTGAAGTTAATATGCTGCTGTGTATGTTATAAATGAATGGAATTTGGAGGAAAATGACTATTGAATTCTTGTATTGCTATGTTTAAGCACCAAATACTTTTGGAAGTTCATTATTAGTCATTTACTGATTACCATTTGTGGTATTTTAAATCAGGTCAGGTTAGTGATGAAAAATCGTTTGGGTGTAAAGATAGGTTGAGGATCTATTTTTTGAGACACTGAAGCAAGTTAAGAAAAAAAAATGTATTGTCTAAAAAAAGACACTTAATATCAAAAAAGTAGTATACAGTTGCTCTCGTCTTATGTTCCTATGTTGAAAGTGGTCCGTGTATCTTTATCGTGAACTTTAAAAATATATTTTTATCTACATAAGTTACTGAATTATCATTTAAGAATTGATCACTCATATTATTAATATTATGTAACTTTCTTACAAACTATCAAGGAAAATAAAGCTAATTGTTAAGAACGTTAAGCTTACCAATAACCATAACTAACTAACCAATGATTTAATGTTTAAGTTATAGTTTATCATTTTATAATTATTAGTCATTGTTTACCAATATAAGTTATCTTTAATCAAATAGAGACAAGAGAAAACCACCTAATTAAGTAATAGAAGAATGAATAACTGGAGCACAGATATATTGAGGCTGCGATCAATCAGAGAGTCAACAGAGAGATGAGAGTCAATTCTGATTGTGTATTGCGCTCGAGTATGAGTTGACAATTTGTTTTTTTCTTTTTCTTACTTTTTTGTGCTTTTGTTTTGGATATCGAATAATTAATAAGAGCGCATGCATACGTTCCATAGCTACAAGTCCGCCTCTGATGTCAAATTGGTTCTTAAACTTCAAAAGTTGGCAAGTATGAGGATACATTCATGAATATTAGCAGACCCCATTAATGATCTTTCTATGTAGTCGAGTGCGGAAGAAAAAAGTTCTTATACATGACCTATGCTAACCATCTGCTGTTAAAGTTCATAAAATTAAATCACCTTCCCAAAATATGGTGTTGTGTCTCTATCTAGATCTTTATGTGCCAATACCAGAACTAATATATCTTTTGATACAATCTACAAGAACCAAACACTAATAAAAGTTTGCATGTATGTTTTAAATTTGATTATTCTTGACTTGATTATTGGGACATAATTAACCAAAATAAGAAGATAACAAATTGATCAACATTAGGGAGGTACTTAATAGAATGGCCCTTTTTTCGATGTTTTACACAACGACCTGGCCCTATTGATCAAAATTAGGGAGGTACTTGATAAAATTTTATAATTGTCATTTCGAAACATAACAAATGGCAAGTAGATACGATACAATAGCATCAAAATGTGATATTTAGTGGAAAAATCGATAATATTAGAAGTTTTATAATTTTCATTTTGAAAATTGGTAGATAGAGTTTTTGAAAAGTATCTCATGCAATGCGATAAAACACATTATATATTTACTGAAATCCCAATTCCCAAATGCCCTATTAAGAATGGCCCTATTAATCAAAACTAAGGAGGTACTCGATAGAATTTTATAATTATCATTTCGAAACATAACAAACGGAAAGTAGATAAGACACTATAGCATCAAAATGTGACATTTGGTGGTAAAATCAGTAATATTAGAAAATTTATAATTGTCATTTCGAAAATTGATAGATAGAGTTTTTGAACAGTGACCCTTGTAATGAGATAAAATACACATTATGTATTTTCTGAAATCCCAAATGCCCTATTTATGTATTTTTGCAAATCGCCAAAAACTAGATCATTTATTTATATCTTACAAAATCAGGTGACCAGTTTTGTAAATATCCCTATTTTACGGGTTAGGATGTGATAGTGTTAAGAACTGTGATGACTAATAATGAAACTCTGAAACATGAGTAAATATATAAAGGATTATAATTACTTTCTTATTGTTTTCACTCTTTCGTTAATGGAAATGAAGAAATGATAGAAAAGAGTCAACGGTACCTACCTACTCAAATCGATCCAAGTTAAAAAAATAAATTAAGGAATCCTATGGAGATGAAGTATAAGCTTGCAGAGTAAAGAGCTACAAAGGGTTTCTGCTAAAGTTTGATTTTTCACGGAATCTGAGGTACATTCTTCAAACCGATAAATCGATGAATTATAAGTTACCATGAAAGAAATGGAAGTTGTGAAGATTTAGAATTAGTGTAGTTAGATGATCAAATTATAGTGATGTGTGTATGTTATAAATGAATGGAATTTGGAGGATGATGACTAATGATGTGTGTATGTGTTGTGGATACAAAAAGAAAGTGAAATAGGTCCGTGTTGTAGTGATGTGTGTTTGTCGAAAGGTGTTAGGACATTTACTGACTACCAATTGTGTTGTTTCAAATTGATTCTGGTTAGCGATGAAAATATTGATTTGGTGTAAACATAAGTAGAGGATCTATTGTTGGGACCTTTTGGCGAGTTTCAACTTAACCTTTTTAAATCGGATACAAGTTATAGGTGTTGGTGTAATGGGAAAGCAAAAGTTCATAAATTAAGCCTTGTGAAACCAATAGAGACTTATAATCAATACACTTATAATTAATGATGATTACGAGTCTGAATTTTAATAGATGGTAAAATTATAAAAATTGTAATATAGTGACCTAGTAAAGTTTCTTTAAAGGCTATATATGTCCTTTTGTATTACAAGAGATAAATGTTGACATCAAATTATAAATGTGAACATATATCTTGTGCTCCAAGGAGAATTGGATCTAGGCACCATTGATGCGAGTGTGAAGTTTTCTAGAGGATCAGAATGGTGAAGATGAAAGTGGTAGTGCTTAGGAAATCCAGAATTAAGTAACTTTGTTGTATATTGATGGTCTGCTAAACTTAAAAATTACATAAGACCATTTCGATTGAATTTCATGGAGTGTATTAGTTTACCCTTAGTTAGCATGAACTTGAGAGGCTGTTTGTAAACAATATTGTAATTATGTTTTAAGATTCTATGGTAATCTTAAGTGTGAAAACAATTTTGTAATTGATATATAATTTCTTTTCTAACTATTTGAAATACATATAGCATATATTTTATACGAAATGAAATATGCTTATATGTAATTTATTTAAGAATACCTTTATTTGATTAAATAAAATAACACGTTTAATTAATCAAGTTAATATATTTAGTTTTGTATATAATCCATAACAAAAAATTATGTTCGAATAATTCATTCCATTATTTTGAGCCAACCTAACATGACTATAAAATGTAATGATCTATACTATTACCTTGTTCATTCCATTCCATCATAGCAAATGAACCGTATGGAATTATAATTACTTTTTCATTATTTTCCCATGGAAATTAATGTATGAGCTTGCAAAGTACAGAGTTCGGGAAGGGAGTTTGCTAAAATTTGGTTTTGCTCAGAAATCTCCTCCACTTCTTTTAAGAAGAATCTCAAAGTAGAATATAGAGTAAAACATTAGTTTTTACAATGTGATTGTGGAAAAACTAACTCACATTACCTAAATTGTTTCATGCCTATCTTTAGAACTGTAACTTCTATTATACATTCAAAGGAGTTTTTACGACCAGAAATGAAAAATAAAATGTAAGGACTGGTTATGAGATTTTCTACGTGGTAACCTGTTCAATTTTGAGTTCTTACAGGTTTTCCAACATGATAACAGGTTATATTGGAAACTCACATCTCTGTATAAAGTTCTTTTCATTGAGGTGCTCAAACCACATATCTTCTATCTCAATAAGTCAAGACATTGATGGTATCACCATCATCTTCTGTGTTCTGGAAGTACGATGTTTTTCTTAGCTTCAGAGGAGAAGATACTCGAAATACTTTTGTGGGCCATCTCTACTCGGCTCTTGAACAAGAAGGTATCTTTGCTTACAAGGACGACGAAACACTCCCCCGAGGCGAATCGATCCACCCATCCCTTATGAAGGCTATTGAAGAATCACAGATAGCCATCATTGTATTTTCAAAAAACTATTGTGATTCGTCGTGGTGTCTGGATGAACTTTCATATATTATGAAATGCAGGGATACGAGAGGCCAGATCGTTATGCCTATATTTTATGACGTGAATCCTGCTCAAGTACGAAAACCAAAACGGAAATACGGAGAAGTGTTTGCTAAACACGAGTTGGACAACAAAACCAAGGTTGAATCTTGGAGAAAAGCACTCGTGGATGCAAGTAACCTTTCTGGATGGGAACCCAAACACATTGCCAATGGGTAATTTGTCTTCGTTTTAATATTTCTTGGTGAAGTTGATGACTTTATAAACAGAGAGGATTTGACTACATCACTTGTTTTGAGCCAAATATGTTTTCTGTTCAAGATTATAAGATGCTCAAAGTAAATGTGTTTTCGTATGCTAGTGGCCAAGTTAAAAGGCATCCCAAGTCCTAGGATTATGGATAAGCTCAAATTAAGCTGTGATGTAATCTATTATGTTCTTATTTCTAAATTCGTACATGACACCTCTCTTCAAGTTACGACAACAAACCCATGTAGCTTTACTTTTTGCAATTTGAAACTATTCCTTCTTCCCAAGAAAGTTGCTACAAACTACTTGTGTTATTGATTTTAGAAATTCTGTTTGGATGTGAAAAGTAAAAGGTAATTAGGACTTGGTCTCTTTATTTCATAGAGTAATCTTTTTTCTATGTGAGCAGGTGTTAATTATCCTTTTATGTCCAATGTGTAGGCATGAAGCAAAAGGCATCAAACAAATTGTAGTCGAAATTTCATGGAAGTTGCAGCCAGCAACTTCAAGTGCAAATGAGAATTTGATCGGAATTGATGCTCGCTTGCAAGGTTTGAAATTGGAGTTACAAATTGGGTCAGGTGGTGTGATCATGATTGGAATATGGGGGGTTGGGGGTGGTGGTAAAACTACTCTTGCATCTTCTATCTACAATGAAATTTCTACCAAGTTTGACAGCTGCTGCTTTGTTGAAAATATTCGAGAGGAATCAGGCAGGTATGGTTTGGGAAAATTGAAAGAAAAAATTCTTTCAGAAATGGAAGTAAACAGAGCTGGAGGAGGAAGATGCTTGATAAATAATAGGTTTCGCCACAGAAAGGTCTTGATTGTTTTAGATGATGTCGATAACCTCGACCAGTTAAAAGCACTAGCTGGATCACATGATTGGTTTGGTGAAGGAAGCCGAATAATAATAACAACCCGTGATAAACATTTATTAACCGCACACAAAGTAAATGCAGTATACAATATTAGATTGTTAAACAGTGATGAAGCTATTAAGCTCTTTTACAAGCATGCACCCCGGGATAAGAGGCCTGTGGAAGATTATGACCATCTTTCAAAAGAGGTGATCACTTATGCTGGTGGGCTTCCATTGGCACTTACAGTTCTTGGTTCTTTTCTTTGTGACAAAGACATTCATGAGTGGAGGAGTGCATTAGCTAGACTAAAAGAGATCCCGGATACTGATATTGTAGAAAAGCTAAAAATCAGCTTTGATGGACTTAAACCAATTGAGAAAGAATTGTTCCTAGATATTGCATGCTTTTTTAGGAGGGAACGGAAAGATAAGGCAATGAAGATCCTTGGTGAATGTGGTTTCCATCCGGTTATAGGAGTAAAGGTGTTGATACAAAAGGCTCTCATAACTATTTCAGAATATGGTGAGTTTGATATGCATGATCTTGTGCAAGAAATGGGACATCACATTGTTAGAGGGGAACACCCTAACAATCCTGAAAAACATAGTAGAATTTGGAAGGAGGAAGATATTATGACTATATGTGCTATAGATGCAATGACGGTAATGGTTGAGCTAGCTTTTCATGATATAAGTGTATAAAGAAGCACTCTTACTGCAACTCTCACACCATTTTTCCTCTATCATAGGAACTTGAGATGATTGAAGCAATAAAAGTTAGATACAATATGGCTTATTCTTATCTGCCAATTGCTGCAAACATGAAGAACCTTAGGTGGATTGAATATGCCGGTGAATTTATGCCTAGTAATTTTCCACAAAGGAAGCTTTGTCGTCTAATTTTGTTTAACAGCTTGCAAAAACAACTTTGGGAGGGTTATAAGGTAATTCTTATTGTCTTTCTGCTAATTAAGACATGAAAACAAAGTGGACGATGAATGTTCGACCTAACTAATTGTTAATATCATCAAGCAGCTTCAACTATATTTTTTATAACTAGTAGCTAGTATTGAAAGCACAAACCCTTTATTCTCTTAATCACGATAAACTTGGTAATACATAACTTGTTTGATATGATGTAGACACCTTGGTCATTGTAATCCATGGTATTCATGTAAAGCTCAATATAAATACCCTTTTAAAGATAAACAATGTATTATTATCTACGTAAGATTTTAACATAAATTTATTTTTTGTTGATTGATAACCATTATAAAACATTTATAACAATTTGGGTTCAAAACTATTTCATTATTTTGTTTATATTAAGTATTTTTTATATTGTTATCAAACAAACACTTCAAATGATTTCCATAGGAATTGGTTTTTGTCTAAGTTGAGACATATTTCTTATATATATATATATATATATATATATATATATATATATATATATATATATATATATATATATGCCTGTATGTGTGCCAAAATTTTGAGTTGCTTGCACTTGTATACAACAGTTGCTGCCATATTTGAAGACAATTGAACTCTGCCATTTGCATAACCTAATCATGACACCAGATTTTGATGGACTTCCAAATCTTGAAAGATTCATTCTTAATGGATGTTGGCGTTTAAAAGAGATTCATCCATCGATTGGACGCTTGGAAAAGCTTATTCTCATATGTATTAAATTTTGTGATCGTCTTAAGATGTTTCCACCTGTTACTCGACTAAAGAAACTCAAGACCATTAAGTTCTTGGCATGCCCTGAACTTTTTAATTTCTCAGGGATCCAAGAAGAGAACAAGGAGAGTTTACCACATGTTCATTTGGATGATAATAGTGGGAGTAAAGTTGCGTCCTCTGTAGGATCTTGTCCAGACTTTTTTGTTAATTGTTGGAGGTGTGGTTGCAGCAATCTTCCTGGTGTTGAATGTTGTTTAATGGAGCCTTCTTCCCCTCACAAAAATGTGAAGCATTTTTTGCGTGACATCAATATGAACCACATAGGGTTACGTTTCTTTCTCAAGAACTTGAGAAAGTTGGATCTTAGCTTCTGCAGTTTGGGAGATAAAGAAATCGGCTCTGCTGTTTGGGAGTTACCCAACTTGCGGAAACTCTATCTATCAGGAAATCACTTTTCACAATTAAATTTTAGTTTCCTGCAAGTTCCTCAGCTCAAACTGCTCGACGTGTCATGCTGCCAAGGCCTTGTAAAATTGTCAGATCTGCCATCAAGTATAGCTGTTGTTTTAGCAATTGGTTGTTTCTCACTTGAAAGCTTGGGAGATATTTCAAACTGTAAATGGTTGTGGAATGTCTCAATTCTGGGAAACAACAAACTTGTTGGTTGCATATTACTTGACTCCATGCTCCAGGTTTAGTTCTACTTACCTTTTAAATTTTACTCATTATCATATAAAACCCAAACCTAAGAATTATAAGTAAATATGTTTTCCATGGCAGGGAAATGCTATTGAAGTTTACTTTATCAATATCATTCTTAAACCTCAGGTTCCAAATAGGTTTGTGGGTAGGTTGTTTAGGGGAACATTTACACTGCATCTTCCTGATGATTGGTACAATGAATATTGTGGGTTCTTAGTATGTGTAGTTACCCAAATCTACCGTCCGTGTATTAATATAGTCGTGAAGCAGGAGGTATATGAAGAAAATTCTCTATTTGAGCTTTTGCGGGAGTCTAATGAAGCAGTAGAGCCTATATATGATGGAACAATGACATTCATAGGATACGTTTCGTTTGGTTCATTGAGGCACACTGCATTTCCAAATTCATCATACAATATGATTTCATTTTCCCTAAAAGTCATGGATTGGAATTTATTGAAGAATGAGAGTTATGTTGGAGCTGAGCTCGTTCCTAGGAAAAGTAAAGGTGATCAGCTGCAAACAACAAAAGTTGCAACAGATTCCTCGGAATTTTGGGACGAGGAGAAAGTTTATGCTAGAAAGACATTTACGATCCAAGTCCAACATGATTCAAAATCTTCTATTAATATTATATGGTGACCTATGGAGAACAAGTTCTGATTATGTCTTAGTGGCTGGTTTGTAGGTTTATGGTTTTCTTTTTATTCTTTTATTTAACCATGATGAGTTCTTTCCCTGTACTACTTTAATTTTTTGGGTTCCTCTATTTCTACGACACCATGTTTTGCTACCACTACTAGAAAACAACCCTTTAATGACGCGCAAACAATGACACTCGCTGATAGAGGACTCGCATTTGTGTGAGCCCTAAAAAATAATGTCAATTTTGCAAAATTTGAAGGATATAGGACACGCATTTGTGCGTGCCCTAAAAGTAGTGTTAGAAAAGAAAAAAAAAGTAAATGCGAAGGGCGCCTTTCATAAAATGTGCGTCCTCTAAATGTGTCGCTTTATAACATTTTAATGAAACACGCGTTTTTATGGCGGGATTTGACCCGCCTATTGAATCCCAAAAATTTCCAATTAGCAAGAAAAAACCCTAGGCCTTCGTCTTCATAGCAGCATCGTACCACCACCCGACCTCCGATCTCGCTCCGCCAAGTGTCTCCGACCATCTTCTCCAACCATTCTTTCCTGTCGCACTACACCGATAACAAAACCCCCATCACTATTTTAAACCACCCGTGATATGCATCCTCATCCTTCCCTCTAGATCTTCATTCTCTGTAAAAACCCTTCTACCATTGATGATCGAATTGCACTCCAAAAAATTACACAATGAAATCCCAAAAGAATTATAAAAAAATCCCGCTACTAAGAAAAACCCCAAACAACCGGTGGTATTTCCCTAAAATTCATGGATTATCTCATGCGATTTTAGCGATTTTCGTTTCCCCCCTATTTTTTTGGCATCAATCACTTCTTAGGCGGTCTTTGGCCTTCATTTCTATTGTATCTGGTTTCCCTTGTGCTCCTCCACCTCTGTTTCCATCTTTCATCTTCAAGTTCTTCACATCAATGATTCAGACGATTCATATGATTCTAGGTCAAAGAGGAGGAAGAAGAGCTACTGTTCAAGTTCTAGGATTAGAAGCAGGAAATCAATATCAGTATGTGAGATTGAGTAAGATGAATCCACTGATAAAAAGAATACCCCACCAAGAAAACCCATAAACCCTCGTTATTAACTACATAAGCCAGAAATGCCTCGTATAGGGTTTTATTTATCAATGCTCCCGCCAAAGGTACTCTCGTGTCTTTTTAACTTGAGTACATGTATACATTTCTTGACAAATTTATTGGATTTTCTACTTTGGTTAACCTAGAAATTGACAATACTTCATGAATTGTGGATACATGGTTTCTACTGTTTGTTCCTGGACTTGAAGTTCTATAGATACCGAGGAGTTCCTGAACTTGAAGTTCTATAGACCTGAACCATGAATCTTGTATCAGGTACCTGCCTTCTATGCTAATGTTGCTTTCTCTTTCTATTGTGCTATGAAGCCCTAGTGCGTGACTATTGAATTGACAAGAGTGCTTTACTGGGAACGAGTAGTGAGTACATTTGTAAATAATCTATATTGGTCAAAATTTGGTGATGCCTAGTGGTGATCTATCAGAAAAGCTAAAGAATTTGTTCTCTTTTTCTTCTTGTTATTTTTAGATGAATGGATTCTGCATAGTTCTTCAAAATGTGTAGGAGTGATCTACACTTTCTACACAATAGGATTGCAATCCATGTATCCAACTGTGTGTTATTCATTCAAACCCAAAATAATCACAGGATTTATAAACATTTATAAAGCAATAAGTAAATCACCTAACTCTGTGACACTTCCTAGTAGTCTTAAGGGTAGGAAATAAGTAGAAGTACAGAATAAAGGAGCTAATGAGGGGTATTTTGGTCATTCTCATAGTTAGGCCGGTTTAAGTAAGTATGATGGTTTGCAGTTAAGTCTATGTTTATAATGTTATTTATTTATTTATTTACTTTGTTGCACTTAAGTCTATGTTTATCACCATAGGTAATCTGGTTTTAATATCCAAATAACCCAACAGCAAAATTAAATCCTTAAAATAAGTTTCTGCACATTTAATATACGAATACTACTCATTTGTTGGTTTACCTCTCCCACTTGAATATGAATTTACTTCCATGGCTTGAGAAAGTTACATTGTTTGATTAATTTTTATTCAGATTAAAGTAACTTGGGTTTGCTAAGATTGCTCCCCTGTAAATCACACCTTGAAAATAAAATAAATAACAGTATTAGAAATTATGCAGAGGGTATTTTAGGTTATATGATTAGAGAGTACCATGTATTCACAACACATTAAGTGAATTTCCAAAAGTTATAGAAACTAAGAGGAAAATGATAAATAATGATCTTTTCTATTACTAAGTTGTCAAGAATTATCGATATTATAAATGATAAAAATAACAAAGAAAACTTATATTATTGATATCGTTTTAATTCATATTTTTCCTAGTTTATGCAGTAAAGTTGTTTTTGAAATATTGAAGTTTTTGTTGCAGCTAAGGAGCATGTGGTAGGATGGTATAGGACTGGCCCAAAGATAAGGGAGAATGATCTTGATGGTCATGGTCTATTTAATGAGTAAGCATTAGGATTTTATACTCAAGTTAAATTTTGTGATATTGACTGAGGAACCTTGTTACTGCAAATAACTGAAAGAGTTTCCTTGTTGAGCAAAAGCCTCTTTCCAGAAACAACCCTTAAAAGACCATTCAATATCAAAGTCCCAAACCATTGTTGCATATCCGGCTTCACCACGTCTGATCCTTTACCCTTTTTATTCTTTAACCAAGACTCATATATCTCTGCTGTGGATGCTCTAAGATCTGATACTCGAATAGGTGCACTTGTTGCCAATAGTCCCCATAAGGAGCAGGAGCAAAGATGACTCATCAAACACATCAGAAAACTACAAGTATGATCCATCAATCACTCATGAAGTTGATAGCATTAAGAACAGGGTTACTAAGTCAAAAAAAGAAACGGATCTGATGAATTGGCAATTTCTTATGAAGAGAATCAAAGGCTCAGAGGAAGCTTGGAGGTTGCTGAGTCATCGATTTTTGAGCTCGAAATGGAAGTAAACACTTTACAGAATTATGCAAATGAAATGTGTAAAGAAACACAAAATTTGCAACAAGAACTAGCTATTGAAGATTCTTCAAGCCAAGAATTAATGAAAGAGGTTACAGATCTTAAATAAGAATGTTCAAGGTTCAAAAACAATCTACAGTAGTTGAAAAAAAAATGAAATTAGAGAAAAGACCAATTCTACCCCTTCAAGAACCAGGGTCTACATCAACAATTAACTCAACAGAAGGGCAACATCTGGAACTTTTAAACGAGTTGAAGATAGCAAAAGCTGAAAGTGAAAGTCTTGTTAGAAAGCTGGAACAAATGGAGTGTTACTATGAAGTACTTGTGGAAGATCTTGAAGAAAACCATAAAAAGATTCTTGGAGAGTTTCAAAGCCTAAAAAATGAACACTCAAGATGTGCTTACTCAATAAATGAGCAGATGTTATGATTCGATGAAGAAAGACGTGAATTGAGTTCCATTAAAAAGGAGTTACAAAAAAGAGCTACAACTTCAGAATCAGCTCTGAAAAGGGATCAATTGAATTACTCAATTACAGTGAGTCCACTCCAAAAAGATCTTGACATGTTGTCTTTTCAAGTTTTGTCCATGTTTGAAACCGATCGGACTGTGGTTAAAGAAGTTTTCTCATATTCATCTCAAGGGCATGAAGATTTAGTTGATGATGATCACCGGAGTAAGAATCTTTTAGGTGGTGGTGATGTGCTTTCCGGTGACCTGAAAAAATCTTAAAGCTTGCAAGAAAATATATACAAGAAAGTGGAAGAAGAGCTTGGTGAAATGTGCTCTATAAATTTGTACTTATATATGTACTCAGGGGCACTTTCGGAAACATTAATGGAAGCAGTTTGTCATATAAGAAAAATAGAAGAGAAATTACAAGAATTGACACATATATAGTTACCTAAGTTTCTAGATAATAAATAGGTTTGATTTTTAGTAGGGAATTTAATCATTTTAGTGGTGTTCTAAAATCTTAGTCTAATGCTTTTCATATACATCAGTGGGATCATGAGTTGCTGGCTACATGGATAAAAATAATGAGTAGAGAACCGTAATGGTAATTTAGTTGCATGTTTAAAAAAAGTTAATAAATAATAATCGTTATATATATTTCTTCAAGTCACAAAACAATCAAATGCCTAATTTATAATTAATCCGACTAACCCGATTGGTTTGACCCTATTTACCCGAAACCCGACTAACCCGTAGCATAATAGGGTCGGGTTTCGAGTCAGATTTTTTTTCTAAAAAAACCCAAATAACCCGACCCGATTAACCCGAAACCCGATCGGGTTGACCCGATTAACACCCCTAGCTACTCATACCTTCTCATCCTTCTGTTCTTTATCTTTTGTTATCCATCCATTATACAAACCTCAGCTTCAAATAATGCTCTTGAATTTATGTGCTCGTGCAATGTGATGCCATACAAACCTGCATTATAAGCCGTTTTTTTGTTAGTAACGACAAAACTTCTTTTTGGATTTATGTTGCTTCCGGCTGCCATATCTACAGAATTCTGGTTTTCTCTTCCTCCAGTTTTCTTTCTTTATTTACTTACTTGAAGTTGATATTTGGTTTATGCATATTAGGTCTGTTATTAGGCAACATATATAATCTCTAACATGCAAGTTTAATTTTTTTTATAGGTCTTTTTGGCAGATTCTTTAGGAAAGGATATCCTCCTTATACCTGAACAAACTCAGGTAAGCTTTGACAGGGTATTGTTGTTATTTAAGTAGTCCCATCTTTAAATTGGTGTAACTTTGAATGTTTGATTAATGTGCATTGATGTATTATTGTATGAAATCTTAATGTTTGAAGGTTGTGGACTCTGCTATAATGAATCCCTGCCCTCATCGGTCGGTAAGATGATAGTATTGAATGAAACTGAGAGTATGTGGCATGTGATTGTTAATTTGTGTGAATTATTGATCATTTTTTTTCTAGATAAAATATCCATATTTATAATCTAATACTCTAATTCTCCTATTTCATTTAACCTTCATAGACTGAGCTACTAGCATATCATAAATCATAAATAATGCATAATTTAGTCTAATTTATTTGTATTGTGGTGCCTAAATGTTAATGTTTGATTTAATTGTGTGTAATATTGTTCATAGTATGTGATCCCACATCTGCAGGCTTTGACCGCTTAATATTGGGAAGTGTTGGTTATGGGTACACTAAAGGAGGTAGTGTTTCGTATGTTCTGCTGACATTGCTGACATTGAGCAGTTGTTTTCATGTGGTTTCATGGCTTCGAATGGCAGAAGTATGCTTCCAGTTATTTTATTTTCTTTTTCCAAATTCATGAATCTAGCTTATAAGATTTTGATGATTGGGATGTGATGTGAACAGAGCTATGGAAGATTTTGATGATTGGATTAATTGGCTTATGTATAAAGGTGGAGTTGGAGTGAAAGGAGACAATAGTTGGGAATCCGGGTGGGGTGAAGAACATGCTATTTTCATTTATATCCAGACAATCAAAGGGCGTGTACTTGAAACTATTTTGTGCTTGAGGTTCTTTATATTTCAATACGTGGTAGTTTAAAATCTCCATCTCACTTGAAATAATACATCATTATCGGTACTTACTATTTTCATTTATTTCACTTTTTTTCTATGTGAAAATATACTAATAAAAAATACATTACATGACATGATATGTTGGTTGAGTAGCTTTACGAGTTCTCATGGGTGGTGTTAGATGGAATTGTGATGATATGCTCTCTAGTTCAAATGATCAAGGATTGTCTATTTGCCTTAGGTATTATCTACAACGAACATTCCATGTTTGATTCTTCTAATAATTATTTTAGCCTATTAATTTTTTGAATTTTATTTGATCAGGTCACAAGAATTATCGAAGCAAGGGTTCATTAGTCTTAAAGAATTATGAAAGGCAAGATGCAAATCTACTTAGTTGGAATTTGATGTTTATCATCTTTGTGTATATCTTTTTAGTTTGTATAGCATTACATTGCAGAAGGTGTCCCTTAATAGCAATGTAGTATTAGGTTATATATTTAGGGAAAACCTCTTAATAACAATGTACAATTAGATCCCCTTAATATCAATGTATTACAATTTTTTGACATGATGTTATTAGATGAAGTTGATTGTTTTGGTATATATTTGTTTACATATTTTTGTATTATGGTTATTGAAGCTTATGACACGCAAATGTGTGTCATCTTCATTTATGACAGGGGCTTTAACGATACGCAATGCGTGTCATAAATGCACTTCCTAAGGTTACGACATGCAAATGCGTGTCGTCTTCCTGTATGACAGGGCCTTTCTTGATACGCATTGCGTGTCATAAATGCGTGTCGTAAATGCGTGTCGTAAATGAACATCGTAAATGCGCATCGTCTCTCTTTATGATAGGGCCTTCCTTGACGCGCATTTGCGCGTCGTCTGAGCGTTTTACGACGCGCAATGAGCGTCGTAAAAGGTTGTTTTTCTAGTAGTGTACTTTAGTTTTGTCTTGAGGCTTCTTCTTGTTAATAGTTGTTTTTACCATCATATACGAAGATTTACAATATCGTTTAGAAAATATGCATATCCTAGTATACAAAAACCCTTAAGAAGCCCGGGGAGACCATGGCCTCCCCGCTTTTCTCCGGATATATGTTTTATTTCTATGTTGGGAGCCCTGTTGTACTACCATCGCCACCTCTAACATTCACCACTCTTCCCTTGTGATGCCAGATGTTTGTGCTTATCTTCTACGTGTTGAACCCTAATTTGTCAAATTATGCTTATGTTCTACCCTTCGAACACTAACAATTTCATCGATTTGGTTTTTGTTTTCAATTTGGTCATGTGATACCCCCCCCCCCCCCTCTCCTCTCTATTCAAGGAACCGGTGACCGGATATTTGGTCATTGATATTCTCTCTCTACACCGGTGATATTGTTTGATTTTTTATTTTCAATTTTGTATAACAAGTTTTTGTTTTCAATTTGGTCATATTGTTGGTTTTTGTTTGAGATTTGAGCATGATATTCCATCTTTGCAACTGAAATCTTCTCCTTTTCCTCAAAAGAAACTCTAATAACTGAGGTATTATATATGCCAACGTACCGAAGTATGAAGGTGCATAGTTTCTTATTTGATACTTCTTTAAATGATCCAAAATTCATTTAAACACATCTAAGTTCATCCATGGATAATTCTTTTCTCAGATTTAATTGCAGCTTGATGTTTGCCTACATCTTCATTTACCTTGCCTATTTCTTAGGCCAATAGATTAAACAAGATGTGGATGGCCTTATAAGTTGGGGTTGTGTTTTAGACTTCATTATATGAACTTAGATGTGTTTAATTTCTTGAAGTTTTCCATAATTTCTTGAACTTACATATGAACTTATATGAACCAAGATAGTTGTTCCTTTGACTCGATTGACAAAGAGGATGGTTATTTTTCATGGGGGGACTGAGTAGCAGACGACTTTTGAGACCTTCAGGCAACGGTTGTGTGAGAAACCGAGAGGGTGTTGAGAATTTTGTGGTTTATTGTGATGCGTCAATCACGGGTTTGGGAGCAGTGTTGATGCAGAGGGGTCGTGTGATCGCTTACACTTCGAGGCAGCTGAAGCCTCATGAGGCGAATTATCCGACTCATGACTTGGATGGGGGTTGTGGTTTTCGCCCTTAATATTTGGCGGCATTACCTTTATGGGGTTCATTATACTATTTACATAGATCACAAGAGCCTGAGGTATCTGATGGATAAGCCGAATCTGAATATAAGGCAACACTGGTGGTTGGACGTGGTAAATGATTATGATTGTGAAATCTTTTATCACCCGAGAAAGGCCAATGTGGTGGTCGATGCTCTCAACCGCAAGACGGTCGTGGATCCGATCAGAGATATTGTAGCACCTGATTCCCGGTACGCATTTAATTTAAACACTTCTGTATTTTCTCTGGGACTCGACGAGTTGGTGGCCCAACTCGTCGAGTAGGGTCGTGATCCGCAGGCATTTTAAGTGACCTCCTCGACAAGTCGGGAGACTGACTCGGCGAGTAGGTTCTGTATGAGGGAAACCCTAAATCTGAGGGTTTGCACCCTATTTAAACGACTTAACTCAGCCTCCCTCGTCCCTATCTCTCTCAAGAAGTTATATATCGAAACCCTAGCCGTTTTGTGTGATCTAAGGCCATTTTGGTACTTTTGGGTGGTTTGTGAAGCTTGAAAGAAAGGAAGAAGCTTGGGAATTCGAGCTGGGGCTTGTAGATCCAGAGATCTTATTCCATCTTCAGCTCAATCAAGGTAAATGCCTCATGTTTTGGTCTTCCATTTGGTTGTTCATCTTTAGGGCTTAGATTTCGGGTGCATTTAGGGCTTCCTAAGCCATTTTCGGATTTGTAAAGTGATTCATGGGGTTCTACTTTCAGATCTCAGTTATTGGAGGGGTCTCATGACATAAAGGTGCCAACTTTATGGCCATGAGATCCCCATTCACATTGTAGAGCACCTTTTATGGATTTATGGATTTTTGAGCCAAAAACCCCATGCAGCATCACTGGAGAAAAAGGACTATGCTACCTCATAAGGCACAACGTAAGGATGTCAAAAAGTCCCGTGGGACCCCGATCCCGCGGGGGCCCCGTCTTGTATGGGGGCATTTGTTGAAAAAAATCGGGGAAGGGGGCGGGGGCGGGGGCAAGGTTAACCCTCGTTTTAATTTCGGGGGAGGGGGCGGGGGTTGATAGTCCCGTCCCGAAACCCCCGTGGGAGCCCCGTTAATAAATTATATAAATTGACATATATTAATTATATAAGTATAATAAACAATAAAATGATTTTTATGTACAAAAAACATGCTTTTAAGTTGTTTGTAACATGTAAAATTATGTTATAAATATCTATTTGTTAACCAAAAAATTGTTTCTTTTAGCCCAAACAAGAACTTATTTTAACCCAAATAAGTTAGCCCAAAATCAATAAGGGACGGGGGAACGGGGGCGGGGGTGGAAAGGATGGAGATTTTGGGGGTGGGGGCGGGGGCGGGGGCGGCGGATGCAATCCCCGTGCCGTTTGTCCCCGTTGACATCCCTCACACGACGCAACAATGTGGAGGCTAGAAGCAACATTATTAGAGGTAGGATCCACCTCACACTACAAATAAAATTACATTTAGTGGCACAAAGTTTTAGTGGCATTTTGTTTTTGTGCCACTATAGCCTACTTTTAGTGGCACTTTTTTTATACCACTATAACCTTTAATATATAGTGGCACTTTTTATTTTATGACACTAATTTCCAAATCTATTAGTGGCATAATAAATTAAAATATCATCAAAACTCTATATTTTACAAAAGTAATTCATCAAATACTTATAAAACCCCACAATTTAAACTTAATAGAAAAAAACTAGAAAATTTTTCATTACTGCCTCCTCTTCTACTGTGCGGGAAAACGAAAATTACATAATAAAACATATTGTAGGATGTCTTATGACCAAAACCCATCACCTATGTGCTCATGCAAACCCTAATGCTTGGATCTAGGTTTCTCTATTGTACATGCAATTCATCCAAGACTTTAAACCTTAGATCTAGCATACAATTAATCATATTAACTTATGAATGGAGTTTAGATCTTACCTTGATTGTTATGTAGCAATAACAATCTCAAATCCTCCTTGTAATGGCTTTAGAAAGCTTAGAGTCACAAATATCACTCCTCTAATGGCTCATAAACACCAAGAGCAAGAGGATGAAGAATGATAAGAGAGGAGGCACCAAAAATGTGTAGAAACCCTAAGGAATCAGTTCACCACGTTTTTGGTGCTCTAGGGATCCTTAAATAGTGAGGCTATTAGGGTTGTCTAACAAGGAAACTCTAATTTGACTGCTTAGGCCCTAAGCAACCCATGGACTCCCTCCTTAGAGACCTTGGACGATTTCTAATGGGTTTACCCATAGAATTCGTCCACCCCTCTAATATGTAGTCCATTAGCCCAATATTCAACTATCACACAATTGACAGTTCTAGTCCCTTAAGTTTAATTAATGTCTTTTAGCCACAAAGTTAATTCTTATTAATTCTTGACTAATATTAATTAAACAATATGATTTCTCCTTTAATATATTATTCTCATAATATATTAATAAATCATAATTAATCCTCTCTCTCCATAATTCATCCTATCAAGTTGCTTTGGTGAAGGCAACCCAAAAGGACCATGCACCATCGGGTCAAGTACATACCAAAATAGTTATGGACTTAGACACTAATCCAACAATATCTCATTTAGTTCATTAAGCAGGCACACAATGTCGGTGGCTTTATCATACAATATGATTTCAATTTCCTTACCGACATAGATTGGTTGTATGCAGTCATAAGGCCATCATTAGGTATAATATGATCTATATAAGAGGCGTATGTAGTCAATGTGGAATTTTTTCCTCTTATGTGTTGAGAGTGATACATCTAAGGAATCTTACTAAAGTTGAACACCAAATGAGAATGATTGCGATCCATGTCTCATGTTTAACATGATGTTCGAAACAAAAGGATAACCGATACATCACCTAGTTACATCAATTGAAGCTTTGGGCTTATGGGAATTAAATGTTGTTGAATGGCACTTCGTCATGTGTTGTTGGGGTAAGTGAAATGTTGCTAAACATTCACCACTATGTATATCCTTGTACGATTCAATCTTGCGCAAGTGGGAGATTGTTGGTTCTATCTGCTCAAGATTGATAATAAAACAATATTGCTAATAACATATGACCCTATAGGGTCACACCAATAACAAGTAGACACTTGAATTAAAATTTTAGTATATGAGTTTGACTTATATTAAAATATTAGAAATCTTGAATTGTTATTACATGGTAATAATAATAATAATAATAATAAAATGCGATTCAGAAGAGCGTATAAATCATTAAAAGTTTAGTACTTTTATTGTTTCATTATTAAATGATTCACTTTGTGTGAGATTTATTTATTTAATTTAAAGAGTTAGATTAAATAAATAAAACTAACAAATATATGTATATATAGTTGAAAGTCTATAAAATATAAAAGCTAGGTTTATAAAATAGAAGACTTGGAGTATTAAAGAGGAGAGAGAATGAGTGTTTGACTAACTTTCCCTCCTATCTCTCATGATTTCATGTATAATCACTCCATACCACCTTTATGGGTGGTCCAATGCATGTAGAGACTTTTATATTAGTCATGATTGACTCTTGCATGTGTGAGGTGATTAAAAAGAGTGAAAGGCTTTCATTTTTCCTCATGCTTAAGCATGTAAATGAAATTTTTACTCTCACAAACTCTCTCATTCTCTCTATAAGTTGTTAGTTGATAAAAGAAGAGAATACACTCTATTGAACACCAAAAATTCTTTTTTGGGTGTTCAAACTCAAGAGGTTGTATTATCAAGAGTTGAACTAGCATTCATCTAGTGTTGGAGCTTGTTGGTGGACTTTCTCTAGAGGGATTCTACTTTGAGTTCTTGCCATCATCATCATCATCATCTTTCAACCTCCCGTGAGGACCAAAGGACAACAAATGTTATTAATCTTATCCTTCTATGGTTGTTGATCTAAATCTCACATGTTCATGTAATGTGATCTTTTGTCGGAATTTATATGTTCAAGTTTTGAAATGAAAAGTTTTCTGTTGCAAGCTTAAAGTTTTATGTCTCGAAACTTAATCTCGAACACCATGTTTCTATCATTTTAAATAATGTAAATTGTTAATATATTACTGAAAATGGAACCGACAAGTCCACTCCACCTTAATCCTTTTCTCGTTTCCGACACCACATCTGGGCACCATCTCCGACCATAAATCTAGTTCTCGATACCAACTCCGGTCATCATCTTTGACCATAGATCCAGTACCATATAAATCACCCCAAATTAAACACAAATCCAACCATAAATCTATGTAAAGTTCAACAATAAATCTAAAATACATCTAAAATTGAACTTGTACCTTAAATCCAACCATAAATCTATGTGAAGTTAAACAATAAATCTGAAATACATCTAAAATTGAAATTGTGCCTCAAATCCAAAAGCAAAATCGTTGAAACAAAAATCGCAGATACAAAAATCCTAAATACAATCTAGGGGGGTGTTTGGCTTATCTTTTTTAGAGCCAAAAGTCATTTTGACAAAATTTATAAAAAGACAGCATTTCCTGACTTTTTCAAAATGTCAATTTTCCTTATATAAAAAATCAAAAAGTAACTTTTAAAATGGTTTTACCAAACATCTTTTGCATTCTATCTTTTCCAAAAAGAACTTTTGGCCTCTCAAAAGATAAGCCAAACACCCCCTAGGTGAATCGACACAAGAGAACATATTATGTCATTGAGACTCGATAGATTGATCAATAATTAGAAAATTTGTTACATACAGATTTGCGATTTAAAGGTTTAACAAAGGGCAACCACAATTCAACACTACTTCATCCAATCTTCTCCCTTTGGTTTTTTCATTTTGGTGGATCGGAGGGGTCTAACTTGAAGCTTCCAGTCGTTCCCCATCCTCCGCCCTTGGAATGATTCGACGTTAATTCAGTCTGACATTTTAAACCTTAGATTAAACATGTAGTGAAGAAATCGAAATCCAGAAATCGTTGGTTGATTTGGTCGTCGGACGTCGGGTCTCCTGCAATAGGTTGCTTCTTCTTGTGGGATCCGCTGACACGGGTTTGAGGTGGGTTGTGGGTGTCATTGGTTAAGAGGAGAAGGGCAACAGATAATTGTTGGATGATTCGCTGATTCAGGGTAAAAGGGGGAAGATGATTGGAAGGAGGAGTGAGCAACGCATTTCCCATGAACACCAGGCAACTGCGTGAAGGTTTTCATCGTCGGCGGTAGCGATTTCAGTGGCATTGTGGAGGTGGCACCGGAAAGAGGGGAGAAGGAGGAAGGGGGAACTGAGGTGTCGCCGGTGGTTTAGGTTTCCCTTTCATTCTTCACAATATTAGAAAGACTAGGGGCCATATCTAATAAGAAATTTCTTTTAAAATTTTATTTAATAAGTTAATAAAACAACACAATGAAAATAATAGATATGGCTATATTGGTCATTTTGAGTCGCTAGGGACCAACATCGTAACAAAATCAAACTATAGGACGGTCCGAATTAAAACTAAGTTAAGGACTAAACATGTAAATTAACTCAAACCACAGGGACCATTCGTTTATTTTACTCTTTATTTTATGACCAAAAAATTTTAAAAAATTATTCAGAGAACAAAATTGTAATGTTCTCTTATTTATAGTTACTTTTTTTCCTACTCTTTCTAAAACTGAGAGAGAGGGTAGTCAACGATAGAAGAAAAGATACCGACCTACTCAAATTGATCCAAGTTCGAAAGAGAAATTAAGGAAGGAATTTTCCGAAATTGAAGTATAAGCTTGCAAACTGAAGAGCTTAGTGAGCGCGTCTGCTAAAAGTTTGGTGCTGCTGGGAATTTGAGGTATGTTCCCTAAACTGATAACTTGATGAGCCACAAATTATCAATAAGAAAGAAATGGAAGCGCTTAGCTGTTAATGATGTTTTTATATAACTTATTAAGTAAATTTAATCAAACAGTGAAAAAAATGTCAATTCGGAATGTGAGAAATCGTATTATGACCTAATTTAGTCCAAAGCTGTGAAGCTTTTGAATTAGTGTAGTTAGATGATCAAATTAAGCAATTCGTGAAGTTAGTATGCTGTTGTGTATGTTATAAACGAATGGAATTTGGAAGTAAATGAGCCTAATGATATGTGTATGAGTTGTCGATACAAAAATAAAATATAATAGGCGGATTGGTCCGTTGTGCGCTGCTGTGTTTTTTGAGCAAATCCAAGTAAGCTTGGCACTATTTGAATTTGTGTTTCACTACGTTTAAGAACCAAATACTTGGGGAATTCAATAAAGATACTAAATTTTTTTATTCGGATACAAGTTATGGGTTTTAGCCGTAAAGCAAAAGGTCATAAAGGTAAGCTTTGTGAAGACCTTATGATGATTATACAATGGTAAATGAAGACGTTATGATGATTATGAGTGTGAATTTTGTACATGGTAGGCTTTTGAAAGTTGTAATGTAGTGACTTAGTGAAAAAATCTTGAAGGCTATAAGTGTCCTCTGTCCTAGGAGAGATAGATGTTGACATCAATCTATAAATATGAATATATCCCTTTCTATCCATAGAGAATGACTAAGTGGCAGCAATGATGTGTAAAATTATTGGAAGATCATGATTTTAAAGATGAAAGTGGGAGTGTGGGACCGTTTATAGGAAATCCATACTTTTAGTAACTTTCCTGTAAATAGACATGTCTTGATGGGAAGTTTCTTGTTTTTTCATTAAGAAACACCTGGAATCATGTTTATAGATAGAGTCCGCTAAACTAAGAAATTAAGTAACATAATTTCGATTGACTTTCTGAGTGTACCCTGTGCATGAAATAGGAGAAGCTGTTCGTAAACAATGTAAATGCTGGGTGTGTAATGACATTATTATTGGTTTGTACCAAAGTGGTCAACTTTGTTCACACTATACTAGTGAATCATTGGATTTGAAATTTGAATGCAATACAAATGAATTGTTAACCAAGATATATACTCTAGGTAAAAGATGTAGTGTATATCATTATTTAATGTAAAAATCCCTGGGGTGTATTACTTTATTCCATATTTTATTGTATGGAACGGTAGGTCAGAGATGGTATTTATGTATTTGGTGAAATTTTGGGGTATAAGTTATCTGACAAATAGCATAGGTGATGCAATAAATTTGGTGTGAGAATGTACAATGTAAAAGTGTGGTGGTTAAATGTTGAAACTATGAAAATTGATTATAAAGATAAGGGAATTATATTTACTTTTCCATTATCTTCACTTTGTGGTTAACCAATCTAGAGACTTGAGAGAAGAGTCAAGTTGTAGAGGCAAAGCATCCACATACTCAAAATGATTCAAGTTGAAAGAAGATATTAAAGGAACAAATCCTATGGAAATTGAAGTATAAGCTTGCAAAGTAAAGATTTCAGAAAGGGATTATGCTAAAGTTTGGTGTTGTTGGGAAATTTTCACCCTGTCTTTTCAGAAAAATCTCAACATACAGCTATAAGCAAAATATTAGTATGTATAATGTAATTGTGTTAAAACCAACTGATATCACCTAAATTAGTGGTAACCGGTTACTCCAATTATGAGTTCTGACAAGGTTTTTCTATATGATAACAGGTTTTATTGGAAACTCACATCTGTCTGTATAAAGTTCATTTCATTGAGGTGCTCAAACCACATACTGGCAACATATCAACACATCAATGGCATCATCATCATCATCATCATCATCATTTTCCCCTTCCGCTCCGGTATTTTCTTCTAAATCATGGAAGTATGATGTATTTCTTAGCTTTAGAGGAGAGGATACCCGCAAGACCTTTGTAGATCATCTCTACACAGCTCTTGAACAACAAGGCATCTACACCTACAAGGACGATGAAACACTTCCTCGGGGTGAATCGATAGGTCCATCCCTTATGAATGCTATAGAAGAATCACAAATTGCTGTCATCATATTCTCTGAAAACTATGCAGATTCTTCATGGTGCTTACATGAACTTGCACATATCATGAAATGCAAGGATACCGGAAACCAAATCGTTTTGCCCATATTTTATAATGTGGATCCATCTGATGTGCGAAAACAAAAGAGAAAATATGGAGAAACATTTTCCAAACATGAGTTGGAGAACGAGAACAATGTTGAATCTTGGAGAAAAGCACTCATGGATGCAAGTAACATTTCTGGATGGGAATCCAAGCACATTGCCAATGGGTAATTTTCTTCATTGTTTTTGTGAAACACATGTATACTTGTATCTTAGAAGTTTTTATCTAAATGTTTTGATTATTCGATGATGTTGATGAACTAGATAATCACAGGCTCTACTAGATCAATTTATCATTTTGGTAAAGTTAAAAGATATGTATCAAGTCCTAGGATTATGAATAACCTTAAATTAAGTTTTGATGGACTTCGTTAAGTTCTGATTCTAATAGCATACTTGATGCCTCGCTTCAAGCCGCAACACATCCATCTTGCTTCACTTTTTGTTATATGAAACTATTTTCGATGTTTCCCGAGAAAATTGTTACAAACTACCTTTAAATTTAACTTTTCAACTTCTATTTAAAATATTAAATTTTAATGGTGATTATGATCCCTTATTTCTATTTCATGGAACATGAAAAACGTTACCTCTTTCGTCAATGTGAGCATGTGTTGATTATCCTTGTATGTCCAACGTGTAGGCATGAATCAAAGGTTATCAAAGAAATTGTTGACACAATTTCTCGTAGGCTGCATCTAGTAACTCAAAGTGCAAATGAAAACCTGGTTGGAATAGAGGCTCGCATGCAAGATCTGAAATCAAAGTTACAAATTGGCTCAGGTGGCGTGCGCATGATTGGAATATGGGGGGTCGGGGGTGGTGGTAAGACTACTCTTGTGTCTGCTATTTATGATGAAATCTCTAGCAAGTTTGATGGTTGCTGCTTTATAAAAAATATCCGGGAGGAATCAAGCAAAAATGGATCGGAAAAATTGCAAGAGAAAATCATTTTTGGTGTTTTGAAACAAAAGCAAGTGACAATAGAGAGAGTTGAGGAAGGAAGACAAATGATAAAGGATAGGTTGTGCCACAAAATGGTCTTGATTGTGCTAGATGATGTCAATCAGCTTGACCAACTAAAAGCGTTAGCTGGATCACATGATTGGTTTGGTGAAGGAAGTCGAATAATAATCACAACAAGAGATGTGCATTTATTAAATGCACACAGAGTAGATGTGATGCACAATATTCGCTTGCTAAACGATGATGAGTCTATTAAGCTCTTTTGCAAGCATGCATGCCGGGATTACAGATGGACGGAAGATTACGGGCAGCTTTCTAAAGAGGTTGTCTCTTATGCTGGTGGGCTTCCATTAGCACTTACAGTAATCGGTTCTTTCTTGTGTGACAAAAACATTCATGAGTGGAGGAGTACATTAGCCAGACTGAAAGACATCCCGGATGATAATATTTTGGAAGCGCTAAAAGTCAGCTTTGATGGACTTAAACCACTTGAGCAAGACTTGTTTCTTGATATAGCATGTTTTTTTAGGTGGGAGAAGAAAGATAGGGCAATGGAGATGCTTGATGCTTGTGGTTTTCATCCTGTTATAGGAGTGAAGGTGTTGATACAAAAGGCTCTCATAACTATTTCCAATGGAAGGTTTGATATGCATGATCTGGTGCAAGAAATGGGACACCACATCGTTAGAGGTGAACACCGCAAGAATCCTGAAAAACATAGTAGAGTTTGGAAGAGGGAAGATATTTTTAAGATATGTGTTATGGGTGCAACTGCGGTAATGGTTAAGCTAGCTTTGCATGATGTATTATTTATGTATAAACAAAAATTTTGAATCTATCCTGATACCATTTTGTTCTTCTATCACAGGAACTTGACAAGATCGAAGCAATAAAAATGGATTTTCGGTTTCACCCAACAAAAAAACAAGAACAAGATCTTCCTACGGTCTACTCTGCAAACATGAAGAACCTTCGGTATATGGATTCAAGAGGTGGTCAACTATCATTGTCTAATGACCTTCCACTAAGGCAGCTTTGCTGTCTTATATTGTGCGAAGGCTTGCAAAAACAACTTTGGGAGGGTTGTAAGGTAATTTGTATTGTTTATTACTTTATTTAATTAATAGATGAAAATGATAAGACCAGATTAACAACAGAATCAAAGATAACCTAATGCTTTGATTAATCAATAAAGGGGAGCCTGAATTTTGAGAATCAGGAAGTCTCCAAACAGAATGTAAACTGTGAAAAACTTGTCTAACCCTAATGGGGGCTTAACCCTCCTTATTTAAGCCTCCTACCTAAAGGATATGTCCTAAACAAAATTAAATACCATATAATTACTATAAATATTTTTAATTACGGAAAGTACTAAACAGCCCCTATTGATTTCTTCTTCGCCTCTGATACACCTTTGTCAACTTTGGTCGGTTCATATCAATAACCCCCTCCCCCCCTCTCTCTGAAATATCACCTTGTCCTCAAGGTAAGACTCGGGAAACTGTCGCTGAGCCGACTCTTTCTCTTCCCAAGTTGCTTTCTCCTCATGTAAGCCTTTCCACTGGACCAACCATTCCTCAACACCTCGCTGTATTCTGCTTCGCACCACCTTTTCTGGAACCAGCATCCCATCATCCGTGGCAGTCAATTCCTCGGGAAGGGTTGTGAGCACCTCTTGACTTCCGACAACCTTCTTAAGCTAGTAAACATGAAAAACCGGATGAATAGAAGCATTATCGGGAAGCTTTAACTTATACGCCACTTTGCCCACTCGAGTCAGAACCTGGAATGGCCCATAGAAACACGGAGCCAACTTCTCGTTTGTGCTTTTAGCTACCGTAACCTTCCGATATGGTCATAGTTTCAAGTAAACCAAGTCATCAGCCACGAATTCCACATCTCTTCTATTACCATCAGCATGAGTCTTCATAATCTACTGTGCCCGGAGCAGATACAACTTAATTTCCTTGAGAACTTCATCCCTTGCTTGTAGATATCTGTCCACCTCAAATGTGACAACAATATCAGAATCATATCGAATCAAATGCGGTGGATCTCGTCCATAAAGTAGCTTGAATGGGGCCATTCGAATAGAAGAGCGGTATGAAGTATTATACCAATACGCAACCCATATATGGTAGCCATTTCACCCATTCCTTTGGCTGAGTGGAAGAAAAACACCACAAGTATGTTTCCAAATTTCTATTGACGACTTATGTCTGGCCATCCGTTTGCGGATGGTACGCGGTCCTGCATTTTAGGGTTGTACCCGAGTCCTTAAATAGCTCCTTCAAAAAATGGTTGATGAACACCCCATGGTTAAATCTTCCTAGATCCGTTCTGGTAGCTTTAACGGTTGGAGCAACCCTGTCGGTGCCAAATGGGAGTACTTATTGCACTGAAATCTGGCACATTCAACCACCGGTTTTGCCACATCCCTCTTCATACCAATCTAATATAACTCCCTAGAAAGGCATTGGTACGTCTTTTACATGTCTTCATGACCACTACTTGCCCCGGCATGCGATTTGTGAAACACATGAGAGACCCAGATAGATGTTCGTGGAATCACCAGCTTACCCATATGCATACCCTTATACAACACATGCCCCTGTCATGCCTCCTGACCTCATACACATCCATGTCACCAGCAGCTGAATCAATTTTCGCCTGAATATCATAAATGTGCTGGTCAAGGCTCAATTTAGCCAGCAAGTTAGCATGGTTGCTAATCCGAGAAACCGTTAATGCCGACAAGGAAACTCCCTCTCCGCGTCTCTGGACAACGCATCAACAGCGCCATTCTCTCCCACAGGTCAATACAAGATTTTGAAATTGAACCCATATAACTTTGAATTCTAGCGTTGATGTTCCCCGGCCACCAAACCCTGGTCAAGCAAAAATTTCAAGCTCTTTTGATCGGTCAATACTGTAAATCGGCGTCCTAACAAATATGACCACCATTTTTGTACCGCCAGTACAATTGCCATTAACCCGCGCTCCTATACCGATTTGAGTTGGGCTTAGCTACCCAATACTCGGTTGAAATAAGCTACGGGTTGGCCTTCTTCTATTAGTACTGCCCTTACCCCTTGACCAGATGCGTTCATCTCCACTGTAAACTTTTTGGAGAAATCAGGCTAAAACGGGCACTTGAGTCATGGCTTGTTGTAATTAATGGAATGCATGGGTTCCTTCGTTACTCCCAACAAATTTATCCTTCTTTAAAAGATCTGTTAAGGCTCTTGCAAATTTTCTTTTGTATCATTGCACAAATTTTCTGTGATAACTGGTTAAACCCAAGAACCCACTAAGTTCTCGAAGAGTCTTGGGAATCGGCCACTCTAACATAGCCAAAATCTTATTCAGATGATCAGCCATGGCCCCATCCTTGGTCACGACGTGACTGAAATAATCCACCCTCCCATGGTCAAAAACACATTTTTCTTTCTGTTGAAAAACAACCTCTCGGTTTTAAGGCAGCCAAAAATGACTTTGAGGTGCTCCCCCGGTGTTCTTCCATTGTTTTGTTGTAAACCAAAATATCTTTGAAAAGACAAAGGGTAAAAAACCTTATTAATTAACGACTGGAATGTCGATGGAGCGTTTGTCAACCCGAAAGGCATTACAAGGAACTTGTAGTGTCCCTCGTGTGTGCGTAATGCCATTTTTGGAACATCTTGCGGTTTCATCCGAATCTAATGGTACCCTGATTTTAGATCATGTTTGTTGAAAACCGCTGCCCCGTGAAGTTCGTCCAATAGCTCGTCTATAATCGAGATCTAGAATTTGTCCAAAACTGCCAGGGCACGATAATCTACATAGAAGCATCACTGCTGTCTTTTTTTAACAAGTAAAAATGGATTGGAGAATGGGCTAGAGCTCAGCTGTATGATCTCCACTGTGATCATCACATCCACTAGTCGTACGTTCTTGCTTTTTTGTAATTGTGGGAACCGATAGGGTCGAACGTTAACGCTCTCAGTCCCGAGTTCATCGAGCGTGGGATGAACTTGGGATTGAGATTCGAACACTGAACTTCTAGAATAGTGATGGTCGGGTTCACCTCGCAATGTTACTCATTTTTTGGTTACCGTAACAGGTTATTGTTAATTCCTACCAATTCACTCTCTTATCGCCCAACGTATGCAACTACTTCATGCCAAATATGATATTGTTGCTGCCCAGTTCCAAGGGGGTAAAAGTCATTAACCAACTGGTATTCAAGTAGGGTTAATAGTTAATACCATACCCTTACATATTCCTCTATTGTGATCTCACTTCTCGTTCCCCATCATAACCCCCATCTTGCGAAGCCCTTTCACAGCTTAGCCTAGAAGCCCTATGATAATGTGCCCTTAGCACGGGCTAGAAGCTGCGCCCAGCCCTGCTGAAAGGCGTCATGGAAGACCGCCAGACCAAGCTACTCCCATTGCAGCCGCCAAAACGAAGTCTCGCGCCACGGGCGTCCCTCTAGAGCCGGACGCCCACATTGAAGGCTCAGCCCTCAGCGGGGGCCTTCCACTCCGTGACAAATCCAATGACTCCAAGCGACAAGGAGTATGCTCAGAGCTTTACTACCTTATTACCTGAACCAATCGTCAGCTCTGGCACAACAAGGAGCACGATTAATCAATCAAGGCACTAGATCCTATCGGAGCTGACGACCTTGTCCCATGTATTGGCCAGAGGTCCCAGCATAAAAGGTCTCCTCCGCCACCTTAAAGAGTAAGTCATTCTCTCTCAGCTCTAACCATACACTCTCAATTCAACCACTAACTTGACCGTTTTAGCATTTTTCCAAGAGCTCCTCCCTCAGAGAGAGAGAGAGAGAGAGAGAGAGAGAGAGAGAGAGAGAGAGAGAGAGAGAGAGAGAGATTGTTCTTCTCTGTTGTGACCTTGCAGGTCTCCCGGAATGACCAAGATTACTCTGTAACCGCCCAGAGCCACCGCTTCAGATTACCGGAGGACGTGGTCACATCACCCTACAATGTGTAATGACAAAAAAATTATGGGTGGCACCATTGTCAATGAGTACCACCTCCTCCTGATCACTAATCATACCACACGGCTTCATCGTATGGGGTGTCGTGAATCCCATTATCGAACTCGCCGACATTGAGACCATGTCCAAGTGCACATGCTCCTGCCTCTCGGGTTCCTCCTCTTCAACGTCGACCAGCAAAAGGGTTTTGTCAGGACAACGATGGCCAGATGCAAATTTTCCACCACAGCAGAAACAAAGGCCCTTGGCCTTAGTATCTGCAAACTCCGCGTTTGTCATTCTTTTAGAAGGGGCTCTAGTAGTTAGTTGCACCTGAGGTGTCCTTGAGGGCCTACGAACCATGTTGTCGTTCCCCACCCGTCGCAGAATGGTTACCCATTGCTCTTGACTTGCCCTTGTTTGGCCCCACATATTAACTCATTCGACTTTCATCTATCAACAAGGCCAACTTAATCGTTTGTCCAAGCCTTGTAGGTTGCATCATTTTAACCGGATTGTGCAAATCTGGCTTAAGTCCCTTAACGAAAGTACCCTCCGGCGAATGCCCCCTAGTTGAGCCGCCAACTGTTCAAATATCCCCATGTAATTTTGTGCCTATCCTCCTGTTTGATGGCTAAAAACTGCTCATATAGGTCACCCACTTAAGAAGTCTGAAAACGTTCCAATATCCTGAGTTTAAGCTCCTCCCAACTTTGAAATGGTGTCCCATGTTCATTCCAATGGTACCAAGCTGGTACCGGACCTTCTAGGCACAACACTACTGTCTGTAATCGCTCTCCTAATGTGGTTAGGCCCTGCATATCAAAAAACCCATGTTTTGAAAACCGGACCGGACCGGCCGGTTCGACCGGTTCAACCGGGAACCGGTCAGGTTACCGGTTTTCTCAAGCCTAAAAACCGTTTGTTTTCAAACCGGATAAAACCGTCCGGTTCACCAAAAAACCGGTTCAACCAGCCCGGTTCAACCAACGAAAAACCGGTTTTTATAAATTATAAGAAAAAAAAAAACTTAAACTTTCAAACGCCGGTTGATGGACCCAACGCATGGATCCGGCTGAACTAATTTGCATGACCCTTCTTTATATAAGCAAGTGGCTACCTTTGTTTTTACTTCCAACCGATGTGGGAAGTATAAGGATTACTTAATGTAAAACCTTTACTTCATACGTTTTATACTCCAAATAACTAATTTTTATTCTATTTATCTTTCGATGTGGGATACTATAGGATTGTCCCATTGTTTAACATAATCCTTTTCAAACCTCAAAGACTATGGATCATTAATATATATATATATATATATATATATATATATATATATATATATATATATATATATACACCGGTTTTTACGGGTTTTAGGACCGGTCGGACCAGTTGAACCATCGGACCAGTAAGACGGCCGGTTCAATGTCCGGTCCGGTTTTCAAAACCTTGCAAAAAACCGTTCCGCCTTGTACACCCACCCATATACGTCGTTGCCTTCACAGTGGCCCCTTCCTTGCCCTTGGTTAGAGATTGGTGGCTGCCATGGTTGGTCCCATGTGATTGCTTCTTGGAAAGTGCTGATCTCAATCCCCCATCCATCACCGGTGTATGATTTAAACTTGCTATTGTTGGAACCGTCCCCAGGGTGAAGGGAGGTGGTCCAAGGAATCTTTGTTCATCGAACAGAAAGGAGGATGTGGCGTGTAAGAAGGTTGGGGTTGCGATTGCATGTGTGGTTGCATGATTGGTGGCTGTTGCCAACCCCTGGAGGCAGTTTTTAGCGGAATAGAAGCAGCCACCTTAGTGATTGTAACAATTGGAGGGGTCACCTGGGGAATTGGTTGCGTAGGCGGTGGTGGTGGTGGTTACGATGCCCTAAGTAGGAGGGCCATTATTTCTTAATTGCTTGTCTACTTTCCGATTCTGCCCTCATCTCCACCAATTCTTGATCCACCTTCTCGAACCGCTCCAGTGATTGTGTTTGAAAATCTACTAGATTCTTATCAAGAGTCGGATCCTTGTTGAGGTTTCAGGCGGCAGTATCAGATCGGGTGTCTGGTTTTCCCATGGTTCAAGTAAGAGGATAAATCCTAAACAAAATCAAATACCATATAATTACCATAAATATTTTAAATTACGAAAAGTACTAAACAGCCCCCGGAGAATGCTTCTTGCGCCTCTGATAGACTTTTGTCAACTTTGGTGGGTTCATATCAGAAAACAAAGTTGATGAATTACTGAAATGACTAATCCAGAGTAAATTTCAAGTATCTATAGTATTAAAAAGCTTGGACCTTTATTCTATGAATACCATTTGTCTTCATAACTATAAACTTTTCAAAAAACAAATTGTTTATTGACATATTAATTAGTCATTGTAGTACATGGTATTTATGTAAAGCCCATCCTCCAACAAGTTATCATCTCATATATTTATTTTTAGAACAGCCAACTCATACACCCATTACGTTACCTTTTGGGTTTAAAGATCTATTAGTCATTGTTGATTAAAGACCATTATAAAATATTGATAACACTGATTTGGGTTTAAAGATCTATTATTATCTTGTTTTTCTTATATGTTTTATAGATATTTTATTAAATAACTGAACACTTCAGTTGATTCAGTTGATTTCCATATGTGGATGGAAGGAACTAGTTTATGCGTGTGTGTGTGTGCCATTTTCCTTCAAATCTTGTCACGTTTTATACATTTTTGACTTGTTTGCACTTTTATTAAACAGTTGCTGCCAAATTTGAAGTTATTGAAACTTTGTGATATGAATAACCTAATCATGACACCAGATTTTATTGGACTTCCAAATCTTGAAAGGTTCATTCTTAATGGATGTGGGTATTTAGAAGAAATTCATCCATCGTTTGGATGCTTGGAAAAGCTTGTTTTCTTATCTATAGAATATTGTCCCAGTCTTGAGATGTTTCCACCGATTAGGGGAATAAAGAAACTTGATACCCTTTCATTCAAAGGACACCTCAAACTTGTTAAGTTTCCAAAGATCCAACAACAGAAAATGGAGAATTTACCACATCTTGATTTGGATAATAGTGGGAATGAAATTGCATCCTACATAGAATCTTGTCCAAAATTTTTTGTTAATTGTTGCAGCAATCTTCCTGGTGTAGAATGTTTATGTCGGTTAGGGTTTTTTAACAACTGGCAAGAACTCCGCTTCTTAAGGAAGTTGGATCTGCACTGGTTCAACTTGCGAGATAAAGACCTAGGCTCTAATGTTTTAGAGTTGCCCAACTTGCAACAGCTCGATCTAAGAGGAAATAAGTTTTCATGATTAAGTTTTAGTTGCTTCCGACTTCCTCGGCTCAAATGGCTCAACGTCTCATGGTGCCAAGGACTTGTAGAGTTGTCGGAGCTGCCATCAAGTATGGCCGTTGTCATAGCAGATTTTTGTGGCTCACTTGAAAGCATTGGAGATATTTCAAACTGTAAATGGTTGTGGAAAGTCTCACTTCGGGGGGACAAGAAAGTAGGTCCACTTGTTGGTGAGATATTACTAGACTCCATGCTCCAGGTTTGCCTCTACTCTACGTACCTTTTGAATTTCGATCTTTATCATATATTTATCAAAACATACAAATACATGAATGTGTTTTTATGGCAGGGAAATGCTATTGAAGATCATTTTATCAATGTTGTTCTTGAACAGCAGATTCCAAAGGGGTTTGTAGGTAGGTTCTTTAGGGGAAAAACATTTACAAAGCGTCACCCACATGTTAAATGGGACCTATATACCCAGCATATTCAATCTCATGATGACACGTTTATACTGCATCTTCCAGATGATTGGTGCAATGACTTTTGTGGGTTCTTAATACGTATTGTTACCCAGGACCTAACAATGTGGATGGATATAAGCATCAAGCAGGATCCAGATGAAGAAGATTCTCGGTTTGAGATTTGGCAGGAATCCAATGAGGTACCAGAGCCTGAATATGGTGGAGATGTTAGGACACACGTGGGATATGTTTCCTTTAGTTCATTGAGGCAGACCACATCATTGAGTCCATCATACAATATCATTTCATTTTCCATAAAGGGGTATTGGACTTCATTTGCAGCTGAGCTCGTTCCTAGAAAAAGTAAAGATGATCCGGTGCAAACAAGAAAATTTGCAACAGATTGCTCAGAATTTTGGGATGAGGCAAATGATGCATCTAAGGAATTTATGATCCAAGATAATTCTAAGTCTTCTATCAATATTATATGGAAATAAAACATCTATCAGATCCATACACCCATATATCTCTCAACTCTTTGCCGGTTCATATAGTCTGCACTCTGAATTTATGAATGCGATTACACTGCGCATCATACATTGAAAAACAGATTGCAAAGGTGATTGCATATCAAGGTAAAAACTCCTGATTTGATCCTAGGTTTTGATACTGTAAGATACATCGAGTATTGAAAGAGAATGCTTGGTATATAAGCTTTAGCTAATTCATATGACTACACTTTGTATTTATACAGCAAAGGAAAGCACCACCTCTATATCATGACAGGGTGTGACTCACAGCAGAGCGAACAATCACCTGTAAGGCACATCATATATAACTGCCTCCAACTACCACGATATTATAGTCTAACATAACACATCAAGGGAGCAAGAAGATGCAAGATCAGAAGTAGGTTTATGTAATAGAAATACTCTAATTGTTCTCAATGATGTCTATGACCTTGACCAGCTAAAGGTGCTAGGTGGATTACATGATTGATGTGATCTATGGTGTCAGTTTATTATCACATAATGAGGCTAATGCTCTTTCATAGACATGCGTATTATCAAAATTCCAACTCAACCCTTGCATCATTTTATTTCTTTGTTGCAGGCAAATGACAAGATTAAAGAGATAATACATCAAAGGACTTCATCACTTTTTCCTAAGCTTGTCAAAAACATGAAGAAGCCAAGGTTCCTTCTATTTACCATGTTTTGGTAAATAATTTACAAACTACATTGTTTTGGTAAATACTTTTTACAACTACTGCTATTTAGTTAAAAACTCCAAGATGAGAAGTAGGTTATGTAATAATAGAAATACTGTAATTTATTTCAATGATGTCAATGACCTTGACCAAATAGAGGTGCTCGGTGGATTACATGATTGGTTTGATGAAGTGCCCCACATAATGAAGCTGTTCAGCACTATCGTAGACATGCATATCAGCCTATCATATATATTCTAACTCAACCCTTGCATCATTTTATTTGTTTATTGCAGGCAAATGACATGATTAAAGAGATAATAAATACATCAAAGGTCTTCATCATGTATTCCCAAGCTTGTTAAAAACAAGAAGCTAAGGTTCCTTCTATGTGCCTTTCTTCTTTCACCAACAATGTTGAAGGGCCCAATTGTCTTTCTCATAAGTTGCACCTTATTTGTTGGTCGTATCTCGTGTGTTATCCTGCAAATCCGATAGTCAGTTTCCAACCCATGTAGCTTGTTGTTCTACAATCGTACGAGAGCTTGCAAAAAAGAGCTTTGGAGGGGTTGTAAGATAAATCAAATGTTTCTTTAATTAACATATAAAAACTTTGGATCCTGTGTAAAAAGTCTGACTAATTTATTCTGTAATTTGTTTTTAGATATATTGGTAAAACTGTTTGTTGTGGCTTTGAGTATTGGTCTTATCGAGCAACTTTAGTGTAGCTTTACAATCTATATAAGTTAATGTGCACAAAGCACCTGATAATCTGATATGAAACCTGCTTATTTCCTCAACTTCAGAACATTATTTCATCTTTGTCTTCCTGCACATCATTCGGACAGCTCTGGAATATGCAATGAAAATGTTGATGTATATGTTTTTAGCTTTGAATTAGTTTAGACATCTTTGGAGTGCAACAAAGATTTAAGCTATTGGGTTATTGTTATTAATAATGATTTCGAAATGAAACTATAACTTTATTAATTGAACCCAACATCTCAATATACGATGAGTAATTATATAAACCCAAACATATGAATCATAAGTGTGTTGTTTTCCATGGCAGGATAATGCTATTGAAGATTACTTTTTCAGTCTTGCAATTGAAGATATGAATCCAGGGAGGCTTTTTGGTAGATTGTTGTTTAGGGTTGGAACATTTACACTTCATCTACCACAATGACTTTTTCTGTGTTGTTCTCTAATAATAAAGTCATCAAGCAGGAGGTAGATGAAGGTTCTCTATTTGAGCTTTCACATGAGTCTAGTGTAGCAGTGGAGCCTTAATATGGTGGAACGACATGTGTAGGATATGTTTCCTTTGGTTCATTGAGGAACACCACATTTTCGAATTCATCATACACTATGATATATATAATAACAAATGTTACAGTTTTGGTACCCCGAGAACTACAAACATACAATACAATACATATAATAATTTTTTGTTTCCTAGTCTAATAGAAACTTTGTTAGTTGTTACTACCTTGATATTTTCCTTACAAAACCTGTACTATTTTCAATCAAACTTGAGATAAAGAGCACGGAAAATTCTTACTGTTTGAACATCACTGATATATCCCGAGCTGGATCAAATAATGCCATTAGAGGATCCCACTTCAGCATAGAACATATTTTGCACTGGCATACAATTAAAAAGCTCAAAATAAACTTTTAATTTTCAAACTAATTTCGGGGACCAATTATAGGCAGTTTTTCGACTTTTAATCCAATTATTCTTTCCATAGCATTTCATTTTTTTCTGGAATAAATGGCAATCAAGTTTCAGGATTGTGAATTGGAAAAGTAGGATCTCATATATTTTACTAGGAATCAGCAGAATATCAATGCCAACTAGATTGCTATCAACTTAAGTAACTAAATTAAGATAAAGAAGGATAAACAAATAGATCAAAATGGGTTCAAAACATATAAAATTCATTCAATCAGCTTCAACATAAAAGGCTAAAAGCCACAATAACTAGATTGGAGTTTCTTCATCCAGTAAAACTACAAGGGAGAATGACATTTTTTTCTGATAATTTGGGCTAATGAATAGGAAGGGAATCCCTACTTTTCTGTTTGCTGCTCAATGTACATCTTTTTTGGAATCTTCTGGTACTATATGAACTAAAACACTAACACAGCCTAATAAGTCAGTAACTCATTGATAATGATATTAATTAGTATGTGAACTGTAAACATATACAGATCAGACTTTGGATTATGTAAAAGGTAAACCATATTGGAATTGGAAAATATAGCGGCCTAATTGCCTTATTGGTCCCTTTAATGGGAAAATCACAGATAAATTTGGGTATCATATATTCAACAGGACAACAGCATATCTAAACAGAGATCTCGAATCAAAGACAATTTGCATAATTGGTTCCTTTGATGGGAAAAACCGAAGAAGCCAGATGCATAAAGTAGCAGATTGATGATGTTAAAATCAGGGCCGATTCCTCTATTCAACAGAAAACAGGAAAACAGCATAAGATGAAATCAAAAACAGATAAATGGCGAACAATTGCATTGACAGAGAATGGGAGAACGAGTGTGATGATATGGAAAGGGTATTGGGGGACCGATGTACATAATAATATAGGTCGAATTGGAGTCATCTGAATCGTTCCTCACTTACTTGATAGTCGGATTACAGGATTTTGGAATCCCGTATCATCGTCTTCTGATCTCCTCCCTTTTTTTTTTTTTTTTTTTTTTTTTTTTTTTTTTTTTTTTGTCAAGACTCAATAACAAGGGAGTAAATCAGAACAAGGCTGTTGGAAAGGGAGTGTTTGGGAATTTGGATTCATTATTGGCGTTTGTTAGGGTATTTTCATTTTTTTTTCTTTTTTCTTTTTCATCCTAACTTAAAATTGTTTGTTACTCAGATCCCAACCTCATTTCTCATGATGAAGCATTGCCAAGATCAAGTTTTTACTTGTTCAATAAACAGAGGAAAAAGAAAAAACATATCATAATCAATATTTTTATTTTCAATATCAAAATGGTTTTTGCACTTAAGCAAGATAATAAATTTACAAATTAATATTAAAACCTACTAATGATCTTTAAGACCTAGTCAAGTGTGGAAGCAAAAAGGTCCAATACATGACCTAGGCTAACCCTATGCTTTAAAAGTTCTTCATAAAATTAAATCTTATTCCTTAAATACAATATTCCATTTTTATCAAGATCTTCTTTATGTGAACATACCTGACCCAATAGGTTTTTGGTACAAATCCTCCCTAATAAATGAAAATACTTTTGCCACTTGTCATATTCTTAAGCCTTTTGCCACATGTAAATTTGTGGTTTTTTTTTTGAATAAAATTAATTCCACATGGAATTTTGTGGTTTTTTTTGTATTAAATATAAAACCAATTAAAACAAGGTATGAAACCGAAAATTCATGGATTGGCTGATCTGGAAGGAAGGATTCTATTTTTCGACCCTAATTAGGTAAGAAAAATATATAAATGATATTATAAGATCAAATTTTTAATGACAAGATTATACGTTACGTTTCCTAACATAAATGTTCTTTAAAACAGTATGCGTTCATTAGTGTTGATTATTGGGATGCCTTTTTGTATCACTAATATGAATTTTCTCGCATTTATTAGCGTTGATTATTGGGATTCCTTTTTTGTACCACTAATATGAATTTTCTCTTGTATATATGTCTTCATAGGCAATCGATGATTGAACCTACAGACATAAGTTGATTCCTTTGAGGCGGATGCTTTCACTAAAAGATTGTCTTTTTTGTCGTATTCTTGCTTTCCATTCCTGTTACAATTTGTTTCTCTACTTCTGTAGTTTCAGAAACTAACAGAGTTCAATGCTAACGAGATACACTTTGCAGGTATGTAGATGTCATATGCTTTCACTGAGAGAGGATATGTAGTGAACCATAAATCTACGTCTAAAAACAATGGTCATGCTATGAGCGATCGTGTGATTCCCGACCCTTGTCATAAGGATAGTGATTGCCAACCTTTTTGTCACATTGGCGTAGGATCCTGTACTGAGGGTCCTTGCTCCTGTCACAACCCAAAAGTTTTATTATGTTTAATCCTTTGATGCATTTATATTAGACTATTCATGAATAAAATTCAATGTGTTTACATAATGTTCTCACTTTTATAAATCAGCAACCATACAACTTTACAATATTAATTAAGATGGTTCTAACACTTACTGTCATTTCAATGATTCCGGATTTTCATATATATTAGTTTAATCATAGCAAAGGTACGTATTTTTCAACTTCAAAGAGTGAACTCATAAACCCAATTCAAATTTGGAGTTGATGGGAATCAAATAAATGAAGACCAATTTGAGAAGCTTGAGCATCAGGTGGTTAGGTGTTTAAGCCTCATTTGTAAGGCCTCATCAAAGCTATGTGTTCAACACGTAAATTTTGGGTATATATTGATCGTCATTTTCATAATTTAACATTTTTTCTTTTTATTTTCAAATTTACTAACTTCCAAAATGCCTTGTAATCTGCATGGATGATGGCACCCTGTTCGATGATCATGGCATCTTTGAGGCTAAGGGTCGTTATTATGCATCATTCTTCATGGTAGTAACCATTCACTATTACTTAAATGTCCAAAATGCCCTGGAAAGAAAACTATATAATATTGGTCATAAATCATCATGTCTATTTTAGAGATGCTCTTTGTTTTCAACCTGCCATAAATCAAAATATAATAGATCCAAATAAAATAATGTTCTGTTTATAGCAATGTACTTTGGAGCGAATGACAAAATGGCAATTTACTTTGGTGAAAATGTTAAAATAGTGCTCATTTTTATTATTTTTTTAATAGGAAAAGTAAGATTTTTATCAAAATTATGTAAATGCTCCTTTTCAAAATGTGATTTTGCTTGCATGGATGTAAAAATGGATGTAAATCAGGTATTTTTGACACCATTACTTTGCAGGCAAGTTGTGCAGCTAAAATGATATTTTTTCAGGCCTTTTGTCAAGTTTAAAAAGGTCACAATAGGCATTTTTAATAACAAATATTCTCATCTAGACGAGATGACCGTTTTGTAAATTTTGAGTGGAAATCAATGTTGGGGTGCTTTTTTTCAATTCACTTTGGTGAAAATGATAAAAATTAAAATGGTATTTTATTTTTAGTCAACTTTTGACGGTAAAAATATTCCAAATGGTTATATTGTTTACAACATTATACTTTTGTGAAGATAGTAAAATAAATGCTCATTTTTTTGTAATAATGAAAATTTTTATTTTTTTAGTAAATTTGATTATTTTTACCGTTTTTGTTTCTTTTGTTATTTGGATAACTTAAAAATGAATAAAAAACTTAATAGGAAACACTCAAAACATATAGTAAAGGAATTTTTAGTCAAAATGATATTTTATTTAATTTGTTCATTCTATGTTATTTAACTTGTCAACACTGTGTTTTTTTTATTACAATATGGTGCTTTCAAAATTTTTGTTAATAGGGTATTTAACTAAAAAATTTTAAGGAGTTATAACAATGGTAATCGTTGGCTTTTATTGTGTTTTTTCATAAAAATTATCAATGAAACATAAAAATCAAAAATCAAATATCAAAAATACAAAGTACATTGTTATTTATTTACTTTCATTCTATTGAAGTTTATATTTATTGTGCAAAATTATATTTTTATCATTGATATTGACTTAATAGAACATGATTTTAATATTTTGAAACCATTTTAAATATTAATAAATTAAAAATAACGATGATTGACTTACGTACAAAACATCAAATTATGTATAAAATAACTGTTTGTGAATGTATGATTAATGATTGTGATTTTTATAGTCTCTATGTTGTTTTACCTTGTCAACCAACCGTATAGAAATGTATAAAATACAAATACAAAATTGACAACAAATTTGACTATTTTGCCACGACTTAAAAACTAATTTATAATGAGTCACATTTCTGCCGTGTTAACATTTTTTTTCTACATTTTTTATAGAATTATTAAATTAAACAATGAAACTGTAGAAAATATGCAAAATATAGTAGCATTGTAGTTTATAGATTTTTTATTTTAACATTTTTTCATAAGAAAGTATATTGTTATGCTGCGTGTGACTGATTTACCCATGAATTTCTACCTATTTTCCAAAAAAGATGAGAATTATAAAAGAACTTCATAACTAAGCAAAAAATAGCATTGTAATTTTATAAATAATAAATTTCTGCCAATTTAATTTTTTTGGGTTCAAATATATTAAAAAGTTATGGTGTTATATTAAACATCAAATTGATAGTATAATGTGTTACCATGTGAATGTGTTATAATTAAATACAAAAATGGGAACAAATTTTACTGTTTTACCCCTACTCAAATAAGTATTTTATAGTAAGTCATATTTTTGCCATATTTTCCAAAAAAAACTAAAATTTACAATTCTCAAAACTTCAAAATTCTGCAGAAACTAGCATTGCACTTTCCTTAAATGTGATTTTTTGCATATTTTGTTAAAAAATTATAATTTAACAATAAACTTTGGAAAAAATCTATAAAATTGCAGTAAACTTTTTAACAATATATATATATATATATATATATATATATATATATATATATATATATATATATAACATTTTTTCCAAAACAAAAATACATTGTTTAGCTGTGTGTATGTGTTGTAAAAAAAATACAAAAATATCAATGTTATAAAAAAAATACAGAAAAATACAAAAATATCAATGTTTCCTATTGCAATTTAGTTTTTTCTTTACAGAATACTATTACACATTAGGATGTATTCAAATTTTATAATTATTTAGTTACAAATTGTCATTTCATATTTATTATCAATGTAAAGGGGTGTAGGAAAGTAGTGTTGTTGTTTTTTTTTTTTAATTTAAATATAAAGTCTTTTTTATAACATCTAACTTCCAAAGTCATCCGACTACAACTATATATTATGTATTTTCTGGTCATATTTTCCCTTAAACAAAACATGCAATTGGTTTCGATAGTTTTTCTCAATAAATGTGATTGTTTTGCCCTTGATGAAATAACTACTTTTAAATACAAATGTATAACAGTAACCTTAGAAATAAGATATCTAATTTTCATTCAAAGAACTATTTCAAAATTTTTTATTCCTAATAATTATTTACAATATGTCAATAGTTTTTTTTATTACTTTGTATTTCAATTACCTTCTTATTCATCATAGTTTATGATATTAACTTTTTTTTAATAAACTCGTGTAATACACGGGTCTCACACCTAGTCATTAAGAACCAAGAACTAATAGAAGTTTTAATACGCGTTTTAAAATTGGTTATTGTGACTTTGATTGACTTCAACAATCATAACCAAAATAGGATGATCACAAGCATGATCAAAATAAGGAACTACTTAAGAATATGGTCTTTTTTTTGATGTGTTACACAAATAACCTTATACTTTGCAGTAATATCTATGTGAAATATATATATATATATATATATATATATATATATATATATATATATATATATATACTAGTTTATAACCCGTGATAACCACGGTTATAAAATTAATTAAACTTTCGTATTAAAAAATCAAAATTATTATACAATTATTTTAAATAAATTATTACTTAAGAGATATTTTTAGTTATATAAAATTATAATCGTTAATTTAAATAAATACGTGGAGTTATATCATTTTATAATTTATATTAATTTTATTTTATTTTTTAATCTAATGTTATTAATTTAATATAATTAAAGGGAGAAATTTTAAATTTTGAAATTTAAAATGAATAATCAATTATTAATTTAATAAAATTAGAGTGGGAAATTTAACATTTGAAATTTGAAATGAATAATTAATAGATTGACAAGTGACATGATAAATGATATATAACATTAATGAGGGGTTTTAATTGCATGACACTTGTCAATATATATATATATATATATATATATATATATATATATATTATGCTGCAAAATTCATTTTTACAATGGTGTGCATCACAAAAAAATTCAAAAAAATAAAATAAATGGAATATTATATATTTCGCAATATTTGAAGACATGACTTTTTATTTATCTTTAATCTTTGGTGGTATAATCATTTAAAAATGTGAAATCATAGCAAAGGATGATTTTACATGATCCCATAATAAAATATGTGATCATTTATGTAAAAAAATATGTTAATTTTATTAAAAAAAACATTTTCCTAATATTTTGGTGTTTTGTGATATTTTTCACATTTTAAGGGTTTAAGGTGATAGTGTGTAGAATTGTGATGACTGATCAAAGGAATTATAAATATATTCTTGTTATTATCACTCCGTCGTTAATCGATATGAAGAATGGAGAGAAACGAGTCAATGATGAAGGGAAGGTATAAGCTTAGAAAATTATTAGAAGAAATCTATTGGAAATTGAAGCATAAGCTTCCAAAGTAAAGAGCTTAGAAAGGGTGTTTGCTAAAGTGTGACGTTGCTGGGAATTTGAGGTATGTTCCTCAAACTGTTATACTGATTAATTATAAATTACCGAGAAAGAAATGGAAGTGTTAATGAAGTTTTCTATAAGTTATTAAGTAAAATTTATCAGTGGGTTAAAAAAATGTTGATCCGGGTTGTGATAATCGTATTTTGACCTAATTTAGTCAGCGTTGTGAAGTTATTGAGTTGCTGTAGTTAGATGATCAAATTAAACAATCCGTGAAGTTAATATGCTGCTGTGTATGTTATAAATGAATGGAATTTGGAGGAAAATGACTATTGAATTCTTGTATTGCTATGTTTAAGCACCAAATACTTTTGGAAGTTCATTATTAGTCATTTACTGATTACCATTTGTGGTATTTTAAATCAGGTCAGGTTAGTGATGAAAAATCGTTTGGGTGTAAAGATAGGTTGAGGATCTATTTTTTGAGACACTGAAGCAAGTTAAGAAAAAAAAATGTATTGTCTAAAAAAAGACACTTAATATCAAAAAAGTAGTATACAGTTGCTCTCGTCTTATGTTCCTATGTTGAAAGTGGTCCGTGTATCTTTATCGTGAACTTTAAAAATATATTTTTATCTACATAAGTTACTGAATTATCATTTAAGAATTGATCACTCATATTATTAATATTATGTAACTTTCTTACAAACTATCAAGGAAAATAAAGCTAATTGTTAAGAACGTTAAGCTTACCAATAACCATAACTAACTAACCAATGATTTAATGTTTAAGTTATAGTTTATCATTTTATAATTATTAGTCATTGTTTACCAATATAAGTTATCTTTAATCAAATAGAGACAAGAGAAAACCACCTAATTAAGTAATAGAAGAATGAATAACTGGAGCACAGATATATTGAGGCTGCGATCAATCAGAGAGTCAACAGAGAGATGAGAGTCAATTCTGATTGTGTATTGCGCTCGAGTATGAGTTGACAATTTGTTTTTTTCTTTTTCTTACTTTTTTGTGCTTTTGTTTTGGATATCGAATAATTAATAAGAGCGCATGCATACGTTCCATAGCTACAAGTCCGCCTCTGATGTCAAATTGGTTCTTAAACTTCAAAAGTTGGCAAGTATGAGGATACATTCATGAATATTAGCAGACCCCATTAATGATCTTTCTATGTAGTCGAGTGCGGAAGAAAAAAGTTCTTATACATGACCTATGCTAACCATCTGCTGTTAAAGTTCATAAAATTAAATCACCTTCCCAAAATATGGTGTTGTGTCTCTATCTAGATCTTTATGTGCCAATACCAGAACTAATATATCTTTTGATACAATCTACAAGAACCAAACACTAATAAAAGTTTGCATGTATGTTTTAAATTTGATTATTCTTGACTTGATTATTGGGACATAATTAACCAAAATAAGAAGATAACAAATTGATCAACATTAGGGAGGTACTTAATAGAATGGCCCTTTTTTCGATGTTTTACACAACGACCTGGCCCTATTGATCAAAATTAGGGAGGTACTTGATAAAATTTTATAATTGTCATTTCGAAACATAACAAATGGCAAGTAGATACGATACAATAGCATCAAAATGTGATATTTAGTGGAAAAATCGATAATATTAGAAGTTTTATAATTTTCATTTTGAAAATTGGTAGATAGAGTTTTTGAAAAGTATCTCATGCAATGCGATAAAACACATTATATATTTACTGAAATCCCAATTCCCAAATGCCCTATTAAGAATGGCCCTATTAATCAAAACTAAGGAGGTACTCGATAGAATTTTATAATTATCATTTCGAAACATAACAAACGGAAAGTAGATAAGACACTATAGCATCAAAATGTGACATTTGGTGGTAAAATCAGTAATATTAGAAAATTTATAATTGTCATTTCGAAAATTGATAGATAGAGTTTTTGAACAGTGACCCTTGTAATGAGATAAAATACACATTATGTATTTTCTGAAATCCCAAATGCCCTATTTATGTATTTTTGCAAATCGCCAAAAACTAGATCATTTATTTATATCTTACAAAATCAGGTGACCAGTTTTGTAAATATCCCTATTTTACGGGTTAGGATGTGATAGTGTTAAGAACTGTGATGACTAATAATGAAACTCTGAAACATGAGTAAATATATAAAGGATTATAATTACTTTCTTATTGTTTTCACTCTTTCGTTAATGGAAATGAAGAAATGATAGAAAAGAGTCAACGGTACCTACCTACTCAAATCGATCCAAGTTAAAAAAATAAATTAAGGAATCCTATGGAGATGAAGTATAAGCTTGCAGAGTAAAGAGCTACAAAGGGTTTCTGCTAAAGTTTGATTTTTCACGGAATCTGAGGTACATTCTTCAAACTGATAAATCGATGAATTATAAGTTACCATGAAAGAAATGGAAGTTGTGAAGATTTAGAATTAGTGTAGTTAGATGATCAAATTATAGTGATGTGTGTATGTTATAAATGAATGGAATTTGGAGGATGATGACTAATGATGTGTGTATGTGTTGTGGATACAAAAAGAAAGTGAAACAGGTCCGTGTTGTAGTGATGTGTGTTTGTCGAAAGGTGTTAGGACATTTACTGACTACCAATTGTGTTGTTTCAAATTGATTCTGGTTAGCGATGAAAATATTGATTTGGTGTAAACATAAGTAGAGGATCTATTGTTGGGACCTTTTGGCGAGTTTCAACTTAACCTTTTTAAATCGGATACAAGTTATAGGTGTTGGTGTAATGGGAAAGCAAAAGTTCATAAATTAAGCCTTGTGAAACCAATAGAGACTTATAATCAATACACTTATAATTAATGATGATTACGAGTCTGAATTTTAATAGATGGTAAAATTATAAAAATTGTAATATAGTGACCTAGTAAAGTTTCTTTAAAGGCTATATATGTCCTTTTGTATTACAAGAGATAAATGTTGACATCAAATTATAAATGTGAACATATATCTTGCGCTCCAAGGAGAATTGGATCTAGGCACCATTGATGCGAGTGTGAAGTTTTCTAGAGGATCAGAATGGTGAAGATGAAAGTGGTAGTGCTTAGGAAATCCAGAATTAAGTAACTTTGTTGTATATTGATGGTCTGCTAAACTTAAAAATTACATAAGACCATTTCGATTGAATTTCATGGAGTGTATTAGTTTACCCTTAGTTAGCATGAACTTGAGAGGCTGTTTGTAAACAATATTGTAATTATGTTTTAAGATTCTATGGTAATCTTAAGTGTGAAAACAATTTTGTAATTGATATATAATTTCTTTTCTAACTATTTGAAATACATATAGCATATATTTTATACGAAATGAAATATGCTTATATGTAATTTATTTAAGAATACCTTTATTTGATTAAATAAAATAACACGTTTAATTAATCAAGTTAATATATTTAGTTTTGTATATAATCCATAACAAAAAATTATGTTCGAATAATTCATTCCATTATTTTGAGCCAACCTAACATGACTATAAAATGTAATGATCTATACTATTACCTTGTTCATTCCATTCCATCATAGCAAATGAACCGTATGGAATTATAATTACTTTTTCATTATTTTCCCATGGAAATTAATGTATGAGCTTGCAAAGTACAGAGTTCGGGAAGGGAGTTTGCTAAAATTTGGTTTTGCTCAGAAATCTCCTCCACTTCTTTTAAGAAGAATCTCAAAGTAGAATATAGAGTAAAACATTAGTTTTTACAATGTGATTGTGGAAAAACTAACTCACATTACCTAAATTGTTTCATGCCTATCTTTAGAACTGTAACTTCTATTATACATTCAAAGGAGTTTTTACGACCAGAAATGAAAAATAAAATGTAAGGACTGGTTATGAGATTTTCTACGTGGTAACCTGTTCAATTTTGAGTTCTTACAGGTTTTCCAACATGATAACAGGTTATATTGGAAACTCACATCTCTGTATAAAGTTCTTTTCATTGAGGTGCTCAAACCACATATCTTCTATCTCAATAAGTCAAGACATTGATGGTATCACCATCATCTTCTGTGTTCTGGAAGTACGATGTTTTTCTTAGCTTCAGAGGAGAAGATACTCGAAATACTTTTGTGGGCCATCTCTACTCGGCTCTTGAACAAGAAGGTATCTTTGCTTACAAGGACGACGAAACACTCCCCCGAGGCGAATCGATCCACCCATCCCTTATGAAGGCTATTGAAGAATCACAGATAGCCATCATTGTATTTTCAAAAAACTATTGTGATTCGTCGTGGTGTCTGGATGAACTTTCATATATTATGAAATGCAGGGATACGAGAGGCCAGATCGTTATGCCTATATTTTATGACGTGAATCCTGCTCAAGTACGAAAACCAAAACGGAAATACGGAGAAGTGTTTGCTAAACACGAGTTGGACAACAAAACCAAGGTTGAATCTTGGAGAAAAGCACTCGTGGATGCAAGTAACCTTTCTGGATGGGAACCCAAACACATTGCCAATGGGTAATTTGTCTTCGTTTTAATATTTCTTGGTGAAGTTGATGACTTTATAAACAGAGAGGATTTGACTACATCACTTGTTTTGAGCCAAATATGTTTTCTGTTCAAGATTATAAGATGCTCAAAGTAAATGTGTTTTCGTATGCTAGTGGCCAAGTTAAAAGGCATCCCAAGTCCTAGGATTATGGATAAGCTCAAATTAAGCTGTGATGTAATCTATTATGTTCTTATTTCTAAATTCGTACATGACACCTCTCTTCAAGTTACGACAACAAACCCATGTAGCTTTACTTTTTGCAATTTGAAACTATTCCTTCTTCCCAAGAAAGTTGCTACAAACTACTTGTGTTATTGATTTTAGAAATTCTGTTTGGATGTGAAAAGTAAAAGGTAATTAGGACTTGGTCTCTTTATTTCATAGAGTAATCTTTTTTCTATGTGAGCAGGTGTTAATTATCCTTTTATGTCCAATGTGTAGGCATGAAGCAAAAGGCATCAAACAAATTGTAGTCGAAATTTCATGGAAGTTGCAGCCAGCAACTTCAAGTGCAAATGAGAATTTGATCGGAATTGATGCTCGCTTGCAAGGTTTGAAATTGGAGTTACAAATTGGGTCAGGTGGTGTGATCATGATTGGAATATGGGGGGTTGGGGGTGGTGGTAAAACTACTCTTGCATCTTCTATCTACAATGAAATTTCTACCAAGTTTGACAGCTGCTGCTTTGTTGAAAATATTCGAGAGGAATCAGGCAGGTATGGTTTGGGAAAATTGAAAGAAAAAATTCTTTCAGAAATGGAAGTAAACAGAGCTGGAGGAGGAAGATGCTTGATAAATAATAGGTTTCGCCACAGAAAGGTCTTGATTGTTTTAGATGATGTCGATAACCTCGACCAGTTAAAAGCACTAGCTGGATCACATGATTGGTTTGGTGAAGGAAGCCGAATAATAATAACAACCCGTGATAAACATTTATTAACCGCACACAAAGTAAATGCAGTATACAATATTAGATTGTTAAACAGTGATGAAGCTATTAAGCTCTTTTACAAGCATGCACCCCGGGATAAGAGGCCTGTGGAAGATTATGACCATCTTTCAAAAGAGGTGATCACTTATGCTGGTGGGCTTCCATTGGCACTTACAGTTCTTGGTTCTTTTCTTTGTGACAAAGACATTCATGAGTGGAGGAGTGCATTAGCTAGACTAAAAGAGATCCCGGATACTGATATTGTAGAAAAGCTAAAAATCAGCTTTGATGGACTTAAACCAATTGAGAAAGAATTGTTCCTAGATATTGCATGCTTTTTTAGGAGGGAACGGAAAGATAAGGCAATGAAGATCCTTGGTGAATGTGGTTTCCATCCGGTTATAGGAGTAAAGGTGTTGATACAAAAGGCTCTCATAACTATTTCAGAATATGGTGAGTTTGATATGCATGATCTTGTGCAAGAAATGGGACATCACATTGTTAGAGGGGAACACCCTAACAATCCTGAAAAACATAGTAGAATTTGGAAGGAGGAAGATATTATGACTATATGTGCTATAGATGCAATGACGGTAATGGTTGAGCTAGCTTTTCATGATATAAGTGTATAAAGAAGCACTCTTACTGCAACTCTCACACCATTTTTCCTCTATCATAGGAACTTGAGATGATTGAAGCAATAAAAGTTAGATACAATATGGCTTATTCTTATCTGCCAATTGCTGCAAACATGAAGAACCTTAGGTGGATTGAATATGCCGGTGAATTTATGCCTAGTAATTTTCCACAAAGGAAGCTTTGTCGTCTAATTTTGTTTAACAGCTTGCAAAAACAACTTTGGGAGGGTTATAAGGTAATTCTTATTGTCTTTCTGCTAATTAAGACATGAAAACAAAGTGGACGATGAATGTTCGACCTAACTAATTGTTAATATCATCAAGCAGCTTCAACTATATTTTTTATAACTAGTAGCTAGTATTGAAAGCACAAACCCTTTATTCTCTTAATCACGATAAACTTGGTAATACATAACTTGTTTGATATGATGTAGACACCTTGGTCATTGTAATCCATGGTATTCATGTAAAGCTCAATATAAATACCCTTTTAAAGATAAACAATGTATTATTATCTACGTAAGATTTTAACATAAATTTATTTTTTGTTGATTGATAACCATTATAAAACATTTATAACAATTTGGGTTCAAAACTATTTCATTATTTTGTTTATATTAAGTATTTTTTATATTGTTATCAAACAAACACTTCAAATGATTTCCATAGGAATTGGTTTTTGTCTAAGTTGAGACATATTTCTTATATATATATATATATATATATATATATATATATATATATATATATATATATATATATATATATATATGCCTGTATGTGTGCCAAAATTTTGAGTTGCTTGCACTTGTATACAACAGTTGCTGCCATATTTGAAGACAATTGAACTCTGCCATTTGCATAACCTAATCATGACACCAGATTTTGATGGACTTCCAAATCTTGAAAGATTCATTCTTAATGGATGTTGGCGTTTAAAAGAGATTCATCCATCGATTGGACGCTTGGAAAAGCTTATTCTCATATGTATTAAATTTTGTGATCGTCTTAAGATGTTTCCACCTGTTACTCGACTAAAGAAACTCAAGACCATTAAGTTCTTGGCATGCCCTGAACTTTTTAATTTCTCAGGGATCCAAGAAGAGAACAAGGAGAGTTTACCACATGTTCATTTGGATGATAATAGTGGGAGTAAAGTTGCGTCCTCTGTAGGATCTTGTCCAGACTTTTTTGTTAATTGTTGGAGGTGTGGTTGCAGCAATCTTCCTGGTGTTGAATGTTGTTTAATGGAGCCTTCTTCCCCTCACAAAAATGTGAAGCATTTTTTGCGTGACATCAATATGAACCACATAGGGTTACGTTTCTTTCTCAAGAACTTGAGAAAGTTGGATCTTAGCTTCTGCAGTTTGGGAGATAAAGAAATCGGCTCTGCTGTTTGGGAGTTACCCAACTTGCGGAAACTCTATCTATCAGGAAATCACTTTTCACAATTAAATTTTAGTTTCCTGCAAGTTCCTCAGCTCAAACTGCTCGACGTGTCATGCTGCCAAGGCCTTGTAAAATTGTCAGATCTGCCATCAAGTATAGCTGTTGTTTTAGCAATTGGTTGTTTCTCACTTGAAAGCTTGGGAGATATTTCAAACTGTAAATGGTTGTGGAATGTCTCAATTCTGGGAAACAACAAACTTGTTGGTTGCATATTACTTGACTCCATGCTCCAGGTTTAGTTCTACTTACCTTTTAAATTTTACTCATTATCATATAAAACCCAAACCTAAGAATTATAAGTAAATATGTTTTCCATGGCAGGGAAATGCTATTGAAGTTTACTTTATCAATATCATTCTTAAACCTCAGGTTCCAAATAGGTTTGTGGGTAGGTTGTTTAGGGGAACATTTACACTGCATCTTCCTGATGATTGGTACAATGAATATTGTGGGTTCTTAGTATGTGTAGTTACCCAAATCTACCGTCCGTGTATTAATATAGTCGTGAAGCAGGAGGTATATGAAGAAAATTCTCTATTTGAGCTTTTGCGGGAGTCTAATGAAGCAGTAGAGCCTATATATGATGGAACAATGACATTCATAGGATACGTTTCGTTTGGTTCATTGAGGCACACTGCATTTCCAAATTCATCATACAATATGATTTCATTTTCCCTAAAAGTCATGGATTGGAATTTATTGAAGAATGAGAGTTATGTTGGAGCTGAGCTCGTTCCTAGGAAAAGTAAAGGTGATCAGCTGCAAACAACAAAAGTTGCAACAGATTCCTCGGAATTTTGGGACGAGGAGAAAGTTTATGCTAGAAAGACATTTACGATCCAAGTCCAACATGATTCAAAATCTTCTATTAATATTATATGGTGACCTATGGAGAACAAGTTCTGATTATGTCTTAGTGGCTGGTTTGTAGGTTTATGGTTTTCTTTTTATTCTTTTATTTAACCATGATGAGTTCTTTCCCTGTACTACTTTAATTTTTTGGGTTCCTCTATTTCTACGACACCATGTTTTGCTACCACTACTAGAAAACAACCCTTTAATGACGCGCAAACAATGACACTCGCTGATAGAGGACTCGCATTTGTGTAAGCCCTAAAAAATAATGTCAATTTTGCAAAATTTGAAGGATATAGGACACGCATTTGTGCGTGCCCTAAAAGTAGTGTTAGAAAAGAAAAAAAAAAGTAAATGCGAAGGGCGCCTTTCATAAAATGTGCGTCCTCTAAATGTGTCGCTTTATAACATTTTAATGAAACACGCGTTTTTATGGCGGGATTTGACCCGCCTATTGAATCCCAAAAATTTCCAATTAGCAAGAAAAAACCCTAGGCCTTCGTCTTCATAGCAGCATCGTACCACCACCCGACCTCCGATCTCGCTCCGCCAAGTGTCTCCGACCATCTTCTCCAACCATTCTTTCCTGTCGCACTACACCGATAACAAAACCCCCATCACTATTTTAAACCACCCGTGATATGCATCCTCATCCTTCCCTCTAGATCTTCATTCTCTGTAAAAACCCTTCTACCATTGATGATCGAATTGCACTCCAAAAAATTACACAATGAAATCCCAAAAGAATTATAAAAAAATCCCGCTACTAAGAAAAACCCCAAACAACCGGTGGTATTTCCCTAAAATTCATGGATTATCTCATGCGATTTTAGCGATTTTCGTTTCCCCCCTATTTTTTTGGCATCAATCACTTCTTAGGCGGTCTTTGGCCTTCATTTCTATTGTATCTGGTTTCCCTTGTGCTCCTCCACCTCTGTTTCCATCTTTCATCTTCAAGTTCTTCACATCAATGATTCAGACGATTCATATGATTCTAGGTCAAAGAGGAGGAAGAAGAGCTACTGTTCAAGTTCTAGGATTAGAAGCAGGAAATCAATATCAGTATGTGAGATTGAGTAAGATGAATCCACTGATAAAAAGAATACCCCACCAAGAAAACCCATAAACCCTCGTTATTAACTACATAAGCCAGAAATGCCTCGTATAGGGTTTTATTTATCAATGCTCCCGCCAAAGGTACTCTCGTGTCTTTTTAACTTGAGTACATGTATACATTTCTTGACAAATTTATTGGATTTTCTACTTTGGTTAACCTAGAAATTGACAATACTTCATGAATTGTGGATACATGGTTTCTACTGTTTGTTCCTGGACTTGAAGTTCTATAGATACCGAGGAGTTCCTGAACTTGAAGTTCTATAGACCTGAACCATGAATCTTGTATCAGGTACCTGCCTTCTATGCTAATGTTGCTTTCTCTTTCTATTGTGCTATGAAGCCCTAGTGCGTGACTATTGAATTGACAAGAGTGCTTTACTGGGAACGAGTAGTGAGTACATTTGTAAATAATCTATATTGGTCAAAATTTGGTGATGCCTAGTGGTGATCTATCAGAAAAGCTAAAGAATTTGTTCTCTTTTTCTTCTTGTTATTTTTAGATGAATGGATTCTGCATAGTTCTTCAAAATGTGTAGGAGTGATCTACACTTTCTACACAACAGGATTGCAATCCATGTATCCAACTGTGTGTTATTCATTCAAACCCAAAATAATCACAGGATTTATAAACATTTATAAAGCAATAAGTAAATCACCTAACTCTGTGACACTTCCTAGTAGTCTTAAGGGTAGGAAATAAGTAGAAGTACAGAATAAAGGAGCTAATGAGGGGTATTTTGGTCATTCTCATAGTTAGGCCGGTTTAAGTAAGTATGATGGTTTGCAGTTAAGTCTATGTTTATAATGTTATTTATTTATTTATTTACTTTGTTGCACTTAAGTCTATGTTTATCACCATAGGTAATCTGGTTTTAATATCCAAATAACCCAACAGCAAAATTAAATCCTTAAAATAAGTTTCTGCACATTTAATATACGAATACTACTCATTTGTTGGTTTACCTCTCCCACTTGAATATGAATTTACTTCCATGGCTTGAGAAAGTTACATTGTTTGATTAATTTTTATTCAGATTAAAGTAACTTGGGTTTGCTAAGATTGCTCCCCTGTAAATCACACCTTGAAAATAAAATAAATAACAGTATTAGAAATTATGCAGAGGGTATTTTAGGTTATATGATTAGAGAGTACCATGTATTCACAACACATTAAGTGAATTTCCAAAAGTTATAGAAACTAAGAGGAAAATGATAAATAATGATCTTTTCTATTACTAAGTTGTCAAGAATTATCGATATTATAAATGATAAAAATAACAAAGAAAACTTATATTATTGATATCGTTTTAATTCATATTTTTCCTAGTTTATGCAGTAAAGTTGTTTTTGAAATATTGAAGTTTTTGTTGCAGCTAAGGAGCATGTGGTAGGATGGTATAGGACTGGCCCAAAGATAAGGGAGAATGATCTTGATGGTCATGGTCTATTTAATGAGTAAGCATTAGGATTTTATACTCAAGTTAAATTTTGTGATATTGACTGAGGAACCTTGTTACTGCAAATAACTGAAAGAGTTTCCTTGTTGAGCAAAAGCCTCTTTCCAGAAACAACCCTTAAAAGACCATTCAATATCAAAGTCCCAAACCATTGTTGCATATCCGGCTTCACCACGTCTGATCCTTTACCCTTTTTATTCTTTAACCAAGACTCATATATCTCTGCTGTGGATGCTCTAAGATCTGATACTCGAATAGGTGCACTTGTTGCCAATAGTCCCCATAAGGAGCAGGAGCAAAGATGACTCATCAAACACATCAGAAAACTACAAGTATGATCCATCAATCACTCATGAAGTTGATAGCATTAAGAACAGGGTTACTAAGTCAAAAAAAGAAACGGATCTGATGAATTGGCAATTTCTTATGAAGAGAATCAAAGGCTCAGAGGAAGCTTGGAGGTTGCTGAGTCATCGATTTTTGAGCTCGAAATGGAAGTAAACACTTTACAGAATTATGCAAATGAAATGTGTAAAGAAACACAAAATTTGCAACAAGAACTAGCTATTGAAGATTCTTCAAGCCAAGAATTAATGAAAGAGGTTACAGATCTTAAATAAGAATGTTCAAGGTTCAAAAACAATCTACAGTAGTTGAAAAAAAAATGAAATTAGAGAAAAGACCAATTCTACCCCTTCAAGAACCAGGGTCTACATCAACAATTAACTCAACAGAAGGGCAACATCTGGAACTTTTAAACGAGTTGAAGATAGCAAAAGCTGAAAGTGAAAGTCTTGTTAGAAAGCTGGAACAAATGGAGTGTTACTATGAAGTACTTGTGGAAGATCTTGAAGAAAACCATAAAAAGATTCTTGGAGAGTTTCAAAGCCTAAAAAATGAACACTCAAGATGTGCTTACTCAATAAATGAGCAGATGTTATGATTCGATGAAGAAAGACGTGAATTGAGTTCCATTAAAAAGGAGTTACAAAAAAGAGCTACAACTTCAGAATCAGCTCTGAAAAGGGATCAATTGAATTACTCAATTACAGTGAGTCCACTCCAAAAAGATCTTGACATGTTGTCTTTTCAAGTTTTGTCCATGTTTGAAACCGATCGGACTGTGGTTAAAGAAGTTTTCTCATATTCATCTCAAGGGCATGAAGATTTAGTTGATGATGATCACCGGAGTAAGAATCTTTTAGGTGGTGGTGATGTGCTTTCCGGTGACCTGAAAAAATCTTAAAGCTTGCAAGAAAATATATACAAGAAAGTGGAAGAAGAGCTTGGTGAAATGTGCTCTATAAATTTGTACTTATATATGTACTCAGGGGCACTTTCGGAAACATTAATGGAAGCAGTTTGTCATATAAGAAAAATAGAAGAGAAATTACAAGAATTGACACATATATAGTTACCTAAGTTTCTAGATAATAAATAGGTTTGATTTTTAGTCGGGAATTTAATCATTTTAGTGGTGTTCTAAAATCTTAGTCTAATGCTTTTCATATACATCAGTGGGATCATGAGTTGCTGGCTACATGGATAAAAATAATGAGTAGAGAACCGTAATGGTAATTTAGTTGCATGTTTAAAAAAAGTTAATAAATAATAATCGTTATATATATTTCTTCAAGTCACAAAACAATCAAATGCCTAATTTATAATTAATCCGACTAACCCGATTGGTTTGACCCTATTTACCCGAAACCCGACTAACCCGTAGCATAATAGGGTCGGGTTTCGAGTCAGATTTTTTTTCTAAAAAAACCCAAATAACCCGACCCGATTAACCCGAAACCCGATCGGGTTGACCCGATTAACACCCCTAGCTACTCATACCTTCTCATCCTTCTGTTCTTTATCTTTTGTTATCCATCCATTATACAAACCTCAGCTTCAAATAATGCTCTTGAATTTATGTGCTCGTGCAATGTGATGCCATACAAACCTGCATTATAAGCCGTTTTTTTGTTAGTAACGACAAAACTTCTTGTTGGATTTATGTTGCTTCCGGCTGCCATATCTACAGAATTCTGGTTTTCTCTTCCTCCAGTTTTCTTTCTTTATTTACTTACTTGAAGTTGATATTTGGTTTATGCATATTAGGTCTGTTATTAGGCAACATATATAATCTCTAACATGCAAGTTTAATTTTTTTTATAGGTCTTTTTGGCAGATTCTTTAGGAAAGGATATCCTCCTTATACCTGAACAAACTCAGGTAAGCTTTGACAGGGTATTGTTGTTATTTAAGTAGTCCCATCTTTAAATTGGTGTAACTTTGAATGTTTGATTAATGTGCATTGATGTATTATTGTATGAAATCTTAATGTTTGAAGGTTGTGGACTCTGCTATAATGAATCCCTGCCCTCATCGGTCGGTAAGATGATAGTATTGAATGAAACTGAGAGTATGTGGCATGTGATTGTTAATTTGTGTGAATTATTGATCATTTTTTTTCTAGATAAAATATCCATATTTATAATCTAATACTCTAATTCTCCTATTTCATTTAACCTTCATAGACTGAGCTACTAGCATATCATAAATCATAAATAATGCATAATTTAGTCTAATTTATTTGTATTGTGGTGCCTAAATGTTAATGTTTGATTTAATTGTGTGTAATATTGTTCATAGTATGTGATCCCACATCTGCAGGCTTTGACCGCTTAATATTGGGAAGTGTTGGTTATGGGTACACTAAAGGAGGTAGTGTTTCGTATGTTCTGCTGACATTGCTGACATTGAGCAGTTGTTTTCATGTGGTTTCATGGCTTCGAATGGCAGAAGTATGCTTCCAGTTATTTTATTTTCTTTTTCCAAATTCATGAATCTAGCTTATAAGATTTTGATGATTGGGATGTGATGTGAACAGAGCTATGGAAGATTTTGATGATTGGATTAATTGGCTTATGTATAAAGGTGGAGTTGGAGTGAAAGGAGACAATAGTTGGGAATCCGGGTGGGGTGAAGAACATGCTATTTTCATTTATATCCAGACAATCAAAGGGCGTGTACTTGAAACTATTTTGTGCTTGAGGTTCTTTATATTTCAATACGTGGTAGTTTAAAATCTCCATCTCACTTGAAATAATACATCATTATCGGTACTTACTATTTTCATTTATTTCACTTTTTTTCTATGTGAAAATATACTAATAAAAAATACATTACATGACATGATATGTTGGTTGAGTAGCTTTACGAGTTCTCATGGGTGGTGTTAGATGGAATTGTGATGATATGCTCTCTAGTTCAAATGATCAAGGATTGTCTATTTGCCTTAGGTATTATCTACAACGAACATTCCATGTTTGATTCTTCTAATAATTATTTTAGCCTATTAATTTTTTGAATTTTATTTGATCAGGTCACAAGAATTATCGAAGCAAGGGTTCATTAGTCTTAAAGAATTATGAAAGGCAAGATGCAAATCTACTTAGTTGGAATTTGATGTTTATCATCTTTGTGTATATCTTTTTAGTTTGTATAGCATTACATTGCAGAAGGTGTCCCTTAATAGCAATGTAGTATTAGGTTATATATTTAGGGAAAACCTCTTAATTACAATGTACAATTAGATCCCCTTAATATCAATGTATTACAATTTTTTGACATGATGTTATTAGATGAAGTTGATTGTTTTGGTATATATTTGTTTACATATTTTTGTATTATGGTTATTGAAGCTTATGACACGCAAATGTGTGTCATCTTCATTTATGACAGGGGCTTTAACGATACGCAATGCGTGTCATAAATGCACTTCCTAAGGTTACGACATGCAAATGCGTGTCGTCTTCCTGTATGACAGGGCCTTTCTTGATACGCATTGCGTGTCATAAATGCGTGTCGTAAATGCGTGTCGTAAATGAGCATCGTAAATGCGCATCGTCTCTCTTTATGATAGGGCCTTCCTTGACGCGCATTTGCGCGTCGTCTGAGCGTTTTACGACGCGCAATGAGCGTCGTAAAAGGTTGTTTTTCTAGTAGTGTACTTTAGTTTTGTCTTGAGGCTTCTTCTTGTTAATAGTTGTTTTTACCATCATATACGAAGATTTACAATATCGTTTAGAAAATATGCATATCCTAGTATACAAAAACCCTTAAGAAGCCCGGGGAGACCATGGCCTCCCCGCTTTTCTCCGGATATATGTTTTATTTCTATGTTGGGAGCCCTGTTGTACTACCATCGCCACCTCTAACATTCACCACTCTTCCCTTGTGATGCCAGATGTTTGTGCTTATCTTCTACGTGTTGAACCCTAATTTGTCAAATTATGCTTATGTTCTACCCTTCGAACACTAACAATTTCATCGATTTGGTTTTTGTTTTCAATTTGGTCATGTGATACCCCCCCCCCCCTCTCCTCTCTATTCAAGGAACCGGTGACCGGATATTTGGTCATTGATATTCTCTCTCTACACCGGTGATATTGTTTGATTTTTTATTTTCAATTTTGTATAACAAGTTTTTGTTTTCAATTTGGTCATATTGTTGGTTTTTGTTTGAGATTTGAGCATGATATTCCATCTTTGCAACTGAAATCTTCTCCTTTTCCTCAAAAGAAACTCTAATAACTGAGGTATTATATATGCCAACGTACCGAAGTATGAAGGTGCATAGTTTCTTATTTGATACTTCTTTAAATGATCCAAAATTCATTTAAACACATCTAAGTTCATCCATGGATAATTCTTTTCTCAGATTTAATTGCAGCTTGATGTTTGCCTACATCTTCATTTACCTTGCCTATTTCTTAGGCCAATAGATTAAACAAGATGTGGATGGCCTTATAAGTTGGGGTTGTGTTTTAGACTTCATTATATGAACTTAGATGTGTTTAATTTCTTGAAGTTTTCCATAATTTCTTGAACTTACATATGAACTTATATGAACCAAGATAGTTGTTCCTTTGACTCGATTGACAAAGAGGATGGTTATTTTTCATGGGGGGACTGAGTAGCAGACGACTTTTGAGACCTTCAGGCAACGGTTGTGTGAGAAACCGAGAGGGTGTTGAGAATTTTGTGGTTTATTGTGATGCGTCAATCACGGGTTTGGGAGCAGTGTTGATGCAGAGGGGTCGTGTGATCGCTTACACTTCGAGGCAGCTGAAGCCTCATGAGGCGAATTATCCGACTCATGACTTGGATGGGGGTTGTGGTTTTCGCCCTTAATATTTGGCGGCATTACCTTTATGGGGTTCATTATACTATTTACATAGATCACAAGAGCCTGAGGTATCTGATGGATAAGCCGAATCTGAATATAAGGCAACACTGGTGGTTGGACGTGGTAAATGATTATGATTGTGAAATCTTTTATCACCCGAGAAAGGCCAATGTGGTGGTCGATGCTCTCAACCGCAAGACGGTCGTGGATCCGATCAGAGATATTGTAGCACCTGATTCCCGGTACGCATTTAATTTAAACACTTCTGTATTTTCTCTGGGACTCGACGAGTTGGTGGCCCAACTCGTCGAGTAGGGTCGTGATCCGCAGGCATTTTAAGTGACCTCCTCGACAAGTCGGGAGACTGACTCGGCGAGTAGGTTCTGTATGAGGGAAACCCTAAATCTGAGGGTTTGCACCCTATTTAAACGACTTAACTCAGCCTCCCTCGTCCCTATCTCTCTCAAGAAGTTATATATCGAAACCCTAGCCGTTTTGTGTGATCTAAGGCCATTTTGGTACTTTTGGGTGGTTTGTGAAGCTTGAAAGAAAGGAAGAAGCTTGGGAATTCGAGCTGGGGCTTGTAGATCCAGAGATCTTATTCCATCTTCAGCTCAATCAAGGTAAATGCCTCATGTTTTGGTCTTCCATTTGGTTGTTCATCTTTAGGGCTTAGATTTCGGGTGCATTTAGGGCTTCCTAAGCCATTTTCGGATTTGTAAAGTGATTCATGGGGTTCTACTTTCAGATCTCAGTTATTGGAGGGGTCTCATGACATAAAGGTGCCAACTTTATGGCCATGAGATCCCCATTCACATTGTAGAGCACCTTTTATGGATTTATGGATTTTTGAGCCAAAAACCCCATGCAGCATCACTGGAGAAAAAGGACTATGCTACCTCATAAGGCACAACGTAAGGATGTCAAAAAGTCCCGTGGGACCCCGATCCCGCGGGGGCCCCGTCTTGTATGGGGGCATTTGTTGAAAAAAATCGGGGAAGGGGGCGGGGGCGGGGGCAAGGTTAACCCTCGTTTTAATTTCGGGGGAGGGGGCGGGGGTTGATAGTCCCGTCCCGAAACCCCCGTGGGAGCCCCGTTAATAAATTATATAAATTGACATATATTAATTATATAAGTATAATAAACAATAAAATGATTTTTATGTACAAAAAACATGCTTTTAAGTTGTTTGTAACATGTAAAATTATGTTATAAATATCTATTTGTTAACCAAAAAATTGTTTCTTTTAGCCCAAACAAGAACTTATTTTAACCCAAATAAGTTAGCCCAAAATCAATAAGGGACGGGGGAACGGGGGCGGGGGTGGAAAGGATGGAGATTTTGGGGGTGGGGGCGGGGGCGGGGGCGGCGGATGCAATCCCCGTGCCGTTTGTCCCCGTTGACATCCCTCACACGACGCAACAATGTGGAGGCTAGAAGCAACATTATTAGAGGTAGGATCCACCTCACACTACAAATAAAATTACATTTAGTGGCACAAAGTTTTAGTGGCATTTTGTTTTTGTGCCACTATAGCCTACTTTTAGTGGCACTTTTTTTATACCACTATAACCTTTAATATATAGTGGCACTTTTTATTTTATGACACTAATTTCCAAATCTATTAGTGGCATAATAAATTAAAATATCATCAAAACTCTATATTTTACAAAAGTAATTCATCAAATACTTATAAAACCCCACAATTTAAACTTAATAGAAAAAAACTAGAAAATTTTTCATTACTGCCTCCTCTTCTACTGTGCGGGAAAACGAAAATTACATAATAAAACATATTGTAGGATGTCTTATGACCAAAACCCATCACCTATGTGCTCATGCAAACCCTAATGCTTGGATCTAGGTTTCTCTATTGTACATGCAATTCATCCAAGACTTTAAACCTTAGATCTAGCATACAATTAATCATATTAACTTATGAATGGAGTTTAGATCTTACCTTGATTGTTATGTAGCAATAACAATCTCAAATCCTCCTTGTAATGGCTTTAGAAAGCTTAGAGTCACAAATATCACTCCTCTAATGGCTCATAAACACCAAGAGCAAGAGGATGAAGAATGATAAGAGAGGAGGCACCAAAAATGTGTAGAAACCCTAAGGAATCAGTTCACCACGTTTTTGGTGCTCTAGGGATCCTTAAATAGTGAGGCTATTAGGGTTGTCTAACAAGGAAACTCTAATTTGACTGCTTAGGCCCTAAGCAACCCATGGACTCCCTCCTTAGAGACCTTGGACGATTTCTAATGGGTTTACCCATAGAATTCGTCCACCCCTCTAATATGTAGTCCATTAGCCCAATATTCAACTATCACACAATTGACAGTTCTAGTCCCTTAAGTTTAATTAATGTCTTTTAGCCACAAAGTTAATTCTTATTAATTCTTGACTAATATTAATTAAACAATATGATTTCTCCTTTAATATATTATTCTCATAATATATTAATAAATCATAATTAATCCTCTCTCTCCATAATTCATCCTATCAAGTTGCTTTGGTGAAGGCAACCCAAAAGGACCATGCACCATCGGGTCAAGTACATACCAAAATAGTTATGGACTTAGACACTAATCCAACAATATCTCATTTAGTTCATTAAGCAGGCACACAATGTCGGTGGCTTTATCATACAATATGATTTCAATTTCCTTACCGACATAGATTGGTTGTATGCAGTCATAAGGCCATCATTAGGTATAATATGATCTATATAAGAGGCGTATGTAGTCAATGTGGAATTTTTTCCTCTTATGTGTTGAGAGTGATACATCTAAGGAATCTTACTAAAGTTGAACACCAAATGAGAATGATTGCGATCCATGTCTCATGTTTAACATGATGTTCGAAACAAAAGGATAACCGATACATCACCTAGTTACATCAATTGAAGCTTTGGGCTTATGGGAATTAAATGTTGTTGAATGGCACTTCGTCATGTGTTGTTGGGGTAAGTGAAATGTTGCTAAACATTCACCACTATGTATATCCTTGTACGATTCAATCTTGCGCAAGTGGGAGATTGTTGGTTCTATCTGCTCAAGATTGATAATAAAACAATATTGCTAATAACATATGACCCTATAGGGTCACACCAATAACAAGTAGACACTTGAATTAAAATTTTAGTATATGAGTTTGACTTATATTAAAATATTAGAAATCTTGAATTGTTATTACATGGTAATAATAATAATAATAATAAAATGCGATTCAGAAGAGTGTATAAATCATTAAAAGTTTAGTACTTTTATTGTTTCATTATTAAATGATTCACTTTGTGTGAGATTTATTTATTTAATTTAAAGAGTTAGATTAAATAAATAAAACTAACAAATATATGTATATATAGTTGAAAGTCTATAAAATATAAAAGCTAGGTTTATAAAATAGAAGACTTGGAGTATTAAAGAGGAGAGAGAATGAGTGTTTGACTAACTTTCCCTCCTATCTCTCATGATTTCATGTATAATCACTCCATACCACCTTTATGGGTGGTCCAATGCATGTAGAGACTTTTATATTAGTCATGATTGACTCTTGCATGTGTGAGGTGATTAAAAAGAGTGAAAGGCTTTCATTTTTCCTCATGCTTAAGCATGTAAATGAAATTTTTACTCTCACAAACTCTCTCATTCTCTCTATAAGTTGTTAGTTGATAAAAGAAGAGAATACACTCTATTGAACACCAAAAATTCTTTTTTGGGTGTTCAAACTCAAGAGGTTGTATTATCAAGAGTTGAACTAGCATTCATCTAGTGTTGGAGCTTGTTGGTGGACTTTCTCTAGAGGGATTCTACTTTGAGTTCTTGCCATCATCATCATCATCATCTTTCAACCTCCCGTGAGGACCAAAGGACAACAAATGTTATTAATCTTATCCTTCTATGGTTGTTGATCTAAATCTCACATGTTCATGTAATGTGATCTTTTGTCGGAATTTATATGTTCAAGTTTTGAAATGAAAAGTTTTCTGTTGCAAGCTTAAAGTTTTATGTCTCGAAACTTAATCTCGAACACCATGTTTCTATCATTTTAAATAATGTAAATTGTTAATATATTACTGAAAATGGAACCGACAAGTCCACTCCACCTTAATCCTTTTCTCGTTTCCGACACCACATCTGGGCACCATCTCCGACCATAAATCTAGTTCTCGATACCAACTCCGGTCATCATCTTTGACCATAGATCCAGTACCATATAAATCACCCCAAATTAAACACAAATCCAACCATAAATCTATGTAAAGTTCAACAATAAATCTAAAATACATCTAAAATTGAACTTGTACCTTAAATCCAACCATAAATCTATGTGAAGTTAAACAATAAATCTGAAATACATCTAAAATTGAAATTGTGCCTCAAATCCAAAAGCAAAATCGTTGAAACAAAAATCGCAGATACAAAAATCCTAAATACAATCTAGGGGGGTGTTTGGCTTATCTTTTTTAGAGCCAAAAGTCATTTTGACAAAATTTATAAAAAGACAGCATTTCCTGACTTTTTCAAAATGTCAATTTTCCTTATATAAAAAATCAAAAAGTAACTTTTAAAATGGTTTTACCAAACATCTTTTGCATTCTATCTTTTCCAAAAAGAACTTTTGGCCTCTCAAAAGATAAGCCAAACACCCCCTAGGTGAATCGACACAAGAGAACATATTATGTCATTGAGACTCGATAGATTGATCAATAATTAGAAAATTTGTTACATACAGATTTGCGATTTAAAGGTTTAACAAAGGGCAACCACAATTCAACACTACTTCATCCAATCTTCTCCCTTTGGTTTTTTCATTTTGGTGGATCGGAGGGGTCTAACTTGAAGCTTCCAGTCGTTCCCCATCCTCCGCCCTTGGAATGATTCGACGTTAATTCAATCTGACATTTTAAACCTTAGATTAAACATGTAGTGAAGAAATCGAAATCCAGAAATCGTTGGTTGATTTGGTCGTCGGACGTCGGGTCTCCTGCAATAGGTTGCTTCTTCTTGTGGGATCCGCTGACACGGGTTTGAGGTGGGTTGTGGGTGTCATTGGTTAAGAGGAGAAGGGCAACAGATAATTGTTGGATGATTCGCTGATTCAGGGTAAAAGGGGGAAGATGATTGGAAGGAGGAGTGAGCAACGCATTTCCCATGAACACCAGGCAACTGCGTGAAGGTTTTCATCGTCGGCGGTAGCGATTTCAGTGGCATTGTGGAGGTGGCACCGGAAAGAGGGGAGAAGGAGGAAGGGGGAACTGAGGTGTCGCCGGTGGTTTAGGTTTCCCTTTCATTCTTCACAATATTAGAAAGACTAGGGGCCATATCTAATAAGAAATTTCTTTTAAAATTTTATTTAATAAGTTAATAAAACAACACAATGAAAATAATAGATATGGCTATATTGGTCATTTTGAGTCGCTAGGGACCAACATCGTAACAAAATCAAACTATAGGACGGTCCGAATTAAAACTAAGTTAAGGACTAAACATGTAAATTAACTCAAACCACAGGGACCATTCGTTTATTTTACTCTTTATTTTATGACCAAAAAATTTTAAAAAATTATTCAGAGAACAAAATTGTAATGTTCTCTTATTTATAGTTACTTTTTTTCCTACTCTTTCTAAAACTGAGAGAGAGGGTAGTCAACGATAGAAGAAAAGATACCGACCTACTCAAATTGATCCAAGTTCGAAAGAGAAATTAAGGAAGGAATTTTCCGAAATTGAAGTATAAGCTTGCAAACTGAAGAGCTTAGTGAGCGCGTCTGCTAAAAGTTTGGTGCTGCTGGGAATTTGAGGTATGTTCCCTAAACTGATAACTTGATGAGCCACAAATTATCAATAAGAAAGAAATGGAAGCGCTTAGCTGTTAATGATGTTTTTATATAACTTATTAAGTAAATTTAATCAAACAGTGAAAAAAATGTCAATTCGGAATGTGAGAAATCGTATTATGACCTAATTTAGTCCAAAGCTGTGAAGCTTTTGAATTAGTGTAGTTAGATGATCAAATTAAGCAATTCGTGAAGTTAGTATGCTGTTGTGTATGTTATAAACGAATGGAATTTGGAAGTAAATGAGCCTAATGATATGTGTATGAGTTGTCGATACAAAAATAAAATATAATAGGCGGATTGGTCCGTTGTGCGCTGCTGTGTTTTTTGAGCAAATCCAAGTAAGCTTGGCACTATTTGAATTTGTGTTTCACTACGTTTAAGAACCAAATACTTGGGGAATTCAATAAAGATACTAAATTTTTTTATTCGGATACAAGTTATGGGTTTTAGCCGTAAAGCAAAAGGTCATAAAGGTAAGCTTTGTGAAGACCTTATGATGATTATACAATGGTAAATGAAGACGTTATGATGATTATGAGTGTGAATTTTGTACATGGTAGGCTTTTGAAAGTTGTAATGTAGTGACTTAGTGAAAAAATCTTGAAGGCTATAAGTGTCCTCTGTCCTAGGAGAGATAGATGTTGACATCAATCTATAAATATGAATATATCCCTTTCTATCCATAGAGAATGACTAAGTGGCAGCAATGATGTGTAAAATTATTGGAAGATCATGATTTTAAAGATGAAAGTGGGAGTGTGGGACCGTTTATAGGAAATCCATACTTTTAGTAACTTTCCTGTAAATAGACATGTCTTGATGGGAAGTTTCTTGTTTTTTCATTAAGAAACACCTGGAATCATGTTTATAGATAGAGTCCGCTAAACTAAGAAATTAAGTAACATAATTTCGATTGACTTTCTGAGTGTACCCTGTGCATGAAATAGGAGAAGCTGTTCGTAAACAATGTAAATGCTGGGTGTGTAATGACATTATTATTGGTTTGTACCAAAGTGGTCAACTTTGTTCACACTATACTAGTGAATCATTGGATTTGAAATTTGAATGCAATACAAATGAATTGTTAACCAAGATATATACTCTAGGTAAAAGATGTAGTGTATATCATTATTTAATGTAAAAATCCCTGGGGTGTATTACTTTATTCCATATTTTATTGTATGGAACGGTAGGTCAGAGATGGTATTTATGTATTTGGTGAAATTTTGGGGTATAAGTTATCTGACAAATAGCATAGGTGATGCAATAAATTTGGTGTGAGAATGTACAATGTAAAAGTGTGGTGGTTAAATGTTGAAACTATGAAAATTGATTATAAAGATAAGGGAATTATATTTACTTTTCCATTATCTTCACTTTGTGGTTAACCAATCTAGAGACTTGAGAGAAGAGTCAAGTTGTAGAGGCAAAGCATCCACATACTCAAAATGATTCAAGTTGAAAGAAGATATTAAAGGAACAAATCCTATGGAAATTGAAGTATAAGCTTGCAAAGTAAAGATTTCAGAAAGGGATTATGCTAAAGTTTGGTGTTGTTGGGAAATTTTCACCCTGTCTTTTCAGAAAAATCTCAACATACAGCTATAAGCAAAATATTAGTATGTATAATGTAATTGTGTTAAAACCAACTGATATCACCTAAATTAGTGGTAACCGGTTACTCCAATTATGAGTTCTGACAAGGTTTTTCTATATGATAACAGGTTTTATTGGAAACTCACATCTGTCTGTATAAAGTTCATTTCATTGAGGTGCTCAAACCACATACTGGCAACATATCAACACATCAATGGCATCATCATCATCATCATCATCATCATTTTCCCCTTCCGCTCCGGTATTTTCTTCTAAATCATGGAAGTATGATGTATTTCTTAGCTTTAGAGGAGAGGATACCCGCAAGACCTTTGTAGATCATCTCTACACAGCTCTTGAACAACAAGGCATCTACACCTACAAGGACGATGAAACACTTCCTCGGGGTGAATCGATAGGTCCATCCCTTATGAATGCTATAGAAGAATCACAAATTGCTGTCATCATATTCTCTGAAAACTATGCAGATTCTTCATGGTGCTTACATGAACTTGCACATATCATGAAATGCAAGGATACCGGAAACCAAATCGTTTTGCCCATATTTTATAATGTGGATCCATCTGATGTGCGAAAACAAAAGAGAAAATATGGAGAAACATTTTCCAAACATGAGTTGGAGAACGAGAACAATGTTGAATCTTGGAGAAAAGCACTCATGGATGCAAGTAACATTTCTGGATGGGAATCCAAGCACATTGCCAATGGGTAATTTTCTTCATTGTTTTTGTGAAACACATGTATACTTGTATCTTAGAAGTTTTTATCTAAATGTTTTGATTATTCGATGATGTTGATGAACTAGATAATCACAGGCTCTACTAGATCAATTTATCATTTTGGTAAAGTTAAAAGATATGTATCAAGTCCTAGGATTATGAATAACCTTAAATTAAGTTTTGATGGACTTCGTTAAGTTCTGATTCTAATAGCATACTTGATGCCTCGCTTCAAGCCGCAACACATCCATCTTGCTTCACTTTTTGTTATATGAAACTATTTTCGATGTTTCCCGAGAAAATTGTTACAAACTACCTTTAAATTTAACTTTTCAACTTCTATTTAAAATATTAAATTTTAATGGTGATTATGATCCCTTATTTCTATTTCATGGAACATGAAAAACGTTACCTCTTTCGTCAATGTGAGCATGTGTTGATTATCCTTGTATGTCCAACGTGTAGGCATGAATCAAAGGTTATCAAAGAAATTGTTGACACAATTTCTCGTAGGCTGCATCTAGTAACTCAAAGTGCAAATGAAAACCTGGTTGGAATAGAGGCTCGCATGCAAGATCTGAAATCAAAGTTACAAATTGGCTCAGGTGGCGTGCGCATGATTGGAATATGGGGGGTCGGGGGTGGTGGTAAGACTACTCTTGTGTCTGCTATTTATGATGAAATCTCTAGCAAGTTTGATGGTTGCTGCTTTATAAAAAATATCCGGGAGGAATCAAGCAAAAATGGATCGGAAAAATTGCAAGAGAAAATCATTTTTGGTGTTTTGAAACAAAAGCAAGTGACAATAGAGAGAGTTGAGGAAGGAAGACAAATGATAAAGGATAGGTTGTGCCACAAAATGGTCTTGATTGTGCTAGATGATGTCAATCAGCTTGACCAACTAAAAGCGTTAGCTGGATCACATGATTGGTTTGGTGAAGGAAGTCGAATAATAATCACAACAAGAGATGTGCATTTATTAAATGCACACAGAGTAGATGTGATGCACAATATTCGCTTGCTAAACGATGATGAGTCTATTAAGCTCTTTTGCAAGCATGCATGCCGGGATTACAGATGGACGGAAGATTACGGGCAGCTTTCTAAAGAGGTTGTCTCTTATGCTGGTGGGCTTCCATTAGCACTTACAGTAATCGGTTCTTTCTTGTGTGACAAAAACATTCATGAGTGGAGGAGTACATTAGCCAGACTGAAAGACATCCCGGATGATAATATTTTGGAAGCGCTAAAAGTCAGCTTTGATGGACTTAAACCACTTGAGCAAGACTTGTTTCTTGATATAGCATGTTTTTTTAGGTGGGAGAAGAAAGATAGGGCAATGGAGATGCTTGATGCTTGTGGTTTTCATCCTGTTATAGGAGTGAAGGTGTTGATACAAAAGGCTCTCATAACTATTTCCAATGGAAGGTTTGATATGCATGATCTGGTGCAAGAAATGGGACACCACATCGTTAGAGGTGAACACCGCAAGAATCCTGAAAAACATAGTAGAGTTTGGAAGAGGGAAGATATTTTTAAGATATGTGTTATGGGTGCAACTGCGGTAATGGTTAAGCTAGCTTTGCATGATGTATTATTTATGTATAAACAAAAATTTTGAATCTATCCTGATACCATTTTGTTCTTCTATCACAGGAACTTGACAAGATCGAAGCAATAAAAATGGATTTTCGGTTTCACCCAACAAAAAAACAAGAACAAGATCTTCCTACGGTCTACTCTGCAAACATGAAGAACCTTCGGTATATGGATTCAAGAGGTGGTCAACTATCATTGTCTAATGACCTTCCACTAAGGCAGCTTTGCTGTCTTATATTGTGCGAAGGCTTGCAAAAACAACTTTGGGAGGGTTGTAAGGTAATTTGTATTGTTTATTACTTTATTTAATTAATAGATGAAAATGATAAGACCAGATTAACAACAGAATCAAAGATAACCTAATGCTTTGATTAATCAATAAAGGGGAGCCTGAATTTTGAGAATCAGGAAGTCTCCAAACAGAATGTAAACTGTGAAAAACTTGTCTAACCCTAATGGGGGCTTAACCCTCCTTATTTAAGCCTCCTACCTAAAGGATATGTCCTAAACAAAATTAAATACCATATAATTACTATAAATATTTTTAATTACGGAAAGTACTAAACAGCCCCTATTGATTTCTTCTTCGCCTCTGATACACCTTTGTCAACTTTGGTCGGTTCATATCAATAACCCCCTCCCCCCCTCTCTCTGAAATATCACCTTGTCCTCAAGGTAAGACTCGGGAAACTGTCGCTGAGCCGACTCTTTCTCTTCCCAAGTTGCTTTCTCCTCATGTAAGCCTTTCCACTGGACCAACCATTCCTCAACACCTCGCTGTATTCTGCTTCGCACCACCTTTTCTGGAACCAGCATCCCATCATCCGTGGCAGTCAATTCCTCGGGAAGGGTTGTGAGCACCTCTTGACTTCCGACAACCTTCTTAAGCTAGTAAACATGAAAAACCGGATGAATAGAAGCATTATCGGGAAGCTTTAACTTATACGCCACTTTGCCCACTCGAGTCAGAACCTGGAATGGCCCATAGAAACACGGAGCCAACTTCTCGTTTGTGCTTTTAGCTACCGTAACCTTCCGATATGGTCATAGTTTCAAGTAAACCAAGTCATCAGCCACGAATTCCACATCTCTTCTATTACCATCAGCATGAGTCTTCATAATCTACTGTGCCCGGAGCAGATACAACTTAATTTCCTTGAGAACTTCATCCCTTGCTTGTAGATATCTGTCCACCTCAAATGTGACAACAATATCAGAATCATATCGAATCAAATGCGGTGGATCTCGTCCATAAAGTAGCTTGAATGGGGCCATTCGAATAGAAGAGCGGTATGAAGTATTATACCAATACGCAACCCATATATGGTAGCCATTTCACCCATTCCTTTGGCTGAGTGGAAGAAAAACACCACAAGTATGTTTCCAAATTTCTATTGACGACTTATGTCTGGCCATCCGTTTGCGGATGGTACGCGGTCCTGCATTTTAGGGTTGTACCCGAGTCCTTAAATAGCTCCTTCAAAAAATGGTTGATGAACACCCCATGGTTAAATCTTCCTAGATCCGTTCTGGTAGCTTTAACGGTTGGAGCAACCCTGTCGGTGCCAAATGGGAGTACTTATTGCACTGAAATCTGGCACATTCAACCACCGGTTTTGCCACATCCCTCTTCATACCAATCTAATATAACTCCCTAGAAAGGCATTGGTACGTCTTTTACATGTCTTCATGACCACTACTTGCCCCGGCATGCGATTTGTGAAACACATGAGAGACCCAGATAGATGTTCGTGGAATCACCAGCTTACCCATATGCATACCCTTATACAACACATGCCCCTGTCATGCCTCCTGATCTCATACACATCCATGTCACCAGCAGCTGAATCAATTTTCGCCTGAATATCATAAATGTGCTGGTCAAGGCTCAATTTAGCCAGCAAGTTAGCATGGTTGCTAATCCGAGAAACCGTTAATGCCGACAAGGAAACTCCCTCTCCGCGTCTCTGGACAACGCATCAACAGCGCCATTCTCTCCCACAGGTCAATACAAGATTTTGAAATTGAACCCATATAACTTTGAATTCTAGCGTTGATGTTCCCCGGCCACCAAACCCTGGTCAAGCAAAAATTTCAAGCTCTTTTGATCGGTCAATACTGTAAATTGGCGTCCTAACAAATATGACCACCATTTTTGTACCGCCAGTACAATTGCCATTAACCCGCGCTCCTATACCGATTTGAGTTGGGCTTAGCTACCCAATACTCGGTTGAAATAAGCTACGGGTTGGCCTTCTTCTATTAGTACTGCCCTTACCCCTTGACCAGATGCGTTCATCTCCACTGTAAACTTTTTGGAGAAATCAGGCTAAAACGGGCACTTGAGTCATGGCTTGTTGTAATTAATGGAATGCATGGGTTCCTTCGTTACTCCCAACAAATTTATCCTTCTTTAAAAGATCTGTTAAGGCTCTTGCAAATTTTCTTTTGTATCATTGCACAAATTTTCTGTGATAACTGGTTAAACCCAAGAACCCACTAAGTTCTCGAAGAGTCTTGGGAATCGGCCACTCTAACATAGCCAAAATCTTATTCAGATGATCAGCCATGGCCCCATCCTTGGTCACGACGTGACTGAAATAATCCACCCTCCCATGGTCAAAAACACATTTTTCTTTCTGTTGAAAAACAACCTCTCGGTTTTAAGGCAGCCAAAAATGACTTTGAGGTGCTCCCCCGGTGTTCTTCCATTGTTTTGTTGTAAACCAAAATATCTTTGAAAAGACAAAGGGTAAAAAACCTTATTAATTAACGACTGGAATGTCGATGGAGCGTTTGTCAACCCGAAAGGCATTACAAGGAACTTGTAGTGTCCCTCGTGTGTGCGTAATGCCATTTTTGGAACATCTTGCGGTTTCATCCGAATCTAATGGTACCCTGATTTTAGATCATGTTTGTTGAAAACCGCTGCCCCGTGAAGTTCGTCCAATAGCTCGTCTATAATCGAGATCTAGAATTTGTCCAAAACTGCCAGGGCACGATAATCTACATAGAAGCATCACTGCTGTCTTTTTTTAACAAGTAAAAATGGATTGGAGAATGGGCTAGAGCTCAGCTGTATGATCTCCACTGTGATCATCACATCCACTAGTCGTACGTTCTTGCTTTTTTGTAATTGTGGGAACCGATAGGGTCGAACGTTAACGCTCTCAGTCCCGAGTTCATCGAGCGTGGGATGAACTTGGGATTGAGATTCGAACACTGAACTTCTAGAATAGTGATGGTCGGGTTCACCTCGCAATGTTACTCATTTTTTGGTTACCGTAACAGGTTATTGTTAATTCCTACCAATTCACTCTCTTATCGCCCAACGTATGCAACTACTTCATGCCAAATATGATATTGTTGCTGCCCAGTTCCAAGGGGGTAAAAGTCATTAACCAACTGGTATTCAAGTAGGGTTAATAGTTAATACCATACCCTTACATATTCCTCTATTGTGATCTCACTTCTCGTTCCCCATCATAACCCCCATCTTGCGAAGCCCTTTCACAGCTTAGCCTAGAAGCCCTATGATAATGTGCCCTTAGCACGGGCTAGAAGCTGCGCCCAGCCCTGCTGAAAGGCGTCATGGAAGACCGCCAGACCAAGCTACTCCCATTGCAGCCGCCAAAACGAAGTCTCGCGCCACGGGCGTCCCTCTAGAGCCGGACGCCCACATTGAAGGCTCAGCCCTCAGCGGGGGCCTTCCACTCCGTGACAAATCCAATGACTCCAAGCGACAAGGAGTATGCTCAGAGCTTTACTACCTTATTACCTGAACCAATCGTCAGCTCTGGCACAACAAGGAGCACGATTAATCAATCAAGGCACTAGATCCTATCGGAGCTGACGACCTTGTCCCATGTATTGGCCAGAGGTCCCAGCATAAAAGGTCTCCTCCGCCACCTTAAAGAGTAAGTCATTCTCTCTCAGCTCTAACCATACACTCTCAATTCAACCACTAACTTGACCGTTTTAGCATTTTTCCAAGAGCTCCTCCCTCAGAGAGAGAGAGAGAGAGAGAGAGAGAGAGAGAGAGAGAGAGATTGTTCTTCTCTGTTGTGACCTTGCAGGTCTCCCGGAATGACCAAGATTACTCTGTAACCGCCCAGAGCCACCGCTTCAGATTACCGGAGGACGTGGTCACATCACCCTACAATGTGTAATGACAAAAAAATTATGGGTGGCACCATTGTCAATGAGTACCACCTCCTCCTGATCACTAATCATACCACACGGCTTCATCGTATGGGGTGTCGTGAATCCCATTATCGAACTCGCCGACATTGAGACCATGTCCAAGTGCACATGCTCCTGCCTCTCGGGTTCCTCCTCTTCAACGTCGACCAGCAAAAGGGTTTTGTCAGGACAACGATGGCCAGATGCAAATTTTCCACCACAGCAGAAACAAAGGCCCTTGGCCTTAGTATCTGCAAACTCCGCGTTTGTCATTCTTTTAGAAGGGGCTCTAGTAGTTAGTTGCACCTGAGGTGTCCTTGAGGGCCTACGAACCATGTTGTCGTTCCCCACCCGTCGCAGAATGGTTACCCATTGCTCTTGACTTGCCCTTGTTTGGCCCCACATATTAACTCATTCGACTTTCATCTATCAACAAGGCCAACTTAATCGTTTGTCCAAGCCTTGTAGGTTGCATCATTTTAACCGGATTGTGCAAATCTGGCTTAAGTCCCTTAACGAAAGTACCCTCCGGCGAATGCCCCCTAGTTGAGCCGCCAACTGTTCAAATATCCCCATGTAATTTTGTGCCTATCCTCCTGTTTGATGGCTAAAAACTGCTCATATAGGTCACCCACTTAAGAAGTCTGAAAACGTTCCAATATCCTGAGTTTAAGCTCCTCCCAACTTTGAAATGGTGTCCCATGTTCATTCCAATGGTACCAAGCTGGTACCGGACCTTCTAGGCACAACACTACTGTCTGTAATTGCTCTCCTAATGTGGTTAGGCCCTGCATATCAAAAAACCCATGTTTTGAAAACCGGACCGGACCGGCCGGTTCGACCGGTTCAACCGGGAACCGGTCAGGTTACCGGTTTTCTCAAGCCTAAAAACCGTTTGTTTTCAAACCGGATAAAACCGTCCGGTTCACCAAAAAACCGGTTCAACCAGCCCGGTTCAACCAACGAAAAACCGGTTTTTATAAATTATAAGAAAAAAAAAAAACTTAAACTTTCAAACGCCGGTTGATGGACCCAACGCATGGATCCGGCTGAACTAATTTGCATGACGTGGCTACCTTTGTTTTTACTTCCAACCGATGTGGGAATAAGGATTACTTAATGTAAAACCTTTACTTCATACGTTTTATACTCCAAATAACTAATTTTTATTCTATTTATCTTTCGATGTGGGATACTATAGGATTGTCCCATTGTTTAACATAATCCTTTTCAAACCTCAAAGACTATGGATCATTATATATATATATATATATATATATATATATATATATATATATATATATATATATATATATATATATATATATATATACACCGGTTTTTACGGGTTTTAGGACCGGTCGGACCAATTGAACCATCGGACCATTAAGACGGCCGGTTCAATGTCCGTTCCGGTTTTCAAAACCTTGCAAAAAACTGTTCCGCCTTGTACACCCACCCATATACGTCGTTGCCTTCACAGTGGCCCCTTCCTTGCCCTTGGTTAGAGATTGGTGGCTGCCATGGTTGGTCCCATGTGATTGCTTCTTGGAAAGTGCTGATCTCAATCCCCCATCCATCACCGGTGTATGATTTAAACTTGCTATTGTTGGAACCGTCCCCAGGGTGAAGGGAGGTGGTCCAAGGAATCTTTGTTCATCGAACAGAAAGGAGGATGTGGCGTGTAAGAAGGTTGGGGTTGCGATTGCATGTGTGGTTGCATGATTGGTGGCTGTTGCCAACCCCTGGAGGCAGTTTTTAGCGGAATAGAAGCAGCCACCTTAGTGATTGTAACAATTGGAGGGGTCACCTGGGGAATTGGTTGCGTAGGCGGTGGTGGTGGTGGTTACGATGCCCTAAGTAGGAGGGCCATTATTTCTTAATTGCTTGTCTACTTTCCGATTCTGCCCTCATCTCCACCAATTCTTGATCCACCTTCTCGAACCGCTCCAGTGATTGTGTTTGAAAATCTACTAGATTCTTATCAAGAGTCGGATCCTTGTTGAGGTTTCAGGCGGCAGTATCAGATCGGGTGTCTGGTTTTCCCATGGTTCAAGTAAGAGGATAAATCCTAAACAAAATCAAATACCATATAATTACCATAAATATTTTAAATTACGAAAAGTACTAAACAGCCCCCGGAGAATGCTTCTTGCGCCTCTGATAGACTTTTGTCAACTTTGGTGGGTTCATATCAGAAAACAAAGTTGATGAATTACTGAAATGACTAATCCAGAGTAAATTTCAAGTATCTATAGTATTAAAAAGCTTGGACCTTTATTCTATGAATACCATTTGTCTTCATAACTATAAACTTTTCAAAAAACAAATTGTTTATTGACATATTAATTAGTCATTGTAGTACATGGTATTTATGTAAAGCCCATCCTCCAACAAGTTATCATCTCATATATTTATTTTTAGAACAGCCAACTCATACACCCATTACGTTACCTTTTGGGTTTAAAGATCTATTAGTCATTGTTGATTAAAGACCATTATAAAATATTGATAACACTGATTTGGGTTTAAAGATCTATTATTATCTTGTTTTTCTTATATGTTTTATAGATATTTTATTAAATAACTGAACACTTCAGTTGATTCAGTTGATTTCCATATGTGGATGGAAGGAACTAGTTTATGCGTGTGTGTGTGTGCCATTTTCCTTCAAATCTTGTCACGTTTTATACATTTTTGACTTGTTTGCACTTTTATTAAACAGTTGCTGCCAAATTTGAAGTTATTGAAACTTTGTGATATGAATAACCTAATCATGACACCAGATTTTATTGGACTTCCAAATCTTGAAAGGTTCATTCTTAATGGATGTGGGTATTTAGAAGAAATTCATCCATCGTTTGGATGCTTGGAAAAGCTTGTTTTCTTATCTATAGAATATTGTCCCAGTCTTGAGATGTTTCCACCGATTAGGGGAATAAAGAAACTTGATACCCTTTCATTCAAAGGACACCTCAAACTTGTTAAGTTTCCAAAGATCCAACAACAGAAAATGGAGAATTTACCACATCTTGATTTGGATAATAGTGGGAATGAAATTGCATCCTACATAGAATCTTGTCCAAAATTTTTTGTTAATTGTTGCAGCAATCTTCCTGGTGTAGAATGTTTATGTCGGTTAGGGTTTTTTAACAACTGGCAAGAACTCCGCTTCTTAAGAAAGTTGGATCTGCACTGGTTCAACTTGCGAGATAAAGACCTAGGCTCTAATGTTTTAGAGTTGCCCAACTTGCAACAGCTCGATCTAAGAGGAAATAAGTTTTCACGATTAAGTTTTAGTTGCTTCCGACTTCCTCGGCTCAAATGGCTCAACGTGTCATGGTGCCAAGGACTTGTAGAGTTGTCGGAGCTGCCATCAAGTATGGCCGTTGTCATAGCAGATTTTTGTGGCTCACTTGAAAGCATTGGAGATATTTCAAACTGTAAATGGTTGTGGAAAGTCTCACTTCGGGGGGACAAGAAAGTAGGTCCACTTGTTGGTGAGATATTACTAGACTCCATGCTCCAGGTTTGCCTCTACTCTACGTACCTTTTGAATTTCGATCTTTATCATATATTTATCAAAACATACAAATACATGAATGTGTTTTTATGGCAGGGAAATGCTATTGAAGATCATTTTATCAATGTTGTTCTTGAACAGCAGATTCCAAAGGGGTTTGTAGGTAGGTTCTTTAGGGGAAAAACATTTACAAAGCGTCACCCACATGTTAAATGGGACCTATATACCCAGCATATTCAATCTCATGATGACACGTTTATACTGCATCTTCCAGATGATTGGTGCAATGACTTTTGTGGGTTCTTAATACGTATTGTTACCCAGGACCTAACAATGTGGATGGATATAAGCATCAAGCAGGATCCAGATGAAGAAGATTCTCGGTTTGAGATTTGGCAGGAATCCAATGAGGTACCAGAGCCTGAATATGGTGGAGATGTTAGGACACACGTGGGATATGTTTCCTTTAGTTCATTGAGGCAGACCACATCATTGAGTCCATCATACAATATCATTTCATTTTCCATAAAGGGGTATTGGACTTCATTTGCAGCTGAGCTCGTTCCTAGAAAAAGTAAAGATGATCCGGTGCAAACAAGAAAATTTGCAACAGATTGCTCAGAATTTTGGGATGAGGCAAATGATGCATCTAAGGAATTTATGATCCAAGATAATTCTAAGTCTTCTATCAATATTATATGGAAATAAAACATCTATCAGATCCATACACCCATATATCTCTCAACTCTTTGCCGGTTCATATAGTCTGCACTCTGAATTTATGAATGCGATTACACTGCGTATCATACATTGAAAAACAGATTGCAAAGGTGATTGCATATCAAGGTAAAAACTCCTGATTTGATCCTAGGTTTTGATACTGTAAGATACATCGAGTATTGAAAGAGAATGCTTGGTATATAAGCTTTAGCTAATTCATATGACTACACTTTGTATTTATACAGCAAAGGAAAGCACCACCTCTATATCATGACAGGGTGTGACTCACAGCAGAGCGAACAATCACCTGTAAGGCACATCATATATAACTGCCTCCAACTACCACGATATTATAGTCTAACATAACACATCAAGGGAGCAAGAAGATGCAAGATCAGAAGTAGGTTTATGTAATAGAAATACTCTAATTGTTCTCAATGATGTCTATGACCTTGACCAGCTAAAGGTGCTAGGTGGATTACATGATTGATGTGATCTATGGTGTCAGTTTATTATCACATAATGAGGCTAATGCTCTTTCATAGACATGCGTATTATCAAAATTCCAACTCAACCCTTGCATCATTTTATTTCTTTGTTGCAGGCAAATGACAAGATTAAAGAGATAATACATCAAAGGACTTCATCACTTTTTCCTAAGCTTGTCAAAAACATGAAGAAGCCAAGGTTCCTTCTATTTACCATGTTTTGGTAAATAATTTACAAACTACATTGTTTTGGTAAATACTTTTTACAACTACTGCTATTTAGTTAAAAACTCCAAGATGAGAAGTAGGTTATGTAATAATAGAAATACTGTAATTTATTTCAATGATGTCAATGACCTTGACCAAATAGAGGTGCTCGGTGGATTACATGATTGGTTTGATGAAGTGCCCCACATAATGAAGCTGTTCAGCACTATCGTAGACATGCATATCAGCCTATCATGTATATTCTAACTCAACCCTTGCATCATTTTATTTGTTTATTGCAGGCAAATGACATGATTAAAGAGATAATAAATACATCAAAGGTCTTCATCATGTATTCCCAAGCTTGTTAAAAACAAGAAGCTAAGGTTCCTTCTATGTGCCTTTCTTCTTTCACCAACAATGTTGAAGGGCCCAATTGTCTTTCTCATAAGTTGCACCTTATTTGTTGGTCGTATCTCGTGTGTTATCCTGCAAATCCGATAGTCAGTTTCCAACCCATGTAGCTTGTTGTTCTACAATCGTACGAGAGCTTGCAAAAAAGAGCTTTGGAGGGGTTGTAAGATAAATCAAATGTTTCTTTAATTAACATATAAAAACTTTGGATCCTGTGTAAAAAGTCTGACTAATTTATTCTGTAATTTGTTTTTAGATATATTGGTAAAACTGTTTGTTGTGGCTTTGAGTATTGGTCTTATCGAGCAACTTTAGTGTAGCTTTACAATCTATATAAGTTAATGTGCACAAAGCACCTGATAATCTGATATGAAACCTGCTTATTTCCTCAACTTCAGAACATTATTTCATCTTTGTCTTCCTGCACATCATTCGGACAGCTCTGGAATATGCAATGAAAATGTTGATGTATATGTTTTTAGCTTTGAATTAGTTTAGACATCTTTGGAGTGCAACAAAGATTTAAGCTATTGGGTTATTGTTATTAATAATGATTTCGAAATGAAACTATAACTTTATTAATTGAACCCAACATCTCAATATACGATGAGTAATTATATAAACCCAAACATATGAATCATAAGTGTGTTGTTTTCCATGGCAGGATAATGCTATTGAAGATTACTTTTTCAGTCTTGCAATTGAAGATATGAATCCAGGGAGGCTTTTTGGTAGATTGTTGTTTAGGGTTGGAACATTTACACTTCATCTACCACAATGACTTTTTCTGTGTTGTTCTCTAATAATAAAGTCATCAAGCAGGAGGTAGATGAAGGTTCTCTATTTGAGCTTTCACATGAGTCTAGTGTAGCAGTGGAGCCTTAATATGGTGGAACGACATGTGTAGGATATGTTTCCTTTGGTTCATTGAGGAACACCACATTTTCGAATTCATCATACACTATGATATATATAATAACAAATGTTACAGTTTTGGTACCCCGAGAACTACAAACATACAATACAATACATATAATAATTTTTTGTTTCCTAGTCTAATAGAAACTTTGTTAGTTGTTACTACCTTGATATTTTCCTTACAAAACCTGTACTATTTTCAATCAAACTTGAGATAAAGAGCACGGAAAATTCTTACTGTTTGAACATCACTGATATATCCCGAGCTGGATCAAATAATGCCATTAGAGGATCCCACTTCAGCATAGAACATATTTTGCACTGGCATACAATTAAAAAGCTCAAAATAAACTTTTAATTTTCAAACTAATTTCGGGGACCAATTATAGGCAGTTTTTCGACTTTTAATCCAATTATTCTTTCCATAGCATTTCATTTTTTTCTGGAATAAATGGCAATCAAGTTTCAGGATTGTGAATTGGAAAAGTAGGATCTCATATATTTTACTAGGAATCAGCAGAATATCAATGCCAACTAGATTGCTATCAACTTAAGTAACTAAATTAAGATAAAGAAGGATAAACAAATAGATCAAAATGGGTTCAAAACATATAAAATTCATTCAATCAGCTTCAACATAAAAGGCTAAAAGCCACAATAACTAGATTGGAGTTTCTTCATCCAGTAAAACTACAAGGGAGAATGACATTTTTTTCTGATAATTTGGGCTAATGAATAGGAAGGGAATCCCTACTTTTCTGTTTGCTGCTCAATGTACATCTTTTTTGGAATCTTCTGGTACTATATGAACTAAAACACTAACACAGCCTAATAAGTCAGTAACTCATTGATAATGATATTAATTAGTATGTGAACTGTAAACATATACAGATCAGACTTTGGATTATGTAAAAGGTAAACCATATTGGAATTGGAAAATATAGCGGCCTAATTGCCTTATTGGTCCCTTTAATGGGAAAATCACAGATAAATTTGGGTATCATATATTCAACAGGACAACAGCATATCTAAACAGAGATCTCGAATCAAAGACAATTTGCATAATTGGTTCCTTTGATGGGAAAAACCGAAGAAGCCAGATGCATAAAGTAGCAGATTGATGATGTTAAAATCAGGGCCGATTCCTCTATTCAACAGAAAACAGGAAAACAGCATAAGATGAAATCAAAAACAGATAAATGGCGAACAATTGCATTGACAGAGAATGGGAGAACGAGTGTGATGATATGGAAAGGGTATTGGGGGACCGATGTACATAATAATATAGGTCGAATTGGAGTCATCTGAATCGTTCCTCACTTACTTGATAGTCGGATTACAGGATTTTGGAATCCCGTATCATCGTCTTCTGATCTCCTCCCTTTTTTTTTTTTTTTTTTTTTTTTTTTTTTTTTTTTTTTTGTCAAGACTCAATAACAAGGGAGTAAATCAGAACAAGGCTGTTGGAAAGGGAGTGTTTGGGAATTTGGATTCATTATTGGCGTTTGTTAGGGTATTTTCATTTTTTTTTCTTTTTTCTTTTTCATCCTAACTTAAAATTGTTTGTTACTCAGATCCCAACCTCATTTCTCATGATGAAGCATTGCCAAGATCAAGTTTTTACTTGTTCAATAAACAGAGGAAAAAGAAAAAACATATCATAATCAATATTTTTATTTTCAATATCAAAATGGTTTTTGCACTTAAGCAAGATAATAAATTTACAAATTAATATTAAAACCTACTAATGATCTTTAAGACCTAGTCAAGTGTGGAAGCAAAAAGGTCCAATACATGACCTAGGCTAACCCTATGCTTTAAAAGTTCTTCATAAAATTAAATCTTATTCCTTAAATACAATATTCCATTTTTATCAAGATCTTCTTTATGTGAACATACCTGACCCAATAGGTTTTTGGTACAAATCCTCCCTAATAAATGAAAATACTTTTGCCACTTGTCATATTCTTAAGCCTTTTGCCACATGTAAATTTGTGGTTTTTTTTTTGAATAAAATTAATTCCACATGGAATTTTGTGGTTTTTTTTGTATTAAATATAAAACCAATTAAAACAAGGTATGAAACCGAAAATTCATGGATTGGCTGATCTGGAAGGAAGGATTCTATTTTTCGACCCTAATTAGGTAAGAAAAATATATAAATGATATTATAAGATCAAATTTTTAATGACAAGATTATACGTTACGTTTCCTAACATAAATGTTCTTTAAAACAGTATGCGTTCATTAGTGTTGATTATTGGGATGCCTTTTTGTATCACTAATATGAATTTTCTCGCATTTATTAGCGTTGATTATTGGGATTCCTTTTTTGTACCACTAATATGAATTTTCTCTTGTATATATGTCTTCATAGGCAATCGATGATTGAACCTACAGACATAAGTTGATTCCTTTGAGGCGGATGCTTTCACTAAAAGATTGTCTTTTTTGTCGTATTCTTGCTTTCCATTCCTGTTACAATTTGTTTCTCTACTTCTGTAGTTTCAGAAACTAACAGAGTTCAATGCTAACGAGATACACTTTGCAGGTATGTAGATGTCATATGCTTTCACTGAGAGAGGATATGTAGTGAACCATAAATCTACGTCTAAAAACAATGGTCATGCTATGAGCGATCGTGTGATTCCCGACCCTTGTCATAAGGATAGTGATTGCCAACCTTTTTGTCACATTGGCGTAGGATCCTGTACTGAGGGTCCTTGCTCCTGTCACAACCCAAAAGTTTTATTATGTTTAATCCTTTGATGCATTTATATTAGACTATTCATGAATAAAATTCAATGTGTTTACATAATGTTCTCACTTTTATAAATCAGCAACCATACAACTTTACAATATTAATTAAGATGGTTCTAACACTTACTGTCATTTCAATGATTCCGGATTTTCATATATATTAGTTTAATCATAGCAAAGGTACGTATTTTTCAACTTCAAAGAGTGAACTCATAAACCCAATTCAAATTTGGAGTTGATGGGAATCAAATAAATGAAGACCAATTTGAGAAGCTTGAGCATCAGGTGGTTAGGTGTTTAAGCCTCATTTGTAAGGCCTCATCAAAGCTATGTGTTCAACACGTAAATTTTGGGTATATATTGATCGTCATTTTCATAATTTAACATTTTTTCTTTTTATTTTCAAATTTACTAACTTCCAAAATGCCTTGTAATCTGCATGGATGATGGCACCCTGTTCGATGATCATGGCATCTTTGAGGCTAAGGGTCGTTATTATGCATCATTCTTCATGGTAGTAACCATTCACTATTACTTAAATGTCCAAAATGCCCTGGAAAGAAAACTATATAATATTGGTCATAAATCATCATGTCTATTTTAGAGATGCTCTTTGTTTTCAACCTGCCATAAATCAAAATATAATAGATCCAAATAAAATAATGTTCTGTTTATAGCAATGTACTTTGGAGCGAATGACAAAATGGCAATTTACTTTGGTGAAAATGTTAAAATAGTGCTCATTTTTATTATTTTTTTAATAGGAAAAGTAAGATTTTTATCAAAATTATGTAAATGCTCCTTTTCAAAATGTGATTTTGCTTGCATGGATGTAAAAATGGATGTAAATCAGGTATTTTTGACACCATTACTTTGCAGGCAAGTTGTGCAGCTAAAATGATATTTTTTCAGGCCTTTTGTCAAGTTTAAAAAGGTCACAATAGGCATTTTTAATAACAAATATTCTCATCTAGACGAGATGACCGTTTTGTAAATTTTGAGTGGAAATCAATGTTGGGGTGCTTTTTTTCAATTCACTTTGGTGAAAATGATAAAAATTAAAATGGTATTTTATTTTTAGTCAACTTTTGACGGTAAAAATATTCCAAATGGTTATATTGTTTACAACATTATACTTTTGTGAAGATAGTAAAATAAATGCTCATTTTTTTGTAATAATGAAAATTTTTATTTTTTTAGTAAATTTGATTATTTTTACCGTTTTTGTTTCTTTTGTTATTTGGATAACTTAAAAATGAATAAAAAACTTAATAGGAAACACTCAAAACATATAGTAAAGGAATTTTTAGTCAAAATGATATTTTATTTAATTTGTTCATTCTATGTTATTTAACTTGTCAACACTGTGTTTTTTTTATTACAATATGGTGCTTTCAAAATTTTTGTTAATAGGGTATTTAACTAAAAAATTTTAAGGAGTTATAACAATGGTAATCGTTGGCTTTTATTGTGTTTTTTCATAAAAATTATCAATGAAACATAAAAATCAAAAATCAAATATCAAAAATACAAAGTACATTGTTATTTATTTACTTTCATTCTATTGAAGTTTATATTTATTGTGCAAAATTATATTTTTATCATTGATATTGACTTAATAGAACATGATTTTAATATTTTGAAACCATTTTAAATATTAATAAATTAAAAATAACGATGATTGACTTACGTACAAAACATCAAATTATGTATAAAATAACTGTTTGTGAATGTATGATTAATGATTGTGATTTTTATAGTCTCTATGTTGTTTTACCTTGTCAACCAACCGTATAGAAATGTATAAAATACAAATACAAAATTGACAACAAATTTGACTATTTTGCCACGACTTAAAAACTAATTTATAATGAGTCACATTTCTGCCGTGTTAACATTTTTTTTCTACATTTTTTATAGAATTATTAAATTAAACAATGAAACTGTAGAAAATATGCAAAATATAGTAGCATTGTAGTTTATAGATTTTTTATTTTAACATTTTTTCATAAGAAAGTATATTGTTATGCTGCGTGTGACTGATTTACCCATGAATTTCTACCTATTTTCCAAAAAAGATGAGAATTATAAAAGAACTTCATAACTAAGCAAAAAATAGCATTGTAATTTTATAAATAATAAATTTCTGCCAATTTAATTTTTTTGGGTTCAAATATATTAAAAAGTTATGGTGTTATATTAAACATCAAATTGATAGTATAATGTGTTACCATGTGAATGTGTTATAATTAAATACAAAAATGGGAACAAATTTTACTGTTTTACCCCTACTCAAATAAGTATTTTATAGTAAGTCATATTTTTGCCATATTTTCCAAAAAAAACTAAAATTTACAATTCTCAAAACTTCAAAATTCTGCAGAAACTAGCATTGCACTTTCCTTAAATGTGATTTTTTGCATATTTTGTTAAAAAATTATAATTTAACAATAAACTTTGGAAAAAATCTATAAAATTGCAGTAAACTTTTTAACAATATATATATATATATATATATATATATATATATATATATATATATATATATATATAACATTTTTTCCAAAACAAAAATACATTGTTTAGCTGTGTGTATGTGTTGTAAAAAAAATACAAAAATATCAATGTTATAAAAAAAATACAGAAAAATACAAAAATATCAATGTTTCCTATTGCAATTTAGTTTTTTCTTTACAGAATACTATTACACATTAGGATGTATTCAAATTTTATAATTATTTAGTTACAAATTGTCATTTCATATTTATTATCAATGTAAAGGGGTGTAGGAAAGTAGTGTTGTTGTTTTTTTTTTTTAATTTAAATATAAAGTCTTTTTTATAACATCTAACTTCCAAAGTCATCCGACTACAACTATATATTATGTATTTTCTGGTCATATTTTCCCTTAAACAAAACATGCAATTGGTTTCGATAGTTTTTCTCAATAAATGTGATTGTTTTGCCCTTGATGAAATAACTACTTTTAAATACAAATGTATAACAGTAACCTTAGAAATAAGATATCTAATTTTCATTCAAAGAACTATTTCAAAATTTTTTATTCCTAATAATTATTTACAATATGTCAATAGTTTTTTTTATTACTTTGTATTTCAATTACCTTCTTATTCATCATAGTTTATGATATTAACTTTTTTTTAATAAACTCGTGTAATACACGGGTCTCACACCTAGTCATTAAGAACCAAGAACTAATAGAAGTTTTAATACGCGTTTTAAAATTGGTTATTGTGACTTTGATTGACTTCAACAATCATAACCAAAATAGGATGATCACAAGCATGATCAAAATAAGGAACTACTTAAGAATATGGTCTTTTTTTTGATGTGTTACACAAATAACCTTATACTTTGCAGTAATATCTATGTGAAATATATATATATATATATATATATATATATATATATATATATATATATATATATACTAGTTTATAACCCGTGATAACCACGGTTATAAAATTAATTAAACTTTCGTATTAAAAAATCAAAATTATTATACAATTATTTTAAATAAATTATTACTTAAGAGATATTTTTAGTTATATAAAATTATAATCGTTAATTTAAATAAATACGTGGAGTTATATCATTTTATAATTTATATTAATTTTATTTTATTTTTTAATCTAATGTTATTAATTTAATATAATTAAAGGGAGAAATTTTAAATTTTGAAATTTAAAATGAATAATCAATTATTAATTTAATAAAATTAGAGTGGGAAATTTAACATTTGAAATTTGAAATGAATAATTAATAGATTGACAAGTGACATGATAAATGATATATAACATTAATGAGGGGTTTTAATTGCATGACACTTGTCATATATATATATATATATATATATATATATATATATATATTATGCTGCAAAATTCATTTTTACAATGGTGTGCATCACAAAAAAATTCAAAAAAATAAAATAAATGGAATATTATATATTTCGCAATATTTGAAGACATGACTTTTTATTTATCTTTAATCTTTGGTGGTATAATCATTTAAAAATGTGAAATCATAGCAAAGGATGATTTTACATGATCCCATAATAAAATATGTGATCATTTATGTAAAAAAATATGTTAATTTTATTAAAAAAAACATTTTCCTAATATTTTGGTGTTTTGTGATATTTTTCACATTTTAAGGGTTTAAGGTGATAGTGTGTAGAATTGTGATGACTGATCAAAGGAATTATAAATATATTCTTGTTATTATCACTCCGTCGTTAATCGATATGAAGAATGGAGAGAAACGAGTCAATGATGAAGGGAAGGTATAAGCTTAGAAAATTATTAGAAGAAATCTATTGGAAATTGAAGCATAAGCTTCCAAAGTAAAGAGCTTAGAAAGGGTGTTTGCTAAAGTGTGACGTTGCTGGGAATTTGAGGTATGTTCCTCAAACTGTTATACTGATTAATTATAAATTACCGAGAAAGAAATGGAAGTGTTAATGAAGTTTTCTATAAGTTATTAAGTAAAATTTATCAGTGGGTTAAAAAAATGTTGATCCGGGTTGTGATAATCGTATTTTGACCTAATTTAGTCAGCGTTGTGAAGTTATTGAGTTGCTGTAGTTAGATGATCAAATTAAACAATCCGTGAAGTTAATATGCTGCTGTGTATGTTATAAATGAATGGAATTTGGAGGAAAATGACTATTGAATTCTTGTATTGCTATGTTTAAGCACCAAATACTTTTGGAAGTTCATTATTAGTCATTTACTGATTACCATTTGTGGTATTTTAAATCAGGTCAGGTTAGTGATGAAAAATCGTTTGGGTGTAAAGATAGGTTGAGGATCTATTTTTTGAGACACTGAAGCAAGTTAAGAAAAAAAAATGTATTGTCTAAAAAAAGACACTTAATATCAAAAAAGTAGTATACAGTTGCTCTCGTCTTATGTTCCTATGTTGAAAGTGGTCCGTGTATCTTTATCGTGAACTTTAAAAATATATTTTTATCTACATAAGTTACTGAATTATCATTTAAGAATTGATCACTCATATTATTAATATTATGTAACTTTCTTACAAACTATCAAGGAAAATAAAGCTAATTGTTAAGAACGTTAAGCTTACCAATAACCATAACTAACTAACCAATGATTTAATGTTTAAGTTATAGTTTATCATTTTATAATTATTAGTCATTGTTTACCAATATAAGTTATCTTTAATCAAATAGAGACAAGAGAAAACCACCTAATTAAGTAATAGAAGAATGAATAACTGGAGCACAGATATATTGAGGCTGCGATCAATCAGAGAGTCAACAGAGAGATGAGAGTCAATTCTGATTGTGTATTGCGCTCGAGTATGAGTTGACAATTTGTTTTTTTCTTTTTCTTACTTTTTTGTGCTTTTGTTTTGGATATCGAATAATTAATAAGAGCGCATGCATACGTTCCATAGCTACAAGTCCGCCTCTGATGTCAAATTGGTTCTTAAACTTCAAAAGTTGGCAAGTATGAGGATACATTCATGAATATTAGCAGACCCCATTAATGATCTTTCTATGTAGTCGAGTGCGGAAGAAAAAAGTTCTTATACATGACCTATGCTAACCATCTGCTGTTAAAGTTCATAAAATTAAATCACCTTCCCAAAATATGGTGTTGTGTCTCTATCTAGATCTTTATGTGCCAATACCAGAACTAATATATCTTTTGATACAATCTACAAGAACCAAACACTAATAAAAGTTTGCATGTATGTTTTAAATTTGATTATTCTTGACTTGATTATTGGGACATAATTAACCAAAATAAGAAGATAACAAATTGATCAACATTAGGGAGGTACTTAATAGAATGGCCCTTTTTTCGATGTTTTACACAACGACCTGGCCCTATTGATCAAAATTAGGGAGGTACTTGATAAAATTTTATAATTGTCATTTCGAAACATAACAAATGGCAAGTAGATACGATACAATAGCATCAAAATGTGATATTTAGTGGAAAAATCGATAATATTAGAAGTTTTATAATTTTCATTTTGAAAATTGGTAGATAGAGTTTTTGAAAAGTATCTCATGCAATGCGATAAAACACATTATATATTTACTGAAATCCCAATTCCCAAATGCCCTATTAAGAATGGCCCTATTAATCAAAACTAAGGAGGTACTCGATAGAATTTTATAATTATCATTTCGAAACATAACAAACGGAAAGTAGATAAGACACTATAGCATCAAAATGTGACATTTGGTGGTAAAATCAGTAATATTAGAAAATTTATAATTGTCATTTCGAAAATTGATAGATAGAGTTTTTGAACAGTGACCCTTGTAATGAGATAAAATACACATTATGTATTTTCTGAAATCCCAAATGCCCTATTTATGTATTTTTGCAAATCGCCAAAAACTAGATCATTTATTTATATCTTACAAAATCAGGTGACCAGTTTTGTAAATATCCCTATTTTACGGGTTAGGATGTGATAGTGTTAAGAACTGTGATGACTAATAATGAAACTCTGAAACATGAGTAAATATATAAAGGATTATAATTACTTTCTTATTGTTTTCACTCTTTCGTTAATGGAAATGAAGAAATGATAGAAAAGAGTCAACGGTACCTACCTACTCAAATCGATCCAAGTTAAAAAAATAAATTAAGGAATCCTATGGAGATGAAGTATAAGCTTGCAGAGTAAAGAGCTACAAAGGGTTTCTGCTAAAGTTTGATTTTTCACGGAATCTGAGGTACATTCTTCAAACTGATAAATCGATGAATTATAAGTTACCATGAAAGAAATGGAAGTTGTGAAGATTTAGAATTAGTGTAGTTAGATGATCAAATTATAGTGATGTGTGTATGTTATAAATGAATGGAATTTGGAGGATGATGACTAATGATGTGTGTATGTGTTGTGGATACAAAAAGAAAGTGAAACAGGTCCGTGTTGTAGTGATGTGTGTTTGTCGAAAGGTGTTAGGACATTTACTGACTACCAATTGTGTTGTTTCAAATTGATTCTGGTTAGCGATGAAAATATTGATTTGGTGTAAACATAAGTAGAGGATCTATTGTTGGGACCTTTTGGCGAGTTTCAACTTAACCTTTTTAAATCGGATACAAGTTATAGGTGTTGGTGTAATGGGAAAGCAAAAGTTCATAAATTAAGCCTTGTGAAACCAATAGAGACTTATAATCAATACACTTATAATTAATGATGATTACGAGTCTGAATTTTAATAGATGGTAAAATTATAAAAATTGTAATATAGTGACCTAGTAAAGTTTCTTTAAAGGCTATATATGTCCTTTTGTATTACAAGAGATAAATGTTGACATCAAATTATAAATGTGAACATATATCTTGCGCTCCAAGGAGAATTGGATCTAGGCACCATTGATGCGAGTGTGAAGTTTTCTAGAGGATCAGAATGGTGAAGATGAAAGTGGTAGTGCTTAGGAAATCCAGAATTAAGTAACTTTGTTGTATATTGATGGTCTGCTAAACTTAAAAATTACATAAGACCATTTCGATTGAATTTCATGGAGTGTATTAGTTTACCCTTAGTTAGCATGAACTTGAGAGGCTGTTTGTAAACAATATTGTAATTATGTTTTAAGATTCTATGGTAATCTTAAGTGTGAAAACAATTTTGTAATTGATATATAATTTCTTTTCTAACTATTTGAAATACATATAGCATATATTTTATACGAAATGAAATATGCTTATATGTAATTTATTTAAGAATACCTTTATTTGATTAAATAAAATAACACGTTTAATTAATCAAGTTAATATATTTAGTTTTGTATATAATCCATAACAAAAAATTATGTTCGAATAATTCATTCCATTATTTTGAGCCAACCTAACATGACTATAAAATGTAATGATCTATACTATTACCTTGTTCATTCCATTCCATCATAGCAAATGAACCGTATGGAATTATAATTACTTTTTCATTATTTTCCCATGGAAATTAATGTATGAGCTTGCAAAGTACAGAGTTCGGGAAGGGAGTTTGCTAAAATTTGGTTTTGCTCAGAAATCTCCTCCACTTCTTTTAAGAAGAATCTCAAAGTAGAATATAGAGTAAAACATTAGTTTTTACAATGTGATTGTGGAAAAACTAACTCACATTACCTAAATTGTTTCATGCCTATCTTTAGAACTGTAACTTCTATTATACATTCAAAGGAGTTTTTACGACCAGAAATGAAAAATAAAATGTAAGGACTGGTTATGAGATTTTCTACGTGGTAACCTGTTCAATTTTGAGTTCTTACAGGTTTTCCAACATGATAACAGGTTATATTGGAAACTCACATCTCTGTATAAAGTTCTTTTCATTGAGGTGCTCAAACCACATATCTTCTATCTCAATAAGTCAAGACATTGATGGTATCACCATCATCTTCTGTGTTCTGGAAGTACGATGTTTTTCTTAGCTTCAGAGGAGAAGATACTCGAAATACTTTTGTGGGCCATCTCTACTCGGCTCTTGAACAAGAAGGTATCTTTGCTTACAAGGACGACGAAACACTCCCCCGAGGCGAATCGATCCACCCATCCCTTATGAAGGCTATTGAAGAATCACAGATAGCCATCATTGTATTTTCAAAAAACTATTGTGATTCGTCGTGGTGTCTGGATGAACTTTCATATATTATGAAATGCAGGGATACGAGAGGCCAGATCGTTATGCCTATATTTTATGACGTGAATCCTGCTCAAGTACGAAAACCAAAACGGAAATACGGAGAAGTGTTTGCTAAACACGAGTTGGACAACAAAACCAAGGTTGAATCTTGGAGAAAAGCACTCGTGGATGCAAGTAACCTTTCTGGATGGGAACCCAAACACATTGCCAATGGGTAATTTGTCTTCGTTTTAATATTTCTTGGTGAAGTTGATGACTTTATAAACAGAGAGGATTTGACTACATCACTTGTTTTGAGCCAAATATGTTTTCTGTTCAAGATTATAAGATGCTCAAAGTAAATGTGTTTTCGTATGCTAGTGGCCAAGTTAAAAGGCATCCCAAGTCCTAGGATTATGGATAAGCTCAAATTAAGCTGTGATGTAATCTATTATGTTCTTATTTCTAAATTCGTACATGACACCTCTCTTCAAGTTACGACAACAAACCCATGTAGCTTTACTTTTTGCAATTTGAAACTATTCCTTCTTCCCAAGAAAGTTGCTACAAACTACTTGTGTTATTGATTTTAGAAATTCTGTTTGGATGTGAAAAGTAAAAGGTAATTAGGACTTGGTCTCTTTATTTCATAGAGTAATCTTTTTTCTATGTGAGCAGGTGTTAATTATCCTTTTATGTCCAATGTGTAGGCATGAAGCAAAAGGCATCAAACAAATTGTAGTCGAAATTTCATGGAAGTTGCAGCCAGCAACTTCAAGTGCAAATGAGAATTTGATCGGAATTGATGCTCGCTTGCAAGGTTTGAAATTGGAGTTACAAATTGGGTCAGGTGGTGTGATCATGATTGGAATATGGGGGGTTGGGGGTGGTGGTAAAACTACTCTTGCATCTTCTATCTACAATGAAATTTCTACCAAGTTTGACAGCTGCTGCTTTGTTGAAAATATTCGAGAGGAATCAGGCAGGTATGGTTTGGGAAAATTGAAAGAAAAAATTCTTTCAGAAATGGAAGTAAACAGAGCTGGAGGAGGAAGATGCTTGATAAATAATAGGTTTCGCCACAGAAAGGTCTTGATTGTTTTAGATGATGTCGATAACCTCGACCAGTTAAAAGCACTAGCTGGATCACATGATTGGTTTGGTGAAGGAAGCCGAATAATAATAACAACCCGTGATAAACATTTATTAACCGCACACAAAGTAAATGCAGTATACAATATTAGATTGTTAAACAGTGATGAAGCTATTAAGCTCTTTTACAAGCATGCACCCCGGGATAAGAGGCCTGTGGAAGATTATGACCATCTTTCAAAAGAGGTGATCACTTATGCTGGTGGGCTTCCATTGGCACTTACAGTTCTTGGTTCTTTTCTTTGTGACAAAGACATTCATGAGTGGAGGAGTGCATTAGCTAGACTAAAAGAGATCCCGGATACTGATATTGTAGAAAAGCTAAAAATCAGCTTTGATGGACTTAAACCAATTGAGAAAGAATTGTTCCTAGATATTGCATGCTTTTTTAGGAGGGAACGGAAAGATAAGGCAATGAAGATCCTTGGTGAATGTGGTTTCCATCCGGTTATAGGAGTAAAGGTGTTGATACAAAAGGCTCTCATAACTATTTCAGAATATGGTGAGTTTGATATGCATGATCTTGTGCAAGAAATGGGACATCACATTGTTAGAGGGGAACACCCTAACAATCCTGAAAAACATAGTAGAATTTGGAAGGAGGAAGATATTATGACTATATGTGCTATAGATGCAATGACGGTAATGGTTGAGCTAGCTTTTCATGATATAAGTGTATAAAGAAGCACTCTTACTGCAACTCTCACACCATTTTTCCTCTATCATAGGAACTTGAGATGATTGAAGCAATAAAAGTTAGATACAATATGGCTTATTCTTATCTGCCAATTGCTGCAAACATGAAGAACCTTAGGTGGATTGAATATGCCGGTGAATTTATGCCTAGTAATTTTCCACAAAGGAAGCTTTGTCGTCTAATTTTGTTTAACAGCTTGCAAAAACAACTTTGGGAGGGTTATAAGGTAATTCTTATTGTCTTTCTGCTAATTAAGACATGAAAACAAAGTGGACGATGAATGTTCGACCTAACTAATTGTTAATATCATCAAGCAGCTTCAACTATATTTTTTATAACTAGTAGCTAGTATTGAAAGCACAAACCCTTTATTCTCTTAATCACGATAAACTTGGTAATACATAACTTGTTTGATATGATGTAGACACCTTGGTCATTGTAATCCATGGTATTCATGTAAAGCTCAATATAAATACCCTTTTAAAGATAAACAATGTATTATTATCTACGTAAGATTTTAACATAAATTTATTTTTTGTTGATTGATAACCATTATAAAACATTTATAACAATTTGGGTTCAAAACTATTTCATTATTTTGTTTATATTAAGTATTTTTTATATTGTTATCAAACAAACACTTCAAATGATTTCCATAGGAATTGGTTTTTGTCTAAGTTGAGACA